>NW_028270150.1:14313786-14615533 GCF_037043375.1 Chiloscyllium plagiosum
AGGTCTATGGAGAAAATGGAGTTGAGAATTATCAAATCATCTGTGATCTCATTAAATGGTGGATCAGACTGAATGGGCTGAATGGTCTATTTCCGCTCCGATGTCTTATGGCCTTCTGGTCTTATGGATGAGGGTTTCAGCAGCTGCTAAGCAGTGTGATACACTTTGACAATGCTACATGAGTGTAATTGTACGATTTGGGTGGCACGATGACTCAGTGGTTAGCACTGCTGCCTCACAGTGCCAGGGACACAAGTTTGACTCCAGCCTTGCATGACAGTCTGGAGTATGCACATTCTCCCCATGTCTGCATGGGTTTCATCTGGGGGCCCTGGCTTCCCCCCACCTCCCCACCACAATTCAAAGATGTGTAGGTTAGATGGATTGGCCATAAGAAATGTAGGTTTTCGGGGATAGGATGGGATGCTTTCGAAAGGTTGGTGCAGACTCAACGGGTCAAGCAGCTTTTATCTGCGCTGTAGGGATTCTATGATAAGTGTTGATGGTTTCAAGCTCAACTCAAGGTCAAATAAGGCCATTCATTGTCCAGTTCAGTTTTTTAAATCTCAGTCACCTGGTTGCCCCTCTAACTGGTAGCTGAAAATGTGTTGCTGGAATAGCGCAACAGGTCAGGCAGCATCCAGGGAACAGGAGAATCAACGTTTCGGGCATAAGCCCTTCTTCAGGAATTCATTCCTGAAGAAGGGCTTATGCCTGAAACGTCGATTCTCCTGTTCCCTGGATGCTGCCTGACCTGCTGCGCTATTCCAGCAACACATTTTCAGCTCTGATCTCCAGCATCTGCAGACCTCACTTTCTCCTCTAACTGGTAGAACTTGCCTAGGTCTGTTCACATGGAAGAAGTCCCACACTTCTACCATTATTCTGCAAATCGTGTCCTACCCCATTTTTGAGTGGTCTCACAGCCTGTCATTTACAATTCATTCCTTTGAGTAGATACAAAATCAGGGGTTCTATACTTGTAATCTGTTAGCAGGAACCCTAATGGATAGTACACACTATTCACTGGCAGTGACAGATGCCAAAAGGTTAATCTACTGAAAGTTAGGTCTAATGCTTTCAGCAGTTAAATGTACAATCTCTTGCTCAACTTTCTGGTACATCTATTTGTCACATTTTACTCTTCACAGATTTGGTTAATTTCACACAGTGAGGTGGATTGAGTCATTTACAATTTTCAGTCTCAGTAATTCGCCTGTCTGTTCAGCAATTGCCTGCAAATATTTGACAATCAGATTTCCTGGTGGAGCTCATTTGTATCACATAAAGAAGGTTAAACATTGCTCTTTGAACAATGGCTGTTTAATTTAATGATTGAGGAGGACATGATAACCTGGAAGTGGAGTTGTCAGAAGTGAGTTATGGAAGGATTCATTAACGATTAGTTAAGGGTGATCATTTCTAACAAGATACATCTCACACTTTATCGTATGAAGAACTGAAAACAACTGCACCTTTAGCAGATTGAGACAACCTAGTGGGGGGAGAGGAGATTGTCAATTGTAGGGAGTAATGTTGGTGTAATGGGGATAAAACAGGTTGGATTTTAGACATGTTTTATAGAGGGGATTGAAGTTGTAATTATAAATTATTTTTTAGGAAGCTCTTGGAGACCAGGAGAAATTTAATGAGGGACCGAGGGATTACATGGAATTCGAGATTATAAGCCCATGTATACTGATGGAGCCCAAGGAGGAAAGGGTTTAGACATATGTTAGTACAGAGCAGGAAATCAAATTGGTGCCATTTGGGTTCAGTGGATGGAAGTGGAATAGTGTGCAGAACATTTGGAAATGCAAGTGAGATAGAGAAAGTAGAATTGCAGAAACTAGTCCTGTCCCAAAGGGATGATATATTTACAATCTGCAATATTAATAAGAAAAGCTGTAAGAAGGACAACCAGAATGCAGATCATGGCACCATTTAGCAGGAAGAAATCTGAAGCAAGAAGGATTCAATAAGATTCAATAATTTAAGGAACAGGTAAAGCAGGGTCAAGCCTCCTACAGCTATGCTGCCATCTTGGTGTCAAGATGCTAAACATATCAAACTAGCTTAAAAGGATGTTGGATGGGAGGAGGTGAGTCCAATGTGTTGAGTTGGCTACAGGTCCTATTGGTGAGAGTCAGGAACTAGGAGTTCAGTTTAAGAACAGGACCTCAAGAGTTGTATCATTAGGATCACTAACCAGGTTTTGCACAAATTAGTAAAGGGACAAGCAAATTAGAAAAGTGAACATGTATCTGATGGTGTAATGTGTGATAAAAAAGGCTCTCCTCAAGGGACACTGGCACCAGCTCTAGGTCAGGAAGAAACTGAACCATTGGAATAGCTTCCATTTGGCAGATGGAATATAATGTGGAGGGATATGAGGTTATACACTTTGCCAGGAAGGATAAAGGAGTTATTATTTAAATGGAGAAAGACTGCAGAAAGCTGCAGCACGGAAGGATTTGGCCTTCTACATGAATCACAAAGGCTGGCATCCAAGTTCAGTGAGGAATGGGAAAGGCAAATTAAATATTTGCCTTTATTGCAAAGAGAATGGAACATAAAATTATAGAGGATTTGCTGAAACTATAAAATGCTCTGGTTAAACCTCACATAGAATACTGAGAACAGCTCTGATTCCCTTATCTATTGAAATATGTATATCATAGGAAGCAATGGATAGGAAAGGTTTAGCAGGATTTCAGCCAAATGCAGGGAAATGGGGTTAGCGTGGTTGGACATTTTGGTTGGCATGGACCAGTTCAGGTCAAAGGGCCTGTCTCTGTAATGTAGGACTCTATGACTCTCTGACACTAATCAAGTGAAAGTTTTCAAGTTTGATCCTGGGCATAGAGGAATTTTCTTATCAGGAGAGACTGAGTAAGTTGACCTGTACTCATTGGAGATTAGAAGGATGAGAGGCAATCTTTTTGAAACATATAAGATTC
The DNA here is from genome assembly GCF_037043375.1 of Chiloscyllium plagiosum. Taxonomy (NCBI): domain Eukaryota; kingdom Metazoa; phylum Chordata; class Chondrichthyes; order Orectolobiformes; family Hemiscylliidae; genus Chiloscyllium; species Chiloscyllium plagiosum. Next base: position 14,316,747 of record NW_028270150.1, read on the forward strand.
TTTGGATGTTTGACAGTATAAATGCTGTGATGTTGCTTCAATTTGTGCAAGAGTCTAGGACTGAAGGGCAAGGGGTCACAAACGTAAGACAGAAAAAAGTGGATTTTTTTCTCTGAGGGTTGGAATTCTTGATCACAGAATTAAGAATCACACAACACCATATTATAGTCCAATAGGTTTATTTGGAAGCATTAGCTTTCAGAGCACTGCTCTTTCATCAGGTAACCTGTTGGACTATAATATGGTGTTGTGTGATTTTTCACTTTGTACACCCCAGTCCAACACCAGCACCTCCAAATCTTTACCACAGAAGGATGTCATTAAGGATATTCTCACCTAAGATTTTTACTCAGTAAAGGAATCAAGGATTATGAAGAAAAGTTGGGGAAGTGGAGATGAGGATTGTCAGATCAGCCACGATCTCATTGAATAAGAGAGCTGTGTTTTATGCATCACAAGTGGAAAGAAAAATGAAATATTTGAGGGATTAGAAGAAAATAACAAACATGAGAGTAAGTGTTAATCAGCACAGGACTTGGGTATTATTTTAAAAAAATGCTTTTGTGTTATTTCATCTTGAAATGAAAGTTTCATCTTTTCATCAGGACATTTGCAAGAATGAGAATATAAAAGGGAAACAGAGTTTTATAATGTATGAGAACAGAGTGCTGACCGGTTGGCAAGTGGACTCTAATTTGTAGACATTGTCTTGGAGTATGCACCAGTTTGACGATAACCAATAGTAAATTACAAAGCTTTCTTTAAACGTAAGTTGGGAAGTTAGATCCTGACTGGAAATTGGTGCTGTGAGGAATAAACCAGATACTACTACCACTTATTTTGTTTAGTTTTGACAGGTGGTATGTGCATGTGTTTTTATTGTTTGTGAAGAATAGGATCTCGTATATATTGTTTTATGAGACTTGCAATGCACATATGTGTGCCACACTGTGACTCTGACTGAGAAACTCATTTAGGATTACTCAGCAAGACTTTTCCAATCGCAGGATCCCATCTGATATTGGACACTCCAACATGATCATTGCAAACATGTTACGTTTAGTACTTTGCCTGCTGTAAACAGTTGAAGGGATATGCTGAGTGATAGAATCTGCCAGTCTATGGGATAAATGGTCTAATTTCACACTGGCAATGAAATTCATATACTAAATTATTCATTTGTGTTCTTTTCGATTGATGGTAGCATCCTGCTCGTAGTGAACACCATTTCTGTTTCAATCTTATATGAATTTAATATCAATCAATACTGATTAATTATAAATCTGATGTAAGAAATTACTTAAGAATAAGGCAGGAGTTGTACATAGCTCCCTGTTAGCATAGAATTACACTAGACTGTAGCAACAGCAAATTAGTTTTGATGGGGGTTTTAATTTTCATACAGATTAGGAAAAACAGACATCAGCAAGGTTAATTTCTGTGTCCAGGATATTTTTTGCAACAATATGCCCTTTTCCCCCACCAAAGAAGAATACCAATAAAATAAACTCTGCATATCGGTTTCAACTTATAGTGTTAACTCTGGTCCTCGCTCCAAAAAATGCTTTTGGATTCACTGAGCATTTCCTGCCTTCATGTTTCCATCTCAGATTTCCAGCATCAACAATATCTTGCTTTTGTGCACAGACCTATATCAAATTGGATTTAGTAATCTGTAAGGATAAGTTAGCAGCTTAGCAGTGCGTGAACATTTATCTAACAGCGATAATTACATGAACAAGCTCAACATAATATTTCAAAGGGATGTAATGTGATACAACAAAGAAGATGTTATATTTTTCTAAAGCTGACTCCAATGGGGTAATACCAGGACCGGCCAAAGAAAACTTCATAAATCTGTTACAAAAATAGAAATTGCTGGAAAAGCTCAACAGGTCTGGCAGCATCTGTGGAAAGAAATCAGAGTTAATGTTTCAGAACTCACGAAGGGTCACTTGACATTAACTCTGATTTCTCCCGCAGATGCTGTCAGACCTGCTGAGCTTTTTCAGTGATTTCTGTTTTTGTTTCTGATTTACAGCATCTGCAGCTCTTTCAGTTTTTATTTGGTTACTCTGTTCATGGGTAAAATGTCAGAAAATAATTAGAAGTATTCAAAAGAAATCACCTCATCCTTGAGAATGAGAAAAACCTTTGGTGTTAGCTAGACAATATGTCACAACCCCCAACCCAGACAGACACACACTCAGACAGACACAAACACCCACATGCACACATGTATTTTGTGGGGTGAATTTGTACTTGCAGAGTTACTTTGTACTTTGCTCAAAAACTGCATGAATTCATGTAAAACTCCGTTATCTCACTTTTTAGATTAGAATCAATCTAAACATCATGGCATAGACAGAGAACACAGGGGCTAACACCTTCAACATATTGTCTAGCTAACACCAATTGTTACAGTTAACCTGAGAATACAACTTCTAAAAAAGGTTTTGTGATTTACATATGAAAGAAGTGAAACTATCATGGTATTCGAATAGATGAAAGACTCAACAGACAATCAAGGTATTTTTCAATGTATAATTTCAGTTACATCATACTGTAAATTTTTGCTATAAATTCTGTGCCTTATAATTGTGTCCTCCACAACCACCTGGTGAAGGAGCGGCGCTCTGAAAGCTAGTGTGCTTCCAATTAAACCTGTTGGACTATAACCTTGTGTTGTGTGATTTTTAACTTTGCCAAAATAGACTGTTTGACAACCAAATAGGTATGAGACAGCATAGCACTGAGCGATAAAAGCAAGCAGTAAAGCTCTACACTTTATGGTGGTTGAGATCCAGAAGAACACAGCAGTAAGTGACAAAAAAAGCAAAGTTGATGGAGAAACTCAATGGATCTGGTTGCATATTTTTGGAAAGAAAGCCAAGTTAACATTTCGGGATCTGAAACGCTAACTCTGCTTTCTGTTGTCATAGATGCTGCGAGACCTGCTGAGTTTCTCCAGCAATGTCTGTCTTTGTTTTAGATTTACAGCATCCACAGTTCTTTGTTTTACATTATTGTAATCAGTAATTTTTGCATCAGCCAGCTTGGAGGTTTAAGCATGTGCAGTAGTTTTACTGCTGAAGGTAAGAGTTTTGTTACTTTATCCTTTAAAACCGGAGATAATTGAAACTTTGAAACAAGAATAGAAACATGGAAAGTAGGAGCAAGACGAGTCCATTTAGTCTTTCAAGCCTGCTCCACCATTCAGTATGACCATGGCTGGACATGCAACTCAAAAGCTTTTTCCCATAGTCTCCCCCCACCCTTTGATCCCTTTTGATCCCATTTCATCCTTTGTACTTTATCCAACTCCCTCTTGAAATCATACACTATTTTGGTCTTGACGGCTTTCTGTGTTAGTGAATCCCATAGATTCACAATTCTTTGTGTGCACTCTCTCTACAGCAAAAATATCCTTCCTCAAGTAAGGAGACTGAAACTGCACACAATATTCCAAGTATGCTCCCAAGGTCCTGTATAATTGAAGCAAGATACCCTTGCTCCTTTACTTAATCGTCTTGCTATGAGGGTCACATTCCTGATGAAGGGCTATGCCCGAAACATCGACTCTCCTGCTCCTCAGATGCTGCCTGACCAGCTGTGCTTTTCCAATGCCACACTTTTTGACTCTGATATCTCGCATCTGCAGTCCTCACTTTCTCCTCCTCAATGTACTTTTTGCCTTCTTGACCATCTGCTACATCTGCATGTTTACCTTGAGTGACTGATGTACCAAGACACCCTGTTCCCATTGCACCTTCCCCTCTCTCTATCTATAGCCAATCAGATAATAATTGACCTTTTTGTTTTTCCTCTCAAAGTAGATAACCTCATATTTATCCACATGATACTGCATTTGCTCACTCACTCGACCTGTCCCAATCACATTGAAGTATCCCTGTATCCTCCTCATAGTTCATCCTCCTACCCAACTTTGGGTCATCTGCAGATTTTACATTTTACAGGCTTGGAGATTTTACATTTACTTTCCTCATCCATATCATTAATTTTAGATTTGCAGTCGGTGAAACGGTATTCACTAAGTATGGTGCAGATAAGCAAATTCAAAAAAGGGCAGAAACAACATTGGCAGGACTTTAGTGTACCAAAAATGGACCAATCCTCACATATGAGAAAGATACAAAAACAAGAATGGGTGACAAGAAAGATCATCAAAGGAGTATGAAAAGGAACTTGCAAAGAACATCAAAATCAACAGAAAATATTTTTGTACTTACATTAAAAAGATAGTGTTCTGAAAGCTTATCAGAGTGATAGTGACCCAAACTTTTCAGTTGGATCACATTCACATAAAATAGTCCAAAAAAACTAGAGTAACTAAAAACGTGAACCATGTTTCTATTCTGGGGATACATTATGCTGCATCTTTTGCAAATTTTTTTTATTTACTCAGGGAACATGGACACCTCTGGCTGGCCAGCATTTATTGCCTGTTCCTAAGTTGCTGCTCACCACCTTCTCAAGTACAACTGATGGGCCAACATTAAATCCTGGCTCACCCAGCGATGCCAATGTTTCATGGGTGAATAAACAAAAAGACTTCAGAGTTCAAATGATCACTTAAATAGAAAACATCTACATACCCAAATAAGCCTGTCCAAAAGATGTGAAAATGACTTGATTTGAAGATCAGGTTTTATGGTTGTGAACGTTATTGGTTCTAATATCGCTGAGGTGATAAATAATTCTGGATTTGCTGTTAGAACCTCTATTTTAATTATGAGAATAAATAATTTGAAAATTGTCTTAAATCTATATATTGTAAATTGTAAGATGGTTTAAAGATGACTTTACGGGTAAAATTGCAGTCAGCAATAACAAAAACTTAATAATCCAGAGTTAAGTCCATTTAAATTTTGAATACAATGTACCATCGCTCTTTTTTTGCTGGAGTCAGTTAGCTAATTGATTAGAGAGTGGTTCAGAATGGCATTAATGGTGTACATGAAAGCTTACCTCCATGCACGGCAATTGAGGAGTTTTCCTTAAACTATTCAAATCAATCTGTTTAGATATGGTACAGGCTCCTTCCATGCCCTTCACACCCTGAGGTGGGAATTGAACCAGGACCTTCTGATCCAGAGGTAAGGACCCAATCAATGCACCACCAGACCCATGTCCCATTTAAGCTTTAGAAAAAGGAGAAAAAAGGAGGAAGAACCGACAACAAACTCACATTCCTGGACGTCACAGTCGAAAGAAAGGACAACGGAGAACTACAAACCTGCGTATACAGAAAACTGACAAACACTGACCAAATACTCAACTACCCCAGCAACCATCCCAACACGCACAAACGAAGCTGTATCAGAACACTATTCCAACGAGCCACCACACACTGCAGCACAGGCGAACTTCGAAAAACAGAGGAGAACCACCTATACAATGTATTCAAGAAGAACGGATACTCAAAAAATACAGTGCGCAGATTCCTCAAGAACAAACCACGACAAGCAGACCAAACACAGCCGAAAACCCTAACCACCTTACCATACATCAAAGAAGTTTCAGAAATGACAGCCAGACTACTAAGACCCCTCGGAATCCTAGTAGCACACAAACCCACCAACACTCTCAAACAAAAACTAACAAACTTAAAAGAGCCAGTACAACCCAGGGACAAAACCAACGTCAACTACAAAATTCCATGCAAGGACTGCCACAAACACTACGTAGGACAAACAGGAAGAAAGTTAGCCACCAGGATACACGAACACCAGCTAGCCACAAAAAGACACGACCCTCTCTCCCTCGTAGCCCTACACACGGATGAAAAAAACCCACCATTTCGACTGGGAAAACAGATCTATCCTGGGACAGGCTAAGCAAAGACATGCCAGAGAATTCCTAGAGGCCTGGCACTCCACAATGCCATAAACAAACATATAGATCTAGATACCATCTATCAGCACCTCAGAAAGCGAACAGGAAATAATATCACCACAAACCCCAGGAACCCCATCCAGGACAAACATATAAATAGAAAGCAGGAGACAACAGCTTCGCTTCACTTGGAGGTCGCCACTGATGATGTTACCTAGCCAGGTAATGAAGCATCTGGATATCAAACCTACAGCTCAGCGAGCAAACCTAAGCTTTAGAATCACTGACCTCTAACAGTAAGGGATTCCTATTGTCTCTTGTGGACTATGGCTAATTCTCATATTGTTTCTTTCTGGGTTTCTCTTTCCTCTGCATGACTTATGTTCCAGTTTACCATTATGTGGAGGTGCCAGTGTTGGACTGGGATTGATAAACTCAGAAGTCACACAACACCAGGAGAAAGTGAGGACCGCAGATGCTGGAGATCAGAGTCGAGGGTGTGGTGCTGGAAAAGCACAGCAGATCAGGTAGCATCCAAGGAGCAGGAAAATCAACGTTTCAGGCATAAGCCCTTCAGCACCAACACCAGGTTATAGACCAACAGGTTTATTTGCAAACACAAAGTGCTGCACCTTCATCAGGACTTCTGACAGTTTTACTATTGATTGGAGAAACTCAAAAATGTTGAAGAGAGACACAAATATAAAGTCAACTTCAACAGGGGGAGAACAAATTCAGTTGAACAGTTTAGGTCTACACTCTATGGAATTTAGAAGAATGAGCGAAGATCAAATTGAGGTATTCAAGATAAAAATATTGATAAAATGGACATGGAGCAGATGTTTCCTCTTGTGGGCATTCTAGGACGAGAGGTCATAGTCTTAGGATAAGGGGTAGCAAATTTAAAACAGAGTTGAGGAGAAACTAATTCTCCCAAAGGGTTGTGAATCTGTGGAATTCACTACCCCAAAGTGCTTTTGGATGGCGGGACAGCGAATAAATTTAAGGAGGAATTAGGCAGATTTTTAATTGGTAATGGGTTGAAGGGATATGGAGAGAAGGCAGGAAAATGCGGGTGAGGTGCCTTTCAGCCACGATCAAATGGCGGAACAGACTCGATGGGCTGAATGGCCTAATTCTACTTCTATATCTTCTAAGCTTATGAACTTGCAATATATGTCTGAAAGGGAGCACATCAAAGGTTCACCAGACTAAATGAAATGGTAGGATTATTTATGAGAGAAGATTGAGGAATACTGGACTGAGAGAGTCCAAAGTTTAAAAGAATTGGAAGCTCATTGAAACAAAGAACATTCCAAAAGGGCTCAAAAAGGCAGATGCAGCAAGAATGTTTCCCTGGTTGGAGTATGTCAAGAGCCAGGGGACACACTCTCAGAATAATGGGACTGGATGCAAAGAGGAATTTCTTTATTTAAGGGGCGATGGAGACTCAGTCACTGAGTATGTTCAAAATCTGCATTGATAAATTTCCCGATGTTAAAGTTATTGGGGGACATGATGGTGTTGCGGGAAAATGGTATGGAGATAGATCAGTTGTGATCTAGTGAGCAGCCTCAAGGGCCTACTTTTTCTCCACTTTTGTAATGATCCATATTTCTGCTGACCTCTGCCTACTTTTGTGGCCAGATCTTTGTTAATAGTTACAAATGTTTCCATTGGAAGGGGGATCAAGTAGGAAAAGAACACATGACCTAAAGAATTTAACAACTGAATCTTAGGTAAAATTAGGATGGTTCTACTCAGCAAGCGGTTGGCATCTGGAATACATTGGCTAAAAGGATAATGGAAGCAAATTCAATCAAGGCTTTTAAAACAGTGTTGGATAATATTTTGAGAAGAAGGGATTACCTGACTAAGAGAAGAGACAAAGAAATGGAACTAACTGGATAGTCCTTCCAAAGACCCTCAATAGAACACTGGAATTCATGATTCTATGAGTCTAAGTTACTAACTGGCTCTTTTGAGTGTGAAATACATCTTCGTGAAACTATTATAGTAAAGAAATGAAAAACTTATGTTCATATCGTGTTTTTTCTGACTTTAGGACATTCAAATACATTTTATAACCAGTGATGTTTGCAATGATCTGACATGTGTGACAATGATGAAACTTTAACAAGGTTATTTTGTCCTTTGTGTTTTTTTTTAGGAGAGGTCATAAAGACAGGTCCCGAGGGGTCTAGGAAGAGCCCAGTTTAATAATGGCAGGGGAGTGGGCAGTTCTCCCAGTTCAGGTTTTTTCTTCCAGTTTGGTTTAGCTGTGGCAGTCACAAGATATTGGAGTCCAGGAAGGTTGCAAGCTTCAGCAAATGATTTTTGATTGACTTTCTCCCTGAAATCTCTCTAGATGTCATTCCCTCCTGTCTGTAAGAATCCGTGTTTCAATTTACCTTTTTGCCAATGGGAGTGCTTATGAGATATTACTGAATTGGAAAAGTTATTTAGTTAATTTGCAGTATTGGGTCAGTTGAGTTTTCCATTAGTCAAGTCATTCTAAATTCTGTTTTATTTTGTTCTTGTTTCAACTGTAGTGTTTAAATAAATTCTGTTTTGTTTAAAGCTGAGTGGTTTGACCAGTTGCATCACACCTGGAACATCCATTCACACGTGCCTTTGAAGTAGGAAAATGTAAGGGTCTAGGCTACCGTCTTAAAATATTTTGAGGCAGTTTGGCCTGGTGCATAACGGGTGAACTCGTAGAATTCCTACAGTGTGTAAGCAGGCCATTCAGCACTTCAAGGACGAGAAAGTGAGGACTGCAGATGCTGGAGATCAGAGTCAAGAGTGTGGTGCTGGAAAAGCACAGCCTGATTCTTGATGAAGAGTTTATGATTGAAACAGCGATTCTTCTGCTCCTTGACCGGCTGTGCTTTTCCAGCACCACACTCTCGACGCATTCAGCACTTCAAGTCCACACCAACTCTTCAAAGAGCATCCCACTCAGACCAAACCCTCCTAGCATATCCCTGCATTTCCCATGGCTAATCCACTTAACCTGCACAATTTTGGATTGTGGGAGAAAGCCAGAGCACGCAGAGGGGACCCTTGCAGACACGGGGAGAATGTGCTAACTTCACACAGACAATCGCCTGAGTGTGGGATTGAACCTGGGTTGCTGGAGCTATGAGACAGCAGTGCTAACCACTGAGCCAACATGCCACCCAAGAATGATATTCCTGATGCATGGCTTTTGCCCAAAACATCGACTTTCCTGCTCCTCGGATGCTGCCTGACCTGCTTTGCTTTTCCAGCACCACTCTAATCTAGACCCAAGAATGATACCTCAACTTCAGCATTTGTTTTGAGCTTATACTATACAAATTAGGCCAGTGTTCTCTCAAATTCAGAAGTTTAAGGTGCAATCTGCAATAGGATTAGTGTTAGTTTTAAACATAATAAATGGAAAAGACAAAGTTTATAAAGATAAACTACTTCCAGTGTTTTGAAGATGTAGAAGTGTACGGTAGCAAGGATTGACTGAAAGCACAGAGTGTCCTGAATAATGTCCAAATATATCACTTGGTCGAAACAAATAACTAGAGTTGCATTGCCATGGAACAAAAACAAATTCAAGTTTAGCCAATCAGTTTAAATTATGCCCCAGATATCAAAAACCAATCGAATTTGAATTTAGTGTTTTGATTACATCAAACCAGTGAAATGATCCAATGTTTTGGGGTATAAAACCAGACATTTTGAACAGTTAGGGGGAGAACTGCCAAGAAAACCAACTGCTAGCCGAATAGCTCTCTGAAAGTTACCTGTTCATATGAAAGACCTGTGAAGCAGAATACTGAAGAAAAGACGACAGAGGAACATCTGTAGAGGCAGATACAAAGAGAAGATTCGACAGCTGGCTGGTTTTGAAATTTGAATTTCTTTTGTAGATCTTAATCGGGGCTTTTATCAGTCCAGTATTGTAGAGTGGAAGGTAAAAGATAGGTTTAAGTGAAAGAAGTTGTAAATAGTTGTTGGTTTTAATACTCTCTGTTGGACTTAAAGAATAAAATTGTTAATTTTTACTTTGAACAGTGACCTCCGACATCGTTCTTTGCCTCTCGAAATTTAATAGTTTATAGGATGAGGTGAGCTTCTCTCTGTGTTGGGTTTAAATTAGCAGAGGAGTTTACCCCATGTCATAACACCACTGGTTTGGGATTCTAGGATTAGGGGTATCGTCTGAGAATTAGGGCCAGACCATTCAGGAGAGATGTTAGGAAACACTTCCACACGTAAAGGGTGGTAGATATGCAGTGGATGCTAGACATAGTTTTTTATTTTTAAATCTGAGTTGGATGAATTATAATTAAGCAAAGGATGTGGGCCAATGGTGTTATGGCACAGATCAGCCATGAACTCATAAAATGGCAAAACAGACTCGAGGGATTGAGTGGCCTTCGCCACTTCCAATATTCCTATAAATAATTTTGAATTTTCATTATTGTTGTAATACAGGATTCCACAGCCATTTTGTGCATAGCAGGATCCCATAGACAACAATGAGGTGACAAAAGACAAGTGATTTTTATAATGATGTTTATTTGAAGGAAAAGTATTGAGCAGGACATGCGGAAAACTCCCCTGCTCTTCATCAAATGATTTTGTTTTTACATTTTCCTGGCAAAGTAGGTGAGGGCCAGCTTGATGTCTCACCCTCAAGGCAGGGGACAGAGACATAGAGTCATGGAGATATACAGAGTCACAAGTGTGGTGCTTGAAAGACACAGCAGGTCAGGCAGCATCCGAGGAGCAGGAGAGTCGATGTTTCGGGCATAAGCCCTTCATCAGGAGTGAGACCCTCATTCCTGATGAAGACCTTATGCCCGAAATGCCAATTCTCCTGCTCCTCGGATGCTGCCTGACCTGCTGTGCTATTCTAGCACCAAACCCTCGACTCTGATCTCTAACAGCTGCAGTCCTCAGTTTCTGCTCATAGAGCTGTACAGCATGGAAACAGACTCTTTGATCCAACTTGTCCATGCTGACCAGATATCCTAATCTAGTCTCATTTGACAGCACTTGGCCCATATCACTCTGACCCTTCCTATTCATAAATCCATCCACAAGCTTTTTAAATGTTGTAATTGCACCAGCCTCCACCATTTCCTCTGGCAGCTCATTCCATACATGCACCATGCTCTATATGAAATATTTGCCCCTTAGGTCTTTTTAAAATCTTTTCCCCCTCACCGTAAACCTATGCTCTTTAGATCTGTACTCCCCCACCCCAGGGAAAAGACCTTGTTTATTTACGCTGTCCATATCCCTCTTGATTTTATAAACCTCTATGAGGTCACTCCCTTAGCCTCCAACAATCCAGGGAAAACAGCCCCAGGCTATTCCGCCTCTCCCTATAGCTCAAAGCATCCAACCCTGGCAACAGAAACCAGAGGCCCAGGTGCCGCTCTCATGCTTAGCATCTGGCCCGTTGCCAGCTCCCGAATGGAGCACAGCACAGTCCAACACCCTCTGCCCCCATGCCCCTCAGGCCTCTGTTATTGGGCCCTGTCCCTGGCTGTGCAGCACTCCCTCAGTACTGTGCTGGGAATATCAACCAAGATTTCTCTGCTCTAGAGTTGAGTCAAAACCCCAAAGCTTTCTGGACTACAAGTGCCAGCCACTGAACCACAGCTAACATTCCAGTATTCTGCAGTGGTCTATCCTTACACCCAGCCACGCTAACATTCAGACTGCTCAGCACCCTGGCTATACAGTGTGCACTATCTACAACGTATGCCACAACAGCTCAAGGTTCTAGGGGATGTGTAAAATGAACTTTTCACACCGAATTGTGGTGACTTGAAATGCATTGTCTGGGATGCAGTTGGACACAGGTTCAATAGTAAGTTTCAAAAGGGCATTTACTTGTAACAGGAAAAAATGTCAGGCAATGATGGTGCAAAAGCAGAAGAGTGGGACTAATTGGATAGCTTTTAGAGAGATATGAATGATGGGCTTAATGGCTTGTTGACCAAAGGGGAGAAAAGATGTAATACATTAAAATAAATACACTGGTTGTATTGGAATTCCATTTTGAGGTGTACAAGACAGTTCAGACTAATATGTGGCACTGGTACAAACAGAGTAAAAACAATGACTGCAGATGCTGGAAACCAGATTCTGGATTAGTGGTGCTGGAAGAGCACAGCAATTCAGGCAGCATCCGAGGACAGGCAAAATCCGAGGACAGGCAAAATCGACGTTTCGGGCAAAAGCCCTTCATCAGGAATAAAGGCAGAGAGCCTGAAGGGTGGAGAGATAAGCTAGAGGAGGGTGGGGGTGGGGAGAGAGTAGCATAGAGTACAATAGGTCAGTGGGGGAGGAGATGAAGGTGATAGGTCAGGGAGGAGAGGGTGGAGTGGATAGGTGGGAAAGCAGCTGGGCAGGTCGGACAAGTCCGGACAAGACAAGGGGACAATGTTGAGCTGGAGGTTAGAAACTAGGATGAGGTGGGGGAACATTTCAACTCCCCCTCCCACTCTGCCGAGGATATGGAGGTGCTGGGCCTCCTCCACCGCCGCTCCCTCACCACCAGACGCATGGAAGAAGAACGCCTCATCTTCCGCCTCGGAACACTTCAACCCCAGGGCATCAATGTGGACTTCAACAGCTTCCTCATTTCCCCTTCCCCCACCTCATCCTAGTTTCTAACCTCCAGCTCAACACTGTCCCCATGACTTGTCCGGACTTGTCCGACCTGCCCAGCTCCTTTTCCACCTATCCACTCCACCCTCTCTTCCCTGACCTATCACCTTCATCTCCTCCCCCACTCACCTATTGTACTCTACGCTACTCTCTCCCCACCCCCACCCTCCTCTAGCTTATCTCTCCACGCTTCAGGCTCTCTGCCTTTATTCCTGATGAAGGGCTTTTGCCCGAAACGTCGATTTTGCCTGTCCTCGGATTTTGCCTGTACGTTTTACGATTTTCTTGCCTTCCGGTTCAGTAGTGAATGATTTGACAAAGAAGTCACATTCGGGAACAAGGCTCAGTGTTAAAATGGAGTCGAGAATGATTTACCTTGTCTCTAAGATCTTCCAGTCTAACCTTATGGAGCTTTGATTGTGTGCAATATGTAAGGGTCTCTGTTCCCTAGAGCTGACAGCCCTCAACTTAATTGAATTCAATTTAAGGCAGATTTGCAAGGCTCCATTGAATATGGACCACTGCTTGGAACAATTGAAAATAGAATTAGGCACTTTGCAGCTGAGGGAAATATTATCCAGAAACATGTTGCTGCAAAACAGAATTACTTCTCGCTATATTTGTTCCTTATTTGCATGGTTGATAGAGCCTGAGAGAAAGAGCAAAAAGGAACAAATTTGGGTCTTTACTCATCAGAATACTACATGTTCAATTTGAAACTCAGGATCCTTTGGGTATTAAATACATTTAAAAATCTGACTAATTATATTTGCATCAATCCAAAGAAGAATTCATTTTAGCTTCAGACGAATAGTAATACACGTGTTGAATAAATCAATTGACATTGAATTTGTCAGAAATAAAATACTTCATCACGTTGATTTGTGAGCATTAATTACTATTGACATCTTCTCGATCCTTAATGTGTTACAAGATGTTGAATGGCAAAAAGCAGAAATGAAACGATTCTCCTTTTGACATCTTGATGGATGAAGCAAAGCCTGAGTGGCCAGTTTATATCCAGGTTTAGCCCAGATCAAAGCCTGATTTATTCAACACAACAAGGACTGCATGCTAGTCAGATTACAGGTGGAGCACTACACCAAATTCTGGGGCATCATATAAAGGATGCAGGATGCTACCAGGGTGGATTGAAGATGAAGAGAGAATGGATTCAGTTAACTGGAGGGACTGGGAAGTTTGGGGTCACCCTACTTTAGGCAGAGAAGGCTATGTGAAGACATAATGGAGGTGTTCAAAATGATGGGTGGTTTGGATGGACTATTTACGTAGGCAGTGGGCTGAATCATACCAGAAATTGCCTAGGTGTCAAATTTGGTGAGCTTCATGGAATGCTCCTCTCCGTGGAAAGCAGTAGACAGTGGAATGCCTACGGATGTTGTTTATATGGGCGTCCGGAAGGCATTTGAAAGATTCCCACATAATAGAATGTTAGCTAAAATAGAAGCGGTGGAATTGAGTGTAAGTTACTGCCTTGGCTGGAAATTAGCTGAGCAACAGGTGACAGAAAGTAAAGGTAATGGGTAGGTACTCAAATTGGTAACATGTGACTAGTAGTATCCTACAGGAATCATTGTTAGGGCCTCAATTATTCATGTTATTTTTTTTAATGGATAATGGCATAGAAAGTCATAGATACAAATCTGCTGATGTCAAAGTTAGATGGCATTGTAGACAGTGTAGATGGTAGCATAAAATCACAAAGAAATATTGCTAGATGAGGTGAATGGGCAAAACTGTGGCAGATGGAGCTCAATATAAACAAGTGTGAGGTTATCCCTTTTTAACCAAAATAGAATAGAGCAGGATATTTTCTGGATGGCACAAAGTTGAATACAATTGATGTCTTGATGAGGTTCAGGAGAATAGATATTTAAAATGTAATGACAGGTGCAGGAAATAATCAAGAAAACCAATGGAATGCTGGTCTTTATATCTAGAGTCCTGGAGAACAAGGATGGAAAAGCTACACTACAATTATACAAATCCCTGGTTAGACCTCACTAGGAATACTGTGAGCAAATCTGGGCACCACACCTGAGGAAAGATATATTGGCCTTGGAGGGAGTACGATGCAAGGGTTACAAAAATGAAATCTGGATTTCAGACGTTAACTTCGAGGAGAGGTTACATAAATTAGGCCTATTTTCTCCAAAATTGAGTTAAAGGGTGATCTGATTGAAGTCTTCAAGATGGGGTAGTTAAAAATAAACTATTTCCACTGGTTGGGGATTCCAGAATTAGGGGCCATCGTCTGAGAATTAGGAACAGACTGTTCAGGGAGAGATGTTAGGAAACACATTCACAAACAAAGCATGGTAGATGTGTGGAACTGTCTTCCACAAGTGGCAATGGATGCCAGATTAGTTGTTAGTTTTAAATGGGATAGATAAATTTTTGTTGAGCAAAGGCATTAAGGGATATGGACCAAAAACAAGTACATGATGTTAGACGACAATCACCAACAATCTCATTGAATGGTGGAACAGAACTCTAAGGGCTGAATGGCATTTTACTGTTCCTATGTGATCTGTAGCAGTCTCTTTTGTTCCAAATTCCCAAACCCACCTCATAGACTATACACCACATTGCTATGGCGCCTCACTCATTGTACTTTTCCATTCCCCGCAGGCAGAAGTACTAACTACTGGCTGGAGCTCTCAGGATTCCTAGTGGGAATGCCAACTGTAGGGCCCAGCTATACATCCAGTCAAGTGCTGGCAGCTCGCAGTCGATTTGCACAGTCATTTTATTTTCCCTGGATATGTCAAGCAGAGGAATTGGCACCCCCCACTTTGCCAACAGGAACCTGGAGGTCCTGCTGGACACTGCTCATGAACCATGCTCCGAGATATTGGGGATCTGATGGCCTAGTGGTATTATTGCTGGACTGTTAATCCAGAGACCCAGATAACTTTCCAGGTTCGAATCCTGCCATAGCAGATGGTGGAATTTGAATTCAATAAAAATCTGGAATTAAGAATCTAACAATGACCATAAATCCATTGTCGATTGTTGGAAAAAAACATCGGCTTCCTATAGGGAAGGAAACTGCCATCCTTACTTGGTCTGGTTTACATGTGACTCCAAACCCACAGCAATGTGCTTAGCTCTTAACTGCTCTCTGGGCAATTAGGAATGGGCAATGAATGCTGCCTAGTCAGTGATGCCCTCATCCCATGAATGAATAAAGAAAATAAAAGCTGATGGTAGTCCGGTGGAGCAAGAGGCGAGGTGGAATCATCTCTGATCCCCATGTTGGGAATTTTGGCCGGCTAGTTCCTATGTGATGGAATGTGAGAACAGGAAACTGAGTATCAGTGACATGAGGATATAATATTGAAGATGTTAATGCATACTAATTGGCCTCACAACACACACTTGCAAGAACCTCCTCTTGCCATTCAATACACAGTTGGAAAGTGGGACTCTTACTCTTGACAGCAGGAAGCTCCTCACTGATCATCTCACCTAATTCTCCCAACTATCTGCTCAACACCTAATTATTTTGTGATTAGCGTGATTCTGCAGATTTAAAAGCATGGGGAGCTTTGTAGTGAGCAGATATGATCTACACAGTTCAATCTGAGTGAAGCATATTGCCTGAAAGGACGGTGAAAAGCAGATTCAATAGTGCATTTAAAAACAACACTAAGATCCCTTAGTTCCCGCACCTGACATTGGTTGAGCAGGTCAGGCAGCATCCGAGGAGCAGGAGAGTTGATGTTTCAGGGCATATTTCCACCGCCACACTCTCAACTCTGATCTCAGCATGTGATTAGATTCCCTACATTTTGAAAACAGGCCCTTCAGCCCAACAAGTCCACACCGGCCCTCTGAAGAGGAGCCCACCCAGACCCATTCCCTTTCTTTATATTTACCCCTGACTAATGCACCTAACACTATGGGCAAATTAGCACGGGCCAATTCACCTGATCTACACATCTTTGGATTGAGGGAGAAAACCCGCACAGACACAGGGAGAATGTGCAAACTCTATGCAGACAGTCACCCAACACAAGGATCCAACCCAGGTCCATGGCGCTGTGAGGCAGCAGTGCTAACCACTGGGTCACCGTGCAGATACATTCTATTTTGCTCAAAAAATGCAGAACCCGCAGGCAGTCAATCCATGTAATACTTTATAAATTCCACTTTGGAAATAGAACCAGTCTGACTCAAGATTAGGACACAGACGAACACTAACCTCACACCTTTAATGCATTGTCTGAGCTGACTTATCACCTTTTGTTATAAAACCTTAAGTTATCTTGAGCATTTGACTTGCAAGAAGTTCTGGGATTTACATATTAAAGAACCGAAACAAGCAAACCCATTCTAAAAGATGGAAGACTTAACAATCTAGGTTTGTTCAATGTATCATTGTATCACTGTAATTTTTTACTATAAACTTTGTGTCTTATGGTCCTATTCCACATATACCTGATGAAGAAGCAGCGCTTCAAAAGCTAATGCTTCCAAATAATCCTATTGGACTATAACCTGGTGTTGTGTGATTTTTAACTTTGTCCATCCCAGTCCAACACCGGCTCCTCCAAATCAAATAAATAAGTCAGGGGCAGCCTGAAGCCACAAGCTCAATGTAAGATCTGAACTAAAGTGGATGCCATTGTCAGTTCTTCTTCCAGAGAATAGTTGCCCACACCCTCACCTCAGACCAAGCTGTGGCCTCATACAGTGAATGCTGATTTATTGACGTACCTTACTGGGGTGTAGGTCACCGCATACAAAAGGTAGGAGCTGCATCAGGTTACACAGTGTCTGAGAGATCTTTTGGACTAGTTTTAGTAATTTTTCAGGTTTTGTTTTTGTAATTATCTTTTTATTAATCTGTTTTCTATCGCCTTTCTGAGAAGTTCACAGCTTTTCATTATATGTGGATTATAATAGATAGAGCGTTATGTTGTGCTGGATGGATCAATGAGCCTTTTCATTTCTCTTTCCATTGTTGTTTTATTTGTATATGACTGGAACAAACAGGGGAAACTAACTTCACCTTGTTTTCACAGACAAGTCTCTCACTTGTCAGTTCAAGAAAAAACATCAACTACTCTGGTTGTGCAGGGGAATAGAAAGAATGAAAATAATTGACCTCAAATCATTTCTTTTATTCAAAATAATTAACATATTTAAGTGATAATTCTTGTGCGCAAGATAAATGCAGAAATTGTTCAGGCATAAATTAACAAATTAGAAAAACACAGATAATAGAACAATGGCCTTGCAGTTTTCTGCAGATGTCTGTTTCTGATCTCAGCGTACCTGCCTTTCACAACAGCTTGATACAACCGAGTGACTTGCTCGATCATTTCTGAGATCTAGAGCTGTGGCATAGTATTTAGGAGCAGGGAAGTCTTGTTACAACTTTCTAAAACATTGGTTATAGAGTCATAGAGATGTACAGCATGGAAACAGACCCTTCAGTCCAACCCGTCCATGCTGACCGGACACCCCAACCCAATCTAGTCCCACCAGCCATGTGCTGTTCTGATTGCCACTCTATCAGAAGGATGTGATTGCACTGAAGAGGGTACAAAGGAGATTCACCAGGATATTGTCTGGGATGGAACGTGTCAGATATGAGGAGAGTCTGGATAGGCTGCGTTTGTTTTCCTAGGAGCAGAGGAGGCTGATTGTAGTATATGAAATTATGAGATGCAGAGATAGGGGATTGTGAGAACCTTTTCCTCATGGCAGACTTGTCTAAGAGCAGGATGCATAAATTTAAGATCAGGAGTAAGTGGTTAACAGAGGATCTGAGGAAAAGAGTTTCCATCCAGAGAGTGGTAGAAATATGGAACGTGTTGGCTGGGAGGGTGTTGGAGGCAGGTACTCTCACAACATTTAAGCAGCATCTGGATGAGCATTTAAAATGTCAGGGCAGAGTAGGCTATGGACCTAATGCAGGTAAATGTGATGAATGTACTTTGGTGTTTGTTGGTCAGCGTTGACATGGTGGGCCGATAGGGCTGTTTCTTTGCTGGAGGAATCTCTATGACCCTAAGGGTCAATCACATTGCTCTGGGTCTGCTGTCTCATGTATGAGGCTGATTAAGGATGGCAGGATTCCTTCCCTAAGAGACAGTCATGAACTCACGGGATTTCATGACATTTTAGTTGCTCTATGATAACCAGAATTAATATTAGCCTTTTTATTATTCAATTCACTGATTTCAAATTCCCTAGCTGTTGACGTGGGATTTGAACTTCTTTGTCTGAAATTATTAGTCTAAATTCCTAGATTATAAATCCAGTAACATTGCAATTATGCCACCACCACGCTTTCAAGGCTAATTAGAGATGGGAAATATGTGCTGGTCCTTGTTCACTTTTGTTCCATGAACCAATAAAAATATAATTATCACCTTTCAAATTGAAGAATAAGTTGTTCATGCACAAAGAACATAGGACTAGGAATGTATGAAGAGGAGAAGGCCATTCAGCCCATCGAGCAGAGCTCACCAATCAATTAGATCATTTTCTATCTCAACATTACTTTCCTGGTCAAACTCCAAATCCCTTCATTCCATCAGTCTCCAGGAACCTATTGATTTTGATTCTGAACATATTCAATGATTGAGCATCCACAGCTCTCTGGATTAAATGATTCTATAGATTAATAAAGGAATCGAAAATTATGGGAGAAGGCAGGAGAATGGTTTTGAGGAACATAACAGCTACAATCAAATTCTGAAACAGACTCAATGGGCTAAATGGCCTAATCCTGCTCCTATATTTTATGGTCTTCTGCAACATTTGAAACATTCAAGTTTCAGAAGTGATAGGTTTTGTGAAAGAGGGCTATCAAGAGATAGAGACCACAGCAGGATACATGGAATGGATCAGACATGATCTGACCGAATGGAGGAGTAGGTTTCATGGTTTGAATAGTATTGATGCCATGATTAATGTGACAATGTTACCTTTCCACTGACATAACCCACATCACCTCTGGAGAGGTGTGTCAAATTAGGGAATTAATTAGAGAAAGGCCAAAGAAATTGTGCAGGATCAGGATGGGATGGAAGCAAGGAACAGAAAATTCTATTGCTTGGACGTTAAGCCTTGGAATCCTTTTCACTCACCCACTTTCTCCTGAGAGCTGGCTGGAAAGATGTTTATTCATCTAATGCTTGACTTAAGTGACCATTCTTCATGTGTTAGCCAAAACAGGGTTTATTAAGCTACTCAACCTTAGACCACATGACTAAGCCTACTTCTTCTTTGAACCAGCCACTGTGACCCAATGGGGTCACAAGGAGCTAGACACTGATGTTCCTCAGTCTAGTGGGGGGTGAGGCTCACTGATGGCTGTCTTTTGCTTCTTCATTACTGATCTGGATGGACTCATCTAACGCAAGCCAGACCGGGCTCTGCATGAGGGAGATATGGCATTGACTGAGAGAAGTGTCTGTTGTTGTGAAAGAATAAGCTGAGAATAAAAAGGTCATAAGAAATAGGAACAGGAGCAGCCATTTGGCTCCTCAAGTCTGCTCCACCATTCAGTGGGATCATGGCTGATCCGATATTCCTTATGTCAACTTGCTCGTGTTTCCCTGTAACCATTGACCAGACTAATCACGAATCTATCTATGTCAGCCTTAAATATACACAAGGATTCTGTCCTCACAGCTCTCTGTGGCAAAGAGTTGCAAAGACTCAGAACTCTCTGGGAGAAGAAATTCCTCCCCATCATTCTCTTAAATTGGTGACCCTTAATTCTGAGGCTAAGAATGCTTCCCCTTCCCATTTCATTACTTCCCAGGATATATGGTGAAAATCCAACTTGCGGTGGTGCAAATGTGGATACTGTTGCTGTGTTGCTTTTTACGGCATTAATTCAAGTTGACAGTAGGTTGAAATGTAAATGAGTCACAAAGTTTTCTTGGTTTTCTTGCCGACACAGAGAACTTACAAGCAACAATCTTTGTCAGTACCGAACTTGAATATCACTGAGATAGGAATTTACTGTCAAACCTTTTTTTGTTTTGAATTCGTCAGGACTGATGCAAGAATGCCAAATCTCGAAGGCAGTTGTAATGTTTCCTGAATTTGAAAAGGGGCTTGATTGGTTGGGATGTTGACTCTAATTGGTTAAGTGTTGGTAATGGAAACTGCATCATCGAACCATTGTCTCCTTCACTTTTTGCCCCCACATTAAAAGCTTTGTCAGCTAGTGCCTGTAACTGCATGTATCAATTTGTCTCAACTGTTAAATTTAATGTTGATCTTGCTGTTTGTGCACTTTCTCTGCAGCTGTAATGTTGCATTTCTCACTCTGCTCTATTATTCTTCTGCACTTTGTATGGTCTGATCTGCCTATAATGCATGCCAAACAAAACTTTTCACTGTCTCCAGATACATGTGACAATAATAAATCGAATCAAGTCAAAACTTGCTGCAACCTTTAGTGAGATGCAAGTTATGCTAACTTCTGTTGATATAAGTACAGGCAGTCTGATCTGAGTCTGTATACAAGTCAATTTATATGCAAGTCTGACCACAATGGAAGTCAATATAATGGGGCCATTCATAAGCATAGGAGGTGTTCATATCTCAGATCTTTAAACGTGCACTACTATTTGAGTTCACATTCATATGTACATACATTCATAAGTCCAGTGTTCGTAAATGGGGGACTCTCAACACAAGTAATTCTTCTGCAATGCAGAAACTCTGGAGCAGTGCTTCATAATGTGACGCGGTTAGAGCACTCTCAAATCTAAACCAGAAATTTCTCTCCCAGGGGTTTCAGTATAAAACCAAAGGTGACTCTCCAACTGAATAAACACTGCACATTTGGAAGGACTGATAAGGCATTAAACTGAGACTAGGTCTGCCCTTCTAGGATATTTAAAAGATCACACAACACTACTTAGAAGACAGGCAGGGGAATTCTGATTCACATATCAATAAGTCAGATTATCTGGTTATCTTCTATAGAAACTAGCAGCAGGGGGAGTCAACTTGGCCCTATGAGACTGCTCCACCATTCAGTTTGAGAATGGCTGATCTGCTATATCAACACCATATTCCTGCTTTTTCTCTGTACACTTGATGTCTTTTGTTCCTTTTGTGAGGTTTGCCATGTGTGATTAATTCTTGTGTCCTGAATTAATACCATCACCTTTGACTTCATCAGTTGCAAAGCTTGCTGGGAGATCCAGAGGAGAAGATTGTGGTTTGATAGTGACAAATTTGACACATCTGTTACAGGAATGTAGGGCTGAGAGAGAAGAGTAAGTCACATGGCCCTCTGTCATTCAATAAGATACTGCTGTCCAAACCTGAGCCTTCTATGCCCAGTGCTGCTGAAGACTAGAAGGCAAGACCTTCTGTAGTCTATTCCAGTGAGAGTGAACAGCCCTCCATCAGCTACACTCCAGGAACAGAGCTAGCATAGTGTGCAGCACCAACAATGGCACACTAACGATAGGCGTGAAGGGGATTCACAAGGGTATTTAGCTAACTTCTTCATGGATTATTTGATGAGTCCTTTGATAAAAATTGATTTTGGGTTGGTAGTTTTGTGGTGTCTTTTATTTTAGTGGATGCTATGTTAATCAGAGACACAAAAGAGGGAAGGTGTATGAGTGTAGTACAATGGAGATTGGGGTTATGTCAGTGGGAACTGTTAAGTGATTACAGCCAACTTGTCATGGCAGGATCTTTCAGTTGCTTCCACCTTTCATCTTCTGTTTCATTCTCTTCCTTCTCCTCCTCAACTGTTTGTAACATGGAAATGACAGGGTGCAGGTTCATAGTTCCATGAAAGTGGAGTCCCAGATGGACAGGATAGTGAAGAAGGCATTTGGTACACTTGCCTTTATTGTCAGCGCACGGAGTATAGAAGTTGGGAGGTCACGTTGCAGCTGTACAGGACATTGGTTAGGCCACTTTTGGAATACTGCATGCAATTCTGGTCTCCCTGTTATAGGTAAGATGTTGTTGAATTTGGAAGAGTTCAGAAAAGTTTTACAAGGATGTTGCCAGGGTTGGAGGGTTTGAGCTATAGGGAGAGGCTGAATTGACTGAGGCTTGTTTCCCTGCAGCATGGAGGCTGAGGGGTGACCTTATAGAGGTTTATAAAATCATGAGGGGCATGGATAAGGTAAATAGACAAGATCTTTTTCCCAGGGCAGAGGAATCCAAAACTAGAGGACATGGGTTTAATGTGAGAGGTGAAAGATTTAAAAAGGACCTAAGGGACAACTTTTTCACGCAGAGGGTGATGCATGTACGGAATGAACTGTCAGATGAAGAGTGGAGGCTGGTACAATTATGACATTTAAAAGGCAGCTGGATGGGTACATGAATAGGAAGGTTTTTGAGCGATATGGGTCAAATGCTGGCAAATGGGATTGGATTAATTTAGGATATCTGGTCAGCATGGACGAGTTGGACCAAAGGGTCTGTTCATGTGCTACACATCTCTATGACTCTATGACTATGCCCTCATAATGGCGAGGTTAAATAGGAGAGAGTAGATTATGAAGGAGCTCTGTTAAGTCCTGCATGGCTGCTCCAGAGTCATGCACGAAACATCAATAGTCATTCTAATGATGTTTCACATGAGTTCATGACTCTCTTTGTATACTGGGTCAGGTGTGGTCGGGCTATGTGCCTGAACAGATGAGTCAGCAGACAGACCCTAACATCCAGCAATGAATCTCTGGCTTGACAGAGTGACTCAAATAATGAAGAAATGGTAGACTTCGGCAGAAAGTAAGTTTGATGAGAGTTCTCAGAATAATGGACATTCACTTGTAGGATCTGCTGAATGTGGCCACCTATTATCCAGACATTCAGCGAGTGGGTCTTTTTGTGGTTGAGGCACTTGTTAGTTGCAGCATTTGAAAGTTGTGTATGTATACTTGATGGGCACTCAGCACAAGAGGGAATCTCCCTATCCTTGTTATACTACTATTAACTCCACTTTTGTTCACACTTCACTGTTTTGGGGTGACACAACTCAAATCAAGTTTGCAACTTGAATTGTCAATGAGGATTCTCTGGATGTCCCATTGAAACACTGACAAAAAACGGTGGAGAAACAGTTGAGCAGTTCATCAACTTCACTAACACGTTCCACCCCGACCTTAAGTTCACCTGGACCATCTCGGACACCTCCCTCCCCTTCCTGGACCTCTCCATCTCCATTAACGGAGACAGACTCAACATGAACTTCTACTGTAAACCCTCCAACTCCCACAGCTACCTGGGCTACACCTCCTTCCACCCTGCCTCCTGTAAAAATGCTATTCCTTATTCCCAATTCCTCCACCTCCACCGCATCTGCTCCCAGAAGGACCAGTTCCACCACAGATCATACCAGATGGCCTTCTTCTTCAAAACTGCAATTTCCCCTCCCACGTGGTCGATGATGCCCTCCAGCGCATCTTGTCCACTTCCCTCACCTCCCCCCTCGATCCCCACACCTCCAACTGCAACAAGGACAGAACTTCCCCGGTCCTCAGTTTCCACCCCACCAACCTCCAGATACATCGTATCATCCTCTGCCATCTACAAACAGGCTCTACCACCAGGGATATATTTCCCTCCACACCCCTATTCATGTTCCATAAAGATCATTCCCTCCATGACTCTCTTGTCAGGTCAACGCTCCACACTCCCCCCCACCCCCACCGCCCACCGCCCACCAACCCACCATCCCCTCCCAGCACCTTCCCCTGCCACCGCAAGAATTGTTAAACCTGCACCTACACTTCCCCTCTCACCTCAGCCCAAGGCTCCAAAGGAGCCTTCCACATTCATCAGAGATTTACCTGCACTTCCAGAGATGTCATTTACTGTGTCCATTGCTCCCGATGTGGTCTCCTCTACATTGGGGAGACAGGATGCCTACTTGTGGATCACTTTAGAGAACATCTCTGGGACACACACAAAACAACCCCACTGCCCAGTGGCCGAACACTTTAACTCCTCCTCCCACCCCCCCAAAGACATACAGGTCCTGGACCTCCTTCATCGCCACTCCCTAACCACCCGAAGCCTGGAGGAAGAACATCTCATTTTCTGCCTTGAGATCCTACAACCACATGGAATTAATGTGGGTTTTAGCAGTTTCCTCATTTCCCCTCATCCCACCTTATCCCAGTTCCAAGCCTCCAACTCAGCATCACCCTCTTGACTTGTCCATCCTCCTTCCCACCTATCCACTTCACCCTCCTCTCCAACCTATCACCATCACCCCTCACCTTCATCTACTATCACATTCCCAGCTACCTTCCCCCAACCCCCCTTCCCCTCCCATTGTGAATTCTCCTGCTCCTCGGATGCTACCTCACCGGCTGTGCTTTTGAGCACCACACTCTCCAGCACCTGCAGTCCTCACATTCTCCAAACATTTATTTCACTCAAACATAGAAGATAGGAGCAAGGATAGGCTATTCGACCTGTAAAGCCTACTCAGTGTGATCATGGCTGAGCATTGAACTAATCCTGAGTCAAGAGTGTGTTGCTGGGAAAGCACATCAGGTCTGGCAGCATCCAAGAAGCAGGAGAATTAATGTTTCGGGCATAAGCCCTTCATCAGGAATGAGTCCTTCTTCGTTAAACTAATCCTGTCCTCCTCTGATAGCCACAAAAACTAAGTTTGCCTCATTGGTGTTTAGTATGCATGCCATTATTGGTCACTGCCATTATTGGTCATGTTACAGCTATACAGGACATTGGTTAAGCCACTTTTGGAAAATTGCATGTAATTCTGGTTTCCTTGTTATCGGAAGGATGTTGCGGATGTTCAGAAAAGATTTACGAGGATGTTGCCAGGGTTGGAGGGTTTGAGCTAAAGGGAGAGGCTGAATAGGCTGGGACTGTTTTCTCTGGAGAGTTGAAGGCTGAGGGGTGACCTTATATAGGTTTATAAAATCATGAGGGGCCTAGTTAGGGTCAAAAGACAAGGTCTTTTCCCCAGGTTAGAGGGAGTCCAGAACTAGAGCATATAGGTTTAAGGTGAGAGGGGAAAGATTTAAAAGGGACCTAAGGGGCAAGTTTTTTACACAGAGGGTGGTGTGTTTATTGAATGAACTGTCAGAGAAAGCGGTAGAGGCTGGTAAAATTACAGCATTTAAAAGGCATCTGGATTGGTATATGAATAAGAAAGGTTTAGAGGGATATGCGCTAAATGCTGGCAAATGGGACTAGATTGGGTTGGGATATCTAGTTAGCGTGGTCGAGTTGGACCGAAGGGTCTGTTTCTGTGCTGTGCATCTCTATGACTCTGTAACTCTGTAACTGCTAATGGGAGATTGCATTCAGGGTCCAGAGGATTCTACTCTGGAACCTTGATCCTGTGTCTATGGGTTGCACTGAATCCATTGTTATTTATGTAGTATTTGAAGATTTAATCCTATTAATTCAGCAGCCCCTGGGTGTTCCCCCATCATTACTGTGCTCATGGAATGTAATTGGCTTCCAAGTAAGCAAAGTCTTAGTTTTGAAGTGTTCACCCTTGTTTTCAAATCCCTTTATTGTCTTGCTCCTCCCTATCTCTATACTCTCCACTTTGGCCACAACTGTCTCAAGATATCTGTGCTCCTCCAATTCTGACCTCTGTGAGTTCACATAAGTGTTCCGATGTTGTTGATTGTGCTTTTAGCTGACTAGGCCCCAAGCTCCACAGTTCTCTCTGTAGACTTCTCTGCCTCTCTACCATCCTTATCACCTTATAACTGGCCTTTTTGACAATGTTTTTGGACATCTCACCTTGGGTGAGTTGGTGTCTTATTCTGCTAGCAGAACATAAGAACCAGGAGCAGGAGTACAGCATGCTCCGCCATTCGATAAGATCATGGCTGATCTTTTTGTGGCCTCAGCTCCACTTACCCGCCCTCTCACCATAACCCTTAATTTCTTTGATGTTCCAAAACCTATCTATTGTTGTCTTAAAAACATTCAATGAGGAAGCCTCAACTGCTTCCACAGATTCACAGATTCACAACCCTTTGGGTGAAGAAGTTCCTCCTCAACTCAGTCCTAAATCTGCTCTCCCTTATTTTGAGGCTGTGACCCCTAGTTCCAGTGGAAACAACCTCCTTGGTTTTATTTATTCCCTTCAAAATTTGATGTGTTTCTATAAGATCCCTCCTTATTCTTCTAAATTCCAATCGGTATAATCCCAGTCTGTTTAATCTCTCCTCATAAGCCAACCTTCTCAACTCTGGAATCAACCGAGTGAGCCCCACTGCACCCCCTCCAGTGCGTATACATCCTTTCTCAATTTAGGAGACTAAAGCTATACACAGTACTCCAGGTGTAGCCTCTCCTTCACCATCTTATACAGCTGCAGCAAAATCTCCCAGATTTTAAACTCCATCCCTTGAATAATGAAGGACAATATTTCATTTGCTTTCTTGCATCTGCTGCACCTGCAAGCCAACTTTTTGTGATTCATACACAGATACCTCTGTACAGCAGAATGCTACAATTTTTCACCATTTAAATAATAATCCATTTCACTGTCATTCCTACCAAAATGGATGATTTCACATTTACCAGCATTGTACTCCATTTGCCTACTTGTTTAACCTATTTATATTCCTCTTCAGACTTTCAGTTATGATACTCCTGTGAAGTGTCTTGGGATGCTTTACTGTGGTAAGTGTGCTGTATGAATATAAATTATTGTTGTCAGGAATAGTATTCTGAAAGGAAGCATTAACAAAAAAGGAATCTGGAATTAAGAAAACAGAGTCTGGAATTAGCAGTCTGCTGATGACCACGAAACCATTAGTGGTTGTCAGGAAAGACTCATCTGGTTCACTAATATACTTTAGGGAAGGAAATCTGCCATCCTTACCTGGTCTGGCCTACATATGATCCAGACCCACAGCACTGTGGTTGATTCTTCACTGTCCTCTGGGCAAATAGGAATGGACAATAAATGCTGGTGTAGCCAGCAACGTCTATATCCCGTGACTGAATAATAGAAAGAAAATGAGGATTCACTAGTGACTGGGTTTGGAGGTATATACTTGTATGCCTGTATTTCTGCAAATAAAAGCTTATGAAGTGTATGAAAAATGGTCTTCCATTCTATCCTTCACCACTAGGCATTCTGGAATAGATTATGCAGGTCCCTTGTCTAATGTACTATCCGTGGGGAGCTATTCTTCTCTCATTTCTGTTTCTTTTATGATTTGCTTCAGCTGAACAGCGAAAGAAAATTCACAATGCAAGGGAATAATTTCTGGCAAATGTGCTTCCCTGATGTAATTTATGTAATTGGCACTTAGAGCTACTGGCTATCATGGCTAATAGATGGATGTCAATGAGTTGCAGAGCAGTAATTCAGTTGAGTCATTCTGATAAAGTGATAAACCAGAAGTGCATGGTTTCATCAGCTCGTGCACATCTTCAGGCCCTGCAATGGAATAGCTGTCTTCAACTCATTTACTGGCATTATTAATATATAGCATTGGATTCTCATCCCCTAATATACAATGACTGAAATTTGCTTTATTGAGTGACTTCTGAGTCTCTGGGCCTCTGATCATTTAACTTCTTCCTTATGAGAGATGGTGCCTGGGTGAATCACTGACTGCAGATGTTGGAGCTTTATATCAAGGGCATAGAGGCTATAACACAATCATGGTCAGACTTCTAATTCCAGATTTTTATTGAATTCACAATTACATTGCATTTGAATGTGGGCCCCCATCTGTGTTTTTGGATTACCAGTTCAGCAACTACAGCACAAAGCCATCACCTTCTCCCATTTGTTGCTCTAAAACTGTGTCCTACCTCTACAAATCTTCTGGAAGTGGCCTGTCATTTTTCATACATACTCATTGTTCTGCCATTATTGGGCTCCTTTTGTTGTAGTGAAGACTTTTTTTATTGCACAGTATTGAAACTGATTGTTCATCTCTGTCACTGGGCCTCCTGTTTGTGTTAGTTTGTGATGTGTGTCTTTGGAGTGTGTATTTCTTGGAAACTGGATAGATTTTATTGTTCTGCTGGGGTCAGATTGACCACTTTTGCTCAGGATTTGTCTGTGAGAGTTTGTGGTTTCTGCCTCCGTCACACTTTGAATGGTTTTGTCCAAAACCAAAGCTTTTCCTTAGGCTGTAATAATCTGGCAAAGTCTTATTAGTAATTCCCGCAACAACTCTGTCTTTTCTGAATTTTGAGTTCAAAGTTCCACAGTCACAGTTTTCCACTGAACTGCAGACCTCATTAATTAAATTATTTATGAGTTCCACTGGACACTGAGTTCTTCTGATGAAACTTTCCATTTGAAGAATGTTATTTGCCCTCAGATAACAGTAATTACCAAAAGCTTTCAGAACATCTTCAAAGTGAGTTAAAATGATATGTACAAGAAGCAAGGATGAAGTGAGGGAAAACCTTTTCACTCGGTGAACAGTTCGGATGTGGAATGCACTGCTGGAAGTGTGACAGAGGGAGATTCCATTGAGGCACCCAGGAAGGCATTGGATGATTATTTGGAATAAAAATAACATGCAAGCGTATGGGGAGTAAACAGATTTGCACAAAATAATGATACTCATTTAATAAGTTGGATCTGGCATGATGGGCCAAATGGCCTCCTTCTGCATTATAATACTTCTGTGATTCTGTGAAAAGAATCAATGTCCTTTTTAAAATATAATTTAGTGATTGTGTACTTAAAAAAGTCTGCATTGTCTACAATGCTGTTTTTGCTTGTTCGGCTTAATATTATGTATTTAATTTTGAAGCAATTTTGTATCTTAAGGAATGTTTTCACTCCAAAGAGTGTCCCACCCACGCTCATTCCCCTACTCTATTATTCAACATTTACTGCTAACTAATGCACCTAACGTACACATCCCTGAACACTATGGGTAATTTAGCATGGCCAATCCACCTAATCTCCACATCTTTGGACTGTGGGAGGAAACCGGAGCACCTAGGGTCTGTGTGGGTTTCCTTTGGGTGCTCCGGTTTCCTCCCACAGCCCAAAGTTGTGCAGTTCAGGTTAATTGGCCATGCTAAATTGCCCATAGGTGCATTAGTCAGGGGTAAATATCGGATAGGGGAATGGGTCTGGGTAGGTTACTCTTCAGAGGGTCGGTGTGGACTTGTTGGGCTGATGAGCCTATTCCCATACTGTAGCAAATCTAATCTAATGTGCAAACTTCACACAGATAGTCATCTGAGGCTGGAATTGAACCCAGCTCTCTGGCACTGTGCGACAACGATGCTAACCACTGAGCCACTGTGCCACCCAATTCAAGAGGAGTAAATTATAAAGGAAGTATTCAGTGAATGGCATGAGACTGACAAGTTCTGTGGAGCAAAGGGACCTCGGAGTGTTTGCCTGAAGGTGGAAGGGCGTGTTGGTAGGTTGGTGAAAAAGACGTTGGGATATTTGCCTTTAAAGCTTAGATTACAAAAGCAGGGAAGTTGCATTGCAGTTGTATAGAACTTTGGTGAGTCCACAGCTAGAGTACTGTGTGCAGTTCTGGTTGCTATACAATATGAAGGATGTGAATTCACTGGAGGTGGTGCAGAAGAGATTCACCAGGATGTTGCCTGGGATGGAAAATTTAAGCAACGAGGAAAGGTTGGATAAGCTGGGTTGTTTTTGTTGGAACAGAGAAGACTGAGGGGTGATTTGATTGAAGTGTGCAAGATTATGTGGGACATTGACAGAGTGGATATGAAACAGCTGTTACCCTGAGTTGAAGGGTCAGTCACAAGAGAACACAGGTTCAAGGTAAGGGGTAAAAGGTTTTGGGTGGGGAGGGTGATATGAGGAAAAACCCTTTTACCCAGTGGGTGGTGACAGTCTGTAGTGTGCTACCTGGGAGGCCGGTAGAGTTGAGTTGTCTCACATTCTATAGGAAGTACCTGGGTGAGCACTTGGCACATCATTCAAGATTTGGAGGTGCTGGTGTTAGACTGGGGTGTACAAAGTTAAAAATCACATGACTAAGGAGCATCGCTCTGAAAGCTAGTGCTTCCAAGTAAACCTGTTGGACTATAACCTGGTGTTGTGTAATAATCAAGGCTATGGCGCAAGTGCTGGTAATTGGGATGAGCCTGAAGGTCAGGAGTCTCTCATGTTGGTGCAGGCTCGATAGACTGAAGGGCCTTTTCTGCACTGTATGATTCTGTACTATGTTTCTGAGGTGTCTAATCCTGGGTTCTGTCTGGCCCATCTCTGACATTAAATCTTTGAAATAGCATTATTTCTCATGCCATTTCTTCTTAATAAGATTATTTACCCTATTTCAAAATTCTTTAACTTGCAACATCTAAATGCTGTTTGTAACCTGCAGACTTTTTGGCTTTTAAACTTGCAGTATCTCAATGCTGCTATGAATCTCCTTGTTTTCGGGCATTGTCAAACTTTAAGACTCTGAGTTATAGCAATGTTGTGTGATTATCATCTAATAGAAAATCTAAATCAGTTTTCTGGTGACACTGTAGCAGTTTACTTATTTTAACCTTTAATTTCAGTTAGGTAGCAATCTGTGTCTCTGTACTGCTTGCTGGGGACTTCCAACTACTTCTTTTGGTCAAGATGGTGTCTTTCTGCTTCCTTCAGACAAAAATAGAGCTTTCCTCGCGTTCTGCAGCCTAAGTCAATGTATTCCATCTGTTCATGAAAAGAAAAGGTTTTCATGCTTTCCATGGACCAAAATACAATGCCTTTCTCTTTTCCCAATTTTTGAAACAAATTTCAGTGGTAGAGGCATTAATAATTCGTCCTGTTAAATCCAAAATTTATGTCATGTTTTTCCTAATGTTATCACAGTCTTCTTCTCCTATCAGACTCCATTTTCTGTTGTCTGTTTTATCTTCAATCTGCTCCTTGGCATCCTGAATGTTAAAGCCTAAGTGAAAATCACTTTAACAACACTTGATTCTGCTCCAACAGCTGTGCCTTATTGTGTGTGCTTGCTGTGGTGATAAAGCTCACTATGATTGGTCAGTGCTCCTTTTGACTTCGATCCTTCCCAGACTGTTCGAATGCATCATTAATTTAAAGTGGCTTCCCCATGTGCAAGAGGCTCCTTACCTTTATTCCTGGATCCCTAAAGCCTTGATATGGGACCATGTCTTCAGACCCTTCTTCTCCAAGAACTGAGTAACGTTCAAGCGTGACTAGTCTTTTTACTCTTTCACTAGCTCACACTGACTTTCCTGTTGCTTTTACCAGCTTTGGATTTTAGCTTCGGAGTGCTCATGACCAGCAACTGCCCTTCCCGCTTACCTTCCTACAGCTGCTAATGTCTTTGAAGGGATACATGGGGAACAGACAAAATATGAGTCGGAGCAGTCTACTCCCCTCAAGTCTACTCTGCCATTCAATAACATGGGCGGCACAGTGACACAGTGGTTAGCACTGCTGCCTCACAACACCAGAGATCCAGGTTCAGTTCCTGCCTCAGGCAACTGTCTGTGTGGAGTTTGCACATTCTCCCCGTGTCTGCGTGGGTTTCCTCCGGGTGCTCCGGTCCATTCTAAATTGCCCGCAGTGATAGGTGAGTAGGTAAATGTAGGGGAATGGATCTGGGTGGGTTGCTCTTCGGAGGGTCAGTGTGGACTTGTTGGGCCGAAGGGCCTGTTTCCACACTGTAAGTAACCTAATATCTAATGACATCGTGTCTAATCTGATTATAACCACAAATACACATTTGCACCTACTACTGATAAACCTTTCACTCCCTCTGCCTGCCAAGAATCTATCTACCTCTGCCTTAACATGTTTCAAGAACGTGACTTTGACCATCCTTTCAGGAAGAGGGTTATAAAGACTTTTGACTTTCTGAGAGAAAGAAAAAATTCACCTCATCTCTGTTTTAGATGGGTGGCCTCTGATTTTTCAACAGTGTCTCTTATTTCTCAATTCTTCACATCTAGCTTGTCAAGGTCCCTCAGGATCGTGTATGGTGTTAAGTAAAACATTTATGACTATTTTAAATCCAGCAGGTACAAGCCTAGGCTGTTCAACCTGTCAGCCTAACAGAAACCTCTCACTCCAGATATTAGCACAATAAACC
Source organism: Chiloscyllium plagiosum (assembly GCF_037043375.1). Classification (NCBI taxonomy): domain Eukaryota; kingdom Metazoa; phylum Chordata; class Chondrichthyes; order Orectolobiformes; family Hemiscylliidae; genus Chiloscyllium; species Chiloscyllium plagiosum. The sequence continues at coordinate 14,349,329 of NW_028270150.1, forward strand.
TTCTTTGAACCGCATTTTATATCTATCTTTTAGTAAAGGCGTTTAAATACTGTATGCGATATTCCAGATACAGTCTCACCAATGCCCTGCATAATAAAAGGATGGTTTCCCTACTTTTCAATTCAATTCTCTTTGCAATAAGTGACAATGGTTAAAAAATGTGGTGCTAGAAAAGCACAACAGGTCAGGCAGCATCCAAGGGGCAGAAGAATTGATTTTTTGGGCATAAACCTTTCATTCCTGATGAAGGGCACATGCCCGAATCATCGATTCTCCTGCTCCTTGGATGTTGCCTGACCTGCTGTGCTTTTCCAGCACCACACTTTTCAATTCTGATCCCCAGCATCTGTAGTTCTCACTTTCTCCTAATAAATGACAATAGTCAACAATTCAATTTGTCATGGAAGGATTGTCTTATGAGCAAAGGCTAAACAGGTTGGGACACTACGCACTGGAATTTAGAAGAATGGGAAGTGATCTCATTGAAACAAAAAGACTCTCCCATGAAGGGAACTATTCTCTTAACATTTACTGATGAAGTGCTTATGCCCAAAACATCGATTGTCCTGCTCCTCGGATGCTGCCTGACCTGCTGTGCTTTTCCAGCACCACACTCTCGACTCTGATCTTCAGCATCTGCAGTCCTTATTTTCTCCTTAGCATTTCCCCTGTCAAGCCACTTGGGAATCCTTTTTGTTTCAATGAGATCACTTCCCATTCTTCTAAATTCCAGTGGGGACTATGCTGGGGCGGTGGGCCAAGAATAGGCAAATGGGAGTTAATATGGATAACTGCGAGGTGTTGCATTTTGGAAAATCAAATCAAAGTGGGAGTTTCATGGTGAATGATAGGGCCTTAAGGAGTGTAGTAGAACAGAGGGACCTTGGAGTTCAGGTGCATGGTTCTCTGAAAGTGGAGTCACAGGTAGACATGGCAGTGAAGAAGGCTTTTGGCACACTGGCCTTCATCAGTCAGTGTATTGAGAATCGAAGTTGGGAAATTATGTTGCAGGTATACAGGATGTCGGTGAGGTCGCACTTGGAGTAATGTGTTCAGTTTTGGTTACCTTGCTGCAGGAAGGATGTTATTAAACAGGAAAGAGCACAGATGAAATTTGAAAGGGTGCTGTCTGGTCTCAATGGTCTCAGTTATAGGGAGAGGATGGACAAGTGTTTTTTCTTTCAAGCGTTGGAGGGGGGATGTTACAGAAGTATATAAGATCATGAGAGGCAGGGATATGGTGAATGCACTCAGTCTTTTCCCCAGGATTGAGAAATTGAGGACCAGAGGGCATCATTTTAAGATTAGAGGAGAAGGAATAAAAGGCAACCTGAGGGGCAATCTTTTTAGACAGAGGGTGGTACGCATATGGAATAAGCTGTCAGCTGAGGCGGGTACATTAACAACATTTAAAAGGCATTTGGAGAAATACATGGATAGAAAAAGTCTGGAAGGATATGGGCCAAGTGCAAGGGAAATGGGACTAGGGTGAACAGACATTTTGGTCGGCGTGGACCATTTTCGGCCAAAGGGGCCTGTCTCTGTGCTGTAGGACTCTATGACCCTATGACTCTATAACTGTGTTGTCCACCTGGTTCCCAGGCTCAGGATCTCCAAGCTGGGGAAAGATCCAGTTGTCAAGGCTCACATAGGTACCAATGATATGGGGAGAGGGAGGAAAGAGGTTCTGCTGCGGGATTATGAGCTGCTCGAGGCTAAATTAAAGAATAGACCATAAAAGTGATAATCTCTGGATTACAACCTGAACCATGAACAAAATGGCACAGAGTCAACAAGATTAAAGATGTAAAAGCCTGGCTCAAAGATTGGTGTGGGGGAATTCATGGGAAATTGGCATCAATACTGGGAAAGGAGGGAGCTGCGCCGAAGGGATGGGTTCCAACTGAATCATGCTGGGACCAGTGTCCGGATGAGTTGCATGACTAGGGCTGTGGATAGGCTTTGAATTAAATACTGGGCGGTTTGGGAGGAGGATGGGTTCAGGAACAAGAAAAAAGAATGGAAAATGTTAAAGCAGGAGAGGGTCCACCGGCGGTTAGTAATGTTTCCGGAAAAGTATTATGGTAGAGAGTATGGAAAAACAGGAATCTAATTTCAGGCAGAGCAGACAAGAGGACAACTATGAAACCAGATGCAGTGAGTGCAGCAATGAGGGTGCTGTACTTAAATGAGCTGATAGCGCAGATTGAAATCGGCAGTTACAGTGTTGTGGATACCACAAAGTCATAGCTGGGAACTAAATATCCAAGGATACAAATTCTATTGAAAAGACTAGCAGATGGGCAGAAGGGGTGGGGTTACCTTAATAGTAAGAAAATTAAGTAAACCGATAGCAAGAAGTAATATAGGGTTGGAATGCATAGAATCTGTGTGGGTAGAGTAGACAAATTGCAAAGGCAATTAGACCCTGATGGGAGTAATGTATAGGCCTCCCAGCAATGGTATTTAAAGAAGGCACCGCTACAATAATCATCAGATCTTCAATATGCAGGTAGACTAGGAAAATCAGTTTGGTATCAGATCCCAGGGAAAGGAATTCATGAAATGGAAACAAAGTTTGTTTTGGAACAGCTTGTGATAGAGACTAAGAGGAAACAGGCAATTCTGGATTTGGTGATGTGTAATGAGGCAGCCATGATTAGGGAGCTGAAGGTAAAGGAGACTCTGGGGAGCAGTGATCATAATACCTGACTTCCCTTGTCAGCCAAGGTTGCCCCTTTCTCCCCTCAGTGTGTTTCTTCTTCGTTGGGATGAATTTCTGCTGTGCTTTCTGAATTACACCCCAAAGCTCCTGCCATTGCTGCTACACCGTCTTCCCTGTTAGACTCCCCTTCCAATCAACTCTGGCCAGCTCCTCCCTCGTGTCTTAATATTTACCTTTACCCAATTGTAATACGGTTACGTCTGAGCCCAACCTCTCTGTCTCAAATTGAGAGACTGGGACCCAAGGACACAGCCTCAGAGAGAAGGGACAAACCTTCAGGACTGAGATGAGGAGGAATTTCTTCAGCCAGATGGTGGCAATCTGTGGAATTCACTGCCACAGAAGGATATGGAGGCCAAGTCTTGAGCATAATAGGACAGCAATAGATAGGTTCATGATTGGTAAGGGCATCAAAAGTACAGGGAGAAGGCAGGAGAATGGGGTTAAAAAACATATCAGCCATAATCGACAGGCAGATGGCCTAAGTCTGCTCCTATGTCTTATGGTCTTATGAACCTATTGATTGACAGATTGGGCTTGAGGGGCCAAATGGCCTGCTCCTGTTGTGATTTCCTACGGTCTTATGATTATCTTGTATTACTTTGCTCCCAGGAATCTGACTTAAATGGACCCATTCCTTTTTTCTCGTCTAGCCATTCCCATGTTTCCAAGCTCAATGCACCCCTCTTCAACCAGTCAGATGACAAATTCAAGGTTATGTGTTTAAACGAGCTTCCAAAAATTATTTATTTTTCTCTGTAAGGTGCTTAGCAATTGAAGTGGTTTGTCAGGACATGTGCCTGTGGTTGGGATGAAAGGGCCAACACATGGCCAGCTGTGATAAGAAGGTACAGCTCAGATCCAGAAAGAATGAGTAACCCCTCGGGCTTTCTTTATCAGAACACAGTTTTTATGATCCCACAAATGTCTGATTGGAGCGACAGACCAGAACAGCAAGATTCAGATTAATTAACACAAATGCGCTCGACAACAGAATTGCTGCATCACACACTGAGTCGTACCTGGATCCCTGCTGTGTTAATTCAGCTCCCTTGCACGGCAACATTATCCAGTTTGGTCAAGTGGCCCTTCCATAATCAGGCTCAGTAAATTCCAACACCATTTTAATATTATCCTCCACATCCTCCTCTTGTACCTACCTCTTCTGTCACATAATCGGACAAAGTAACCCCTTCTCCCCATCACTTGACTGAGTGCCCTTAGCTCCCAATTTGTTAGAACGCCCACTGTCAATTTCATTGGCAGAAAGAACGTTATGAAAATGACACCCGGGCTGATAATGGTAAAAACAAGGACTGCCGATGCTGGAAACCAGAGTCTAGTTTAGAGTGGTGCTGGAAAAGCACAGCAGGTCAGGCAGCATCCGAGGAGCAGGAAAATCGATGTTTCGAGCAAAAGCCAGTTTCCTCATTTCCCCTTCCCCCACCTCACCCCAGTTCCAAACTTCCAGCTCAGCACTGTCACCATGACTTGTCCTACTTGCCTATCTTCCTTTCCACCTATCCACTACACACGCCTCCCTGACCTATCACCTTCATCCCCACCCCTATTCACCCATTGTACTCTATGCTACTTTCTCCCCACCCGCACCTTCCTCTCATTTATCTCTCCACCCTTCAGGCACTCTGCCTCTTTCCTGATGAAGGGCTTTTGCCCGAAAAATCGATTTCCCTGCTCCTCGGATGCTGCCTGAACTGCTGTGCTTTTCCAACACCACTCTAATCTAGAATTTAGGGCTGATAAACTTCACTCAGCTCAATGCATTCCGAGAATGAATGCTCGGAAAAGAGGAGATTTGATAAAGGGGTTCAAATGAACCAATCGGAACAGAATAGGTCGGGGGAAGCTTGCTGAAGGGTTGAATCTAGTCAGAGGCTGATTTAATGTGGTTGGTTAATGATGTCGATTCTCCTGCTCCTTGGATGCTGCCTGACCTGCTGCGCTTTTCCAGCAACACATTTACAGCTCTGATCTCCAGCATCTGCAGTCCTCACTTTCTCCTAATGACACTGTGGCAACATGAATGAAATTTCATTACACCGTGACTGCTTAGGCTGTGATTTATGCTGCCCAAGTGTATGGTGGAGGCAGACTCAATCATGGCTTTCAGAAAAGAGTTGGACAATTATCTGAAGGGGAGCAGTTTGCAGGACTAAGCTACTGGGAACATTCAAGAGAGAGGGACAAGGTAGGTTGGTCCAGCAGAGAGCTAACACAGATAGGAAAGGTGATTGGCCTCCTTCTATGCTGAAACCATCATCTAACTGCGTTTTGCCCAGCTCAATACTCCCCTCTTTATGTTATCTACCATATCTTCCCGCATACTTTACAACTTAGCAAACCATTCTGAATTGCCGAACCCTATTCAGATTTGCAATCACTTCCAAACACTGCCTTTATCAGTACCTTTCCCTCATATTCTCAGGTTTATCATCCACCTCTTTGCACTGCCCAATTCAGGGAGCCCTCTTTGAGTTGGTCCCCTTGCCTTGATCAGTAAGCTGTCCCTCAAGATGTCAGGCCCTGTCGTTCTTGGAGGACTGAACCGTTTCATCAACAGCATTCAATGAGAAGCCTCCACTTCAAAATTGGTCTCCTGACAGAGAGGCTTTGTGTCAAAGAAAAGGATGTGGTGAAGACAACCCACCACTCTGAAAGGTTGTCCCGATAGTGAGATTTTGCATTTAAAATGAGTCATAGTTGTCTTTGAAGTTCCAACGTAAATCTAATTTCAGGCAGTAGAAGCAATTTCCTGCAGGTAATAACAAAACTCATGAACTTTACTGAATGACCTGTTACTGTGCTGTATTTTCTATGTAATTCATTAAAGTGGCTTCAAACTTTAGTTATTGCACATGATTATCTCAGGTCATATATTGGCAGTGAGGAGGAAGAGGTAAGCAACCCAGAGTGTCTACAGGTCTTGAACTGCACAGGAAATTCAACAAAAGACAGCGAGCACCAGGACTATGTGCGCTGCCCCAACTCTAAGATAACATCCAGGAAAAGCCAATGGCACAGACAAATGTAAAATGAGCGGTCAATGGTTGTGGTGATGGCTTGAGTCCACTTCTGTCTTCAATGATGTTGAAATGTTGATTCACCGAGTGACAGAGGGATGGGTGACGGGGGTTGGGATGGGGGGGCCGGGGGTGGGGGGGGGGGGGGGGGGCAGTGGGAAGGGGAAGGGAAGGATGGACAGTGAGATGGATGGTAATCACAATGGTAGGAAAGGGTGGAAAAGAGAAAAAAAAAGTGATTATAATTTAATATTATCTTAAGGCACATCGTCGGTGACACAAGCAGAACATTGAACAGGCAACTCAGCGAAGAACTCTTGAATAAAATAAGAATCATGAGCCTGAAAACTTCTATGGATGATACTAAAGAGTTAGACACTTGTCAAATTGTATTCTTCTATTCATCAGTTTATTTAACACGTTATATTTATAATAAACAGGTACTGCCTGGATAAAAATAACAGCTTGGAGTTCCTGTGGTGCAGTCATTAGTCTCCCTACTTCTAGGCCAGGAGATCCAGGTGAAATCTCACCTGTACTGAAGGTGTGTCATAATGTGTTCAAACATCTAAAAATTAAATTAAAAAATTACAGCCTCAATATGCTACAATTATCTTCAACTAAAAGATAATTTGAAAATGTTTCACTTAGATCCTAACAGACTCGAACATTTATTCATAAATAGAGAGGTTGACAATCTTCCAACTTGGCTGTGACAAGAATGCATTGCTCTCCACCTTCTCAAGGGCAACTTGGGATGGACAATAAATGCTGGTCCAGCCAGTGATGCCCACATCCCAGGAAATTCAGTTACGGGGATGGATTGAAGAAATTGTTCTCTTTGGAGAGAAAAATGTTCGCAGGAGAATTGATGGAGACTTTCGAATGAGGAGAAAATGAGGACTGAGTCGATTCTCCTGCTCCTCGGATGCTGCCTGACCTGCTGTGCTTTTCCAGCACCGCACTCCAGACATTCGAATGAGACTTTTGAGTGGTCTGGACAGAATAATTAGGGAGAAGCTATTCCCATTTGTAAAGGAAAGAAACGTGAGGTCATGGATTTTAAGTAGTGTGTAAATGAATTGAGCACGATGTGAGACAAAACTATTTCTCACAATTAGTAGTTTAGGAAGTACAATACGCTGCCTGCAAATGTCCGACTCAGTCCTCATTTTCTCCTCATTCAAAAGTCTCCATCAATTCCCCTGTGAACATTTTTCTCTCCAAAGAGAGGCTGGCTTAATTGCAGCATCCAGGAGGGGCATTGGATGGTTAATTAGAAAGAAACGTTGTGCAAGGTGATGAGGAAAAGGCAGGATAATAGTTTTAGATAATAGAGTCAGAGCAGGCACGATGGGCTGAATGGCTTGCTTCTGCACTGTAACAATTCTGTGATTCTATGAAAATTAAATTTGCTTTAACATGATTGGCTTTGAAATGCTGTGCTGGGAATAGTAAACACAGGAACTCTTCACTCCATCGATCAAATGCTGCAATGGTATTACAGTCAGAGTAAATTTGTCTTCACAATGAGAGCAAGATGTTCTGGAACTAATTGTGCACACAGTGATATTGTGTGGCCACTACCAACAGCTGATGGTTTCTGAAACATTACACTTTCATTTTGATGAAGGGAGATATGCTACCGAACTTCCAACAATATCTCCCTTTATTTTCCCAATAGTCATGTTCTGTACCAGCAATTGACAGTGACACCCATACCTTGAAAGAAGGGATTCCTGGTGAACTCAAAGAAGATCATGTCTCTGTGATACAATAATCATAATGCTAAATGGATCTGCTTATTCTATCCTTGCTTAATCGTAGAATCCATTCTGTAAGAAAGAGGCCACTCGGCCCATTGAGTCTGCACCAATCCTCGGAAAAGCATCCACCTAGACCCAACTGTCCACCCTATTCCTGTATTTCCCATGGCTAACCCATCTCGCCTACACATCCCTGGATATTATGAGCAATTTAACATGGCCAAACCACCTAACCCACACATCCTTGGACTGTGGGAGGAAACCCACGCAGACACGGGAAGAATGTCCAGACACTTGCCCAAACTGGAATCGAACCCAGGTCCCTGCCGCTGTGAGGAAGCAGTGCTAACCACTGAGCCACCGTGCCACCCAGCTGGTTAGCCATCAGTTTCCCAAAGGGCAATTACGGATGGGAAACAAATATTGGTCTTACTGAAAATGGCTATGTCTCATGAATAATTTTTTCTTTTTCAAGACCAAATATTGCACATTCTAATGTTAGAAGAAAATGAGGACTGCAGATGCTGGAGATCAGAGTCGAGAGTGTGGAGCTGGAAAGACACAGCAGGTCAGGCAGCATCCGAGGAGTAGGAAAATCGATGTTTCGAGCATGAGCCCTTCATCAGGAATGCTCCTTGGATGCTGCTTGACCTGCTATATCTTTCCAGCACCACATTCCCCACATTCCAATATTAACATCAATGAGGTAAAAATTGTAATTTTATAGGACAATGTTAGATGGTTTTTGAGGTGTAGGAGGCAATACTGTAAACTCCTCTTGATTAGATGTGCTGCATCATTGCCCTCCTAAGAAGAGGAGGTAGTGTAATGACAATGTCACTGGACTAGTAACCCAAAACTGCAAGTTAATATTCTGACAGAGGAATGGATCCCACCATGGCAACCAGTGAAATCTAAATTCCATAAACATGTAGCCTAAAGTAACCATTTAATCACTGTTGTTAAGATCCCATCTGCTTCTCTACTGTCGTTTAGGAAAGGAAATCTGCCATCCTTACCGAGTCTGGCCTACATGTGACTGTAGACCTACAGTAATGTGGCTGACTCATATTTGTCCATTTGACAATTACAGATGGGCAATAAAAGAATACAAGATTTTTTTTGAAAAACCTTATCCATCACTTGACCTTGTGATGTCCCAACTTCACTTGAATTTGTGCGCTGAATTATGTTACCATGGTGATGGTAACATAATTTTCCTATTGGCAGAGAAAGATGGGAAATCAGTAATCTGCCAGAGGACACGTCTGTGCCACTAATTATGGTGAGCAGCATTAACAATGTTCTGAAGGGAATGAATCTACATTCTACCCTCTTCTCTGGTGAAGGAATGATATCTGATAAATTCATAGTCACAGTCATAGAGTCATACAGTCACACAACATGGAAACAGACCCTTTGGTTCAACCAGCCATGCTGAGCAAAATCCCAAACTAAACTAGTCCCACCTGCCAACTCCTGGTCCTTATCCCTCCAAACCTTTCCTGTTCATGTACTTATCCAAATGTTTTTTAAACGCTGTAATTTTACACACATCCACCACTTTCTCAGGAAGTTCATTCCTTTTGTGAACCACCTTCTGTATAAAACAATTGCCTCCATGTCTTTTTAAAATATCTCTCTCCTCTCACCTTACAAAGGTACCCCCTAGTCTTGACAGTGCCCATCCGAGGGAAAAGTCAATTACCATTAACTCTATCTACATCCCTCATGTCTCAACCTCCTACACATGAGTGAAAAAAGTCACAGCCTATCCAGCCTTTCTTCTATCTAAAAATTTAGTCAATCTTTAATCTCCAACAGCTTTGGTATAAAAACTCTTTTATTGATCTGCATTATCTCCTGCAGTCTTCATTCACAGAATCTATAAGATGATGACAACCTAATTCAGGGTCACTGCTACTCTGCCAGCAATTCATGTTACAAGATATATCTTAATCCCAATGAAAATGTAAAACGTTCTTTATCTGAAAAGATATTAAGCCATTCCCTCCAAATAAATGAATCTGTAATTGAATCTAAAACCTTCCTTCTTTCGCTACCTTGCCAAGTTATCAGGAAACTCTGTTCTGTCAATACAAGCAACCATGCAATGCTTTTCAGTGAAGATTATTCAATTGTACATTGTTTTCATGCTTCCGGTTTGTGTAGTGATAGAATTGGGGCTTTGCACTATTCGATATATCAAAAAGCCAATGTTAGCCACATATCTGGAAATGAATGAGTCAATAGTGGAATTTTTACATTGCCCACTAGAGCTTGCTCAGTAAGTTTCCTGATGTATATTCCAAGCGTGGAACATCATTTCTCAAGGAATATTCCACTCTTCATTGCATTGATTATGCAAGTGGACTCCAGAGTGGTTTCACTGGGTGTCAGGTAACTGTAAAGGTAGGCTCTTTCAATGTTCTAGCACTATACCTGCTCCAGCAATGACCCATCAAACTGCAGTGTTCTAGCTCCTACATTCAGTTCACAGTCCAGAGAATAGGAAAATTCACTCTCCACTTTGGTCAAAGGCCAGGACAATCATTCAGTAAGCTGCATCTGCATTTGGGAAGACCAGCCACTGAAAGTTTCTCCCCAAACCATTCACCATCCTGAATTGGAAACACATCGCTGTTCCTTCACTGTCAAAATCCTGGAATTCTCTCCCCAAGGGCATTGTGGGTTAACCCACAGCATGGACTGCACTGGTTCAAGAAGGCAGCTCACCACCACCTTCTCAAGAGCAACTAGGGACGGGCAATAAATGCTGGCCCAGCCAGCGAAGTCCACTTCCCACAATTGAATGGAAAGAAAGATACCTGCTCCAAATTATGTCGGTTTGTTAGGGAGAAGCAGATAATTGGAAGTGATGTGTCACTAAGGTGAGTTGGGCCTTGAACGAGATGCAAACGCATCAAAATAAGATAGTGAAGTTGCCATTTGCGGTTTGAGGGAAAATGCATAAATTGTTTGTAAATTCGATTGTTTGATCCCCACCATATTTTCTCACTGCTCACTCCTTTGCTCACACAACATCACAGTGGAAATGTTTCCAAACTCTGTGTTTACATAGCCAGATTTATTCCTAATTCCACGTTAGATTCAGCTCAATATGAAAAATGTTAGCAGTGGCAAAATAATATTTGTGCCTTCCAGCATGGACAGATGATGATATAACATTTATTTTAAAAGAATTACAGAGGTTGAACAGCGAATTTATTTTATTCATGCCTAACAGCTTTCTGGGCAAGATAAGCACCTGCCTGCTTATCTTGTTTGATATGAAACAGCGCACACACCAATATTGCGTGAGACTTAATAAGTTGGATCATGGTGACCTTGAATGAGAAAGGTAAGATGCATGGAAAAGAGAAGCAAAATAGCACTCTGAGGTATAGTCATCCAACCCACATTAAGCAATGGTGTGACCTTATTGAGTCATAGATTAACAATGGCACTGAAGGAGGCTATTCAGTCCACCGAGTCAGTACACTCTTTAGCAGAGTGCTGGCTGAATCTGGCCCATTGTTAGATTTAATCCAATCCTCAGTGAGACCTTGGGTGCTGGGAATGTCAACATGAGTTGCATTCTCCACAGTTGATACTCTATTGGGATTGGGGGTGTTATGTGGAGACTTTGTTCAGGACGGTCTGGTAGGGGTGGTTGTCACTTAAATGCCTGGGGTGACAAATTGAAGAGGAGGTTTCTGTTTATGTGGGGGGATGGGAGCTGCAGAGATTGGTGGTCAAGGTGGAGATGCTGACCAGCAGCAGCAGAAATCACAGTTTCTCACCGACATCAAGAAATATCAGTTGATAATCGTACAGGGAGGGTAGAAGATGAAAAAACTCATGTCAGCAGTGGCAGTGCACAAATATTGATCAGTGCTGATCAAGGTAAGAATCCTCTTCACATCTCCCATACACTCCTACCACTCTCTCCTTCAGGCTGAATGTCATTAATCCTTCCCTCCTTTGCTTTCCCATAGCTCTCTCATGTCTACACAGGATGCACCTTCTTTGGCTATCAACAGGTGAAGTTTCTTTCCTCATGTGAGGTATCACTGGCTGGGCCAGCGTTTATTGCCTGTCCCTACTTGCCCTTGAGAAGGTGGTGGTGAGCTGCCTTCTTGAACAGCTGGAGTCTACATGCTGTAGGTAGACCCACAATGCCCTTTGGGAGGGAATTCCAGGATTTTGACCCAGCAACACTGAACTCAAAGCTCCTGACTCAGCGACAGTGATACTGCCCATTGTGTTACAAAACCTCTCACTGAATTTACACATGGGATTATGTGGTTAGAACAGAGTCAGAATAGCCTGGTGCTCTCCAAATGTGAAATGATAATCAAGCCAACAGACCAATAATCACAGTTTCCCCATAACTTCGACATGACAGGTTTGAGGTTTACAAAATTATGCAGGGTATAGACAGGGTAGATAGAGACAAGCTTTTTCCCAGGGTGAAGGATTCAATAACGAGAGGTCATGCTTTCAAGGTGAAGGTGGAAAGTTTAAGGGGGATACACGTGGCAAGTACTTCACACAGAGGGTGGTGGGCGTTTAGAATGCGTTGCCAGCAGAGGTGGTAGAGGCAGCCACAGTAGATTCACTTAAGATGCGTTTGGACAGATGCATGAGTAGGTGGGGAGCAGAGGGATACAAATGCTTAGGAATTGACCGACAGATTTAGACAGGATATTTGGATCAGCTCAGGCTTGGAGGGCCAAAAGGCCTGTTCCTGGGCTGTAAATTTTCTTTGTTCTTTGTTCTTTGTATTAATAATGCCATTGAAATACTTGCATCCTGGTACATTCTGGAAAGATATATTAGCCTTCACTGGCTGTACAAGATAGTCTACTTAAAGTGTGTGCATGTTCTGGTTGATTAGCAACAGGCATCTTGGTATATTTAAGCAGTTTTTGACATACCATCTGCACTAGTCAAATGCTGTAATTCCTAAATGATTTATTGCAAATGCTGTGTTAACACGCTGCATATGTATATGAATTATGATTGAAAAAAAAGCTGGAGTAAATGTTGCAAAAGTGGCTATTCTCAAAGTGTTTTGAGATGGATTCAATTGGCTTCTAACTGGATATCACAACAGCAACTTTAATTGATCTTTCTGATGCCAATTAATTCACTCATTCTCAGTTTCACTTCCCTTCATTTCTCTTTTGATATTGGGTTGGATCCTTAGCTTCTGTAGTGCCACCAGTTAAGTTCTTCAATGAAGAATCGTGTAGAATGATGAAACATTTCAGCCAGTCTCCAGCAAACTGTCAAACAGATTGGCAGTAGTTGTGGCTTGCTGCGTTAGATTATTGTAGTTTCTCTTTTTAGAAAAAAATAGCATTTGAGATAATTGCTTTGTGTACAGTGTAAGGAAAGGTGATGGCCTATCTCGGGACCGAGCTAATGTTCTGGGGACCTGGGTTCGAATCCTGTTACAGCAGATGATGGAATTTGAATCTAATACTGGAAATGACAGTCTAATGATGACCATGAAACCACTGCAGATTGTTGGAAATGCTCACCTACTCCACTAATATCCTTTAGGGAAGGAAACTGCTGTCCTTACCTGGTCTAGCCTACATGTAACTCCAGACCCATAACAATGTGGTTGTCTCTTAACTGCCCTCTCAGCAATTAGGGATGGGTTATAAATGCTGCCTTGCCAGTGACACCCTCATCTCACGAGTGAACTTTAAAAAGTCACTTTTAAGCATGTCAACTTTTGTTAACTTTTGTTAAGCGCATTTGTTACATGGACAGTGCACAGCTCAAACTTATTGCTGTTATGTGTATCTTGTCTTTATGAGAGTTCACTGTTAAGGACCTCATGTGCTGTGTGAAAACAATGTTGCGTTTCTGCCTGCCAGCTCGTCTGCTGAGGGTTTGTAAGCTACACACACAAAAACCAGGATTTCTGCAATGTCTACCACTGACATTTTTATTAACGTTTGAAGCAAACTAACCCACAGAGTTAATCAGTCCCTGGTGAGCGATTGATTATTTGACCACACATCTGTATTAATAGCAGAAAAGCCATGAAGTCCCTAAAAGCAACAGATCACACTGGATTACCAATTCAGACTCAGATTAAACTGCCAAACCCATTAACTAGAATTTATGTTTTTTAGACAGAAGCAGACAATTCATGGACCATTTTGTGAGCAGATGCAGAGGGAAGGGGTCATTCTGTGGCTTGCGAAAGCAGGAGCTGGTGAACAGAGTCATTAAGCTGGTGATTGCATCCTCACCCCTAAAGCTTTCCAAAAAGATTTGCTAGACAAACTATTGGAGCGCTACTGGAGTATGCCTGCAAGCACAAAGTGCTCCTTGTAGGTCAATGAAGCTTACAGGTCTTAACTGCAAGATCGATCATTGACACAAGCACCATAACACCCAAAACAGAGCAAGACATGTGACAAATATGACCTTCTGCATGCACCAAGGAAATGCCGAGGTTTTGATTCGTTTTACAAAATATCTGACAGCAAGGCCATCAGTGGAGAGAATGCAGGAGGACAAATGCTGATGCAACTACAAATACCTGTGTATTGACCCAAACAGACCACACACAAGCAATAGCTTCACTTTACAACATAGACAATCTGGTGCCCTGCCTCAATCCCTCAAAGCCCTCGATGAAATGTCAGTGACAAAATCGGAAAAATTAAAATCAAATTAGATATAGAAAAAAGGAGTAAAAGAGGGGGGAAGAGGTAGATTAAGAGAAAGGAAAATAGACAAAGGAAATAAACTTAAACATCTAAACATAAATATTTTGTGAAAATTAAAGAATAATTTATTACTTGCAGGAGTATGACTCTACTGTTTCAATTGTTCCATTCTGTGTCTCCAAGAGTGAGTTTAATGTCTTATCACTATAAAATGGGCAATTATGAGGGTCCTTAAAATGTCAAACTCTAATCCTAAATATCTCAATTAAGTTTCATTTGCTCTTAAAGTACAAATGAAGCAAATTGCTGACACTTCGTGGGGAGAACTATTTTTGTCAGGCTGTAAAAGGAGCAAGGGTGAAAGGAGGAGAAATGTTTCCACTCAGCGAGTGGTTAGGATCTGGAATGCACTGTCTGGAAATGAGACAAAGGTAGTTTCAATCAAAGCATTAAAAAGGACAATGGATAGTTATTTGGATAAAAATAATGTGCTATGGAGAAAGTACAGCATATTGGCACTAGCTAACAATCCTCGTTTAATGAGCTAAAGCAGGCATGATGGGATGAATGGCCTCCTTCTAGGCGATCGTCTAGTGGTATTATTTCTGGGCAGTTAAATCCAGAGATGTAGATAGTGTTCTGGGGACCCGGGTTCAAATCCTGCCTTGGCAGCTGGTAGAATTTAGATTCATAAAAAAAATCTGGAATTAGGAGTCTTGTGATGACCAGGAATTCTGATCGGAAAAATCCATCTGGTTCACTAACGTCCTTTAGGGAAGAAAATCTGCCATCCTTACTTGATCTGGCCTACATGTGATTCCAAACCCACAACAATGTGGTGACCCTTAACTGCTATTTGGGCAATTAGGGACAGGCAATAAATGCTAGCCTAGCCAGAGATGCCCACATCCCGTGAATGAATAAAGAAACAAAAGCAATTTTGTGGCTATGGGACTGATGGAGCCACACATATTGTCCGGAATGTTTTGGTGATTTGCAATGCCTGGTTGTACCCCTTTCCTCAGCATCAATTGCTGTGCAAACCTCTTTTTCTAGCAATTATTGGCCATTGCCTGCTCAAGAACTGGGGTGGAGACCATAATCTACAACTGAACAAAGCTTATAAGGAACAAGCAGTGGGTGAATGTGTCTCACGTTTTCTGGGAAATGTGCACTTTAGAATGCTTGACTTGACTTGCCAGATCCAAATGAGTTTTACATTTCATTGTAATTCCGATAATTCCAACCATTTAAAGTGGTTGCGATAAATCTTAGAAAGGATGAGAGAAAAACAAAATTAAATATGTAAGAACATAAGGACATAGGAACAGGAATAGGTCAAGATTGTGAGAAACAAAGCTCACTCACTTCAATAATTTCAGTCCGAGACAAGATCTGAATCAGCAGTGTCATTTATTTTACCCTTGCAAGAGGTGCGATATCCACTGTCTACAAGGCAGGGACACACACACTGAATTCAACGAATACACAATATTTATGTAATTTGGTTCCTTTTTTTTATCCCATTGCTCCTCCCCGTTTACATCTTCCACTTCTCTAAGACCGGCACCCATTACTCCTGTTTATCTCTTGCCTTATCCGGCCTTGTCTGTGACAAAATGCTTATTTCTGGCCTCACAAGGCCATTTGACCACATCCCGCTGTGGCCCATTGTTAGGTATTATCCTTTCTTCACCATTATCTACTCCCTCCATCTGTGCTTTCCCCAACCATACTGATCCTTATGACCTTTCAACTGGGGTTTGTTCCTGTGTTTCTGTAAAAGTGGGAAACAGATGCTTATAACTACTGCTTGTGCAAGCATATCTGGCTTAACCTACATCCTCACAGCACCTTATCTATTTGTCTGTAACATCTACTACTGTTTTGCAGTCACATTTCATTCTTGCATACAATTTTAGCTAATACAAAAACAATTATGTATTTCCTCCACATAGTTTGTATTCTAGTTGACTCAGCTCTTAGTTGAAGCAATTACACACTGGTGTGAGTTCATTTACCTTGCATAAGTAATTATAATTGCAGAAGTAACACTACTTTACCTATAGCCCCACAAGATCATAGTTAATTTGATATGTACTTAGCCTTATATCTCTTATATGCTTGGATAACCAAATTCCATCCATCTCAAATTTAACACTTATCAAGCATCGATTACAGTATTTGGAAGAGAATTCCAAACTTTTTTGCACCTTTTGACTGTCAAATTGCTTGTAATATTATTTCTAGGAGGATTGCCTTGAATTGCCTTGTTCCAAATTCGCCAACCAGTGGAAATAGTTTTATTTTAGTACCCTACCTTCTCCCACAATTTCAAGATTACTGTAAGTGAAACAAGGTAGTAGTGTTGTCTTTTTCTGGTTTGTTGTATATT
This sequence comes from Chiloscyllium plagiosum, assembly GCF_037043375.1. NCBI lineage: Eukaryota > Metazoa > Chordata > Chondrichthyes > Orectolobiformes > Hemiscylliidae > Chiloscyllium > Chiloscyllium plagiosum. The sequence continues at coordinate 14,365,954 of NW_028270150.1, forward strand.
TCAGAGCAATGCAAAGACAATGCTAGCTTTTAGATATACACCAGACTATTTACCCTCTGTCAAAAATCTCAGCAATCACATAATGTCTGCACTTATGTTTATCCCATTTGAAAATCAGGGTATTTTAGTTTATTTTAGCTCTGGTCAATACCCAGACTTAACCAATCAAGCACACTGGTTCAAGTCAATTACCGACTAACATAATTGGACATCATTAATGCCAAGAAAGGCAAAGAAAGATAGATTTTTCAATAGTAAAGGAATTAAGGGCTATGATGAGTGGGTAGGTAAGTGGAACTGAGCCCATGTAAAGATCAGCCATGATCTTATTGAATGGAGAGCATGCTCGAGGGGCCAGATGGCCTACTCCTGCTCCTAGTTCTTATGTTTATATGTACGTGATCCCTTGTCCCTAATACCCCAGACAGACTGCAGGGTACTGTGCAGATGGATATCAACTACCCAGATACCTGTAATGTATTTCAACTTTTGAACCAACACAACTCTTAATCAGACAATAGTCCATCAGATATGATGCAAAGGGAAACAAATGTAAAAAGTTTTGATTCTGTCAATGTGCTTTAAATCTGAAGACCCTCAGAGTTTGGAAACTCAAGGAAAAGATAGAAAGACTTGCATCAAGATAGTACTTTTCACAACCAGAGGATTTCTCAAAGCACCTGGCAGCCAATGAAGCACTCTGAACTGTCACCAGTTTTGCAATGCAACCAACGTAGCAACCAAATTGGGAAGAGCATGTTCCCAAGTATACCGAACGATATGCTTATTGAGGAATAAACATTGTCTCGGGAATAATTCTCCTTCTCTTCAAAACTGCCACAGGACCTCAATGTCCATCCAAGAATGTGGTGGGGTGGAGAATGCTGTGCTTTAGTTTAACAGTTCACCCAAAAGATGGAACAGCAACCCCTCAGTATTGAACTAAAGTGTCAGTCAGGATTTGTGTACGTAAGTCCTGCTGTGGAACTTGAACCTAGAATCTCTTAAGTCTGCATGCGTGCGTCACTAATTGAATCTCAGCTGCCGAGGTTAGGAAAAGATGTGTAAATCAAATGGAAGCTAATAAGCAACTGCTCTTAATGAAGAAGATTGCAGCAAGAGGGGAACAAAAAGTGTCTGTTAGATCAGGCAGCTCAGGAAAAACTTTGTCCCATCACTGTAGCTTAACCTTTGTTGGATATTACTGACGCACAATAGCTGCCTGTGTTTACCTGCACAATAGTCACTGACCTTCAAAAAAAAAACATCCATTATATCTAGCTCTTTGAGATGGTTTATAACAAAGATGATACAGCTTTATAATGGGTTGTAATGTATCACTTTTTCATGCTACCTCTTTGATCTGATGGTTCAAGGGCATATTTCCGACTCGATCTGGGAGATGTATCTGCTAAATATAAAGACCTGTAATGTATTTTACAAAGTTATTCATCATTCTCCCATTCAACATTCAAACAGTGAGAACATCTGAAAAGTATCTTGTTGACTACAAAGCAACTTTTAACCTCCTGGGCTGATGAAAGGCAGGAAATACACTTAATCAAAGAACTGCAGATGCTGGAAATCAGAAACAAGAGCAGAAGTTTCTTGTTAAACTCAACAGATCTGGCAGCATCTGTTAAGAGAAATCAGAATGAATGTTTCAGGTCCAGTGACCCTTCTTCAGAATTGAACTTCTTTACAACTTCAGATTGACACAATTAGTTGCAGGGACTAGTATATAGGTTAGTTATAATATTAAAATGTCAAATGGTCCTCATACAGTGTGACACACTACACATGGTTTCCAACTCCAAATCAGCTATGCAAATTGTGAATAATTGCAGTCCCAACACCTGATCCCCGAGGCACACCACTAGTTGCTGATTACTAACCAGAAAAGCACTCATTTACCCCACTCTTTACTTCCTGTTGGTTCACCAATCCTCTATGTATGCTAACACATTGCCAGCAATGTCATGTATCTTTGTCTTATGCTTCAGCCTTTTGGGTGGCATCTTGTCGAAGGCCTTTTGGAAATCTAGATGCACCACATCTACTGGGTCCCTGTTGTCCACCCTGCTTGTAATGTCTTCATAGAATCCAAAAGATTAGTTAAGCATGACCTGCGCTTCATGAACCCATGGTTCATCTGCCCAATGGGTCAATTTCTATCTAGATGCCTTGCTAATTCCTCGTTGATAAGTGATTCGAGCATCTTCCCCACTACAGAAGTTAAGCTAACCGGTCTATAATTCCCCATCTTTTGTCTACCTCCTTTTTCAAACAGTGGCATCACATTTACTGTTTTCTAATCTGCTGGAACTGCCCCAGAGTCCAGTGAATTTTGGGAAATTGCCACAAGTGCCCTTGCTATTTCTCCATCATCCCTTTTAGTACCCTGGAGACTTGTCTACACTTAGATCCATTAGCTTGCTCAACACTAACTCTTCCATAATAATGATTGTTTCCAGGTCCTCACCTACCTTTGTCTCTTTGTCAATTTTGGACATGTTATTCATGTCCTCCACTGTGAAGACCGACATAGTTTTAAGCTGGTTGGAGGAAAGTATAGAGGGGATGTCAGAGGCGGGTTCTTTACATAGAGAGTTGTGAGAGAATGCGTTGCCAGCAGCAGTTGTGGAAGCAAGGTCTTTGGGGACATTTAAGAGACTACTGGACATGCATATGGTCACAGAAACTTGAGGGTGCATACATGAGGATCAGTGGTCGGCACAACATCATGGGCTGAAGGGCCTGTTCTGTGCTGTACTGTTCTATGTTCTATGTTCTAAAACACCTATTCAATGCCTTGTCCATTTCATCATATCCCATGACTATCTAAAGGACCAATGTTGTGGTTCTGTTCGCCGAGCTGGAAGTTTTTGTTGCAAATGTTTCGTCCCCTGGCTAGGCGACATCATCAGTGCTTGGGAGCCTCCTGCGAAGCGCTTCTTTGATGTTTCCTCCGGTGTTTATAGTGGTCTGTCCCTGCCGCTTCCGGTTGTCAGTTTCAGCTGTCCGCTGTAGTGGTTGGTATATTGGGTCCAGGTCGATGTGTTTGTTGATGGAGTTTGTGGATGAATGCCATGCCTCTAGGAATTCTCTGGCTGTTCTCTGTCTGGCTTGCCCTATGATAGTAGTGTTGTCCCAGTCGAATTCATGTTGCTTGTTGTCTGTGTGTGTGGCTACTAAGGATAGCTGGTCGTGTCGTTTCGTGGCTAGTTAATGTTCATGTATGCGGATTGTTAGCTGTCTTCCTGTTTGTCCTATATAGTGATTAGTGCAGTCCTTGCATGGTATTTTGTACACTACATTCGTCTTGCTCATGTTGGGTATCGGGTCCTTCGTTCTGGTGAGTTGTTGTCTGAGCGTGGCTGTTGGTTTGTGCGCCGTTATGAGTCCTAGGGGTCGCAATAGTACCCCTAGGACTCATAACGGCACACAAACCAACAGCCACGCTCAGACAACAACTCACCAGAACGAAGGACCCGATACCCAACATGAGCAAGACGAATGTAGTGTACAAAATACCATGCAAGGACTGCACTAATCACTATATAGGACAAACAGGAAGACAGCTAACAATCCGCATACATGAACATTAACTAGCCACGAAACGACACGACCAGCTATCCTTAGTAGCCACACACACAGACAACAAGCAACATGAATTCGACTGGGACAACACTACTATCATAGGGCAAGCCAGACAGAGAACAGCCAGAGAATTCCTAGAGGCATGGCATTCATCCACAAACTCCATCAACAAACACATCGACCTGGACCCAATATACCAACCACTACAGCGGACAGCTGAAACTGACAACCGGAAGCGGCAGGGACAGACCACTATAAACACCGGAGGAAACATCAAAGAAGCGCTTCGCAGGAGGCTCCCAAGCACTGATGATGTCGCCTAGCCAGGGGACGAAACGTTTGCAACAAAAACTTCCAGCTCGGCGAACAGAACCACAACAACGAGCACCCGAGCTACAAATCTTCGCACAAACTTTAAAGGACCAATGTTTACTTAAGCCACTCTTTTTTTGTTTTATGTATTTATATTGTTTTGTGGGTGGCACGGTGGCACAGTGGTTAGCACTGCTGCCTCACAGCGCCAGAGACCCGGGTTCAATTCCCGCCTCAAGTGACTCTCTGTGTGGAGTTTGCGCATTCTCCCCTGTCTGCATGGGTTTCCTCCGGGTGCTCCGGTTTTCTCTCACAATCCACAAATGTGTAGGTTAGGTGAATTGGCCATGCTAAATTGCCCGTAGTGTCAGGTGAAGGGGTAAATGTAGGGGTATAGGTCTGGGTGGGTTATGCTTCGGCGGGTCGGGGTGGACTTGTTGGGCCGAAGGGCCTGTTTCCATACTGTAAGTAATCTAATCTAATCTATATGTTTCTAAGGTCTACCTAGACGGCCTCATTTGAAGAGTCTTTTAGGAAGTCCCCCCATATTGCTGCAGCAATGGTTTCTTTTATCAACGATGGCCACACCATACTTCCATCCACCCATCACACCTGGAACTTCTATAGTCTGGAAAATTGAGCTGCCAGTCCCATCCTTCCTTCAACTATGTTTCAGTGATTATAACAATATCATTGGATAGAATATCCTTTATTGTCATGTACACTCAAATACAGAAGTGCAGGAGTAAAGTGAAAAGTTTTACAATATCGTCTCTTATGACGGTATCTTGGGTACAAGTATCAAGGTGCAAATCTTCCCATATGTTGATCATTGCTCCAAGTTCATCCACCATATCAGTCAAGTTCCTTACATTAACATAGATACAATTTAGATTAGATTCCCTACAGTGTGAAAACAGGCCCTTCAGCCCAACCAGCCCTCCATAGAGCAACCCATCCAGACCGATTTCCCTCTGACTAATGCACCTAATACTATGGCCAATTCACCTGACCGGCACATCTTTGTACTGTGGGAGGAAACCGGAGCAAACACAGGGAGAATGTGCAAACTCCACACAGACAGTGACCTGAGGCTGGAATTGAAGCTGGGACCCTGGTGCTGTGAGCAGCAGTGCTAACCACTGAGCCACCATGCCACCCTAGATCTCATGTGTGCTTTATCCATGCTCATGTCTTCTCTGTCTCCTGAACTGTCCTAGTATTCCTCTTTTATCTGATTGGACTTTGGTCTTGACTTTGTACCTTCCCTGTGCCCTATTCCCTGCCAAGTGCCTGACAACTTTTCTCTTTAAATTGTACAGTAAACCTTTTATTATCGGCATCTATGGAATGAGGAATGCGCTGAATGATCAAATGTTCCTGATAATCAAGAGATCCACATAATCAATGCAAAAACACACACCAACTCTTAGAAATGTAATACAGGGAGCATGCACACACTTGATTTACAGCATAAATCACTTAAATGATAGTGCAACTTTTCCTGAAAGATAACTTATGAGCAGAGAGCCTTCTCACTCACACCTTCAACTGACTACTCAGAGATCACAAATTGTGATATTTGAGGAGAAATTGACTCGAAATTGAATCAAATATTGGCGTTACATGTGGCCAATTGTTTGAACAACAAGTATATTTATGTTGAGGAAAACAAATTTAAAAAACTATAGTAGTTGTTCAGAATAATACAGTGAACTTTGTGGTATTTGAGGTATATAATTGTATATATAATTTTTGCCAGTTTGTCGAGAGTGACAGTTTATAAGTTCATAATGTACTGAGACCCTTTCTGTTTGTTATGTACGTTAACGACTTAGATGTGAACGTAGAAAGTATCATTGGTAAGTGTGCAGATGGCACAAAAGATGGTGGTGTTGATTGTGAGGAAGATGGTCTCAGGCTACAGTCAGATATCAATCAGCTGGTAAACTGAGCAGAGCAATGGCAGCTGGAATTTAACCCTGATAAGTGTGAGTTAATGCATTTTGGGAGGTCTAATAAGGGCAGGAGATACACAATGAATGTTAGGTCTCGAGGGATTGCTGATGAACAAAGGGACTTTGGTGTACAACTCAATCAATCCCTGAAAGTGTCAGCACAGGTAGACGGAATGGTGAAAGAGGCACTTGGAATACTTGCCTTCATTAGCTGGTGCATAGAATATAGGAACAAAGAAGTCTCACTGCAACTTCATAAAACATTGGTTAGGCCACAGATGGAAGATTGTGCGTGGTTCTGGTTGCCATGTTATCAGAAGAACACAATTGCACTGGAGATTGTACAGAGGAGATTCACCAGGATGTTGCCTGGGATAAAAAGTCTCAGGTATCAGGAGAGACTGGATAGGCTGGGTTTGTTTTCCTTTAGATTATATGAGACTGGGAGGGATGGGGGTGGGGGGGAGGGGGAAGGGGAAGGGGGTTAGCGGAGGTGGAATCTGACCGAGGTGTACACAATTATGAGAGGCATTGACAAGAGTAGATTGTGAGAATCTCTTCCCCACAGCAGATGTATCGAAGACCACAGGACCTAAGTTTAAAATGAGGAGTAAGTGGGTGAGAGGGGATATAAGGCGATGATGTTTCATTCAGAAGGTGGTAGAAATATGGAACGTGTTGCTTGCGAGGTTGCAGCATTCAAGAAGTACAATAGGTTATGGACCGAGTGAAGGTAAATGGGTTTAGTGCAATTTGGGCCTTTTTTGGTCAATGTCGACATAGTTGGCTGAAGGACCTGTTTCTATTCAAGCTGTTTAGCAATGTTATTATGTAACTCTGAAATGGGTTGGATTTCAACTCAGTTCTCCTGACTCAGAGATAGGAACACTACCACTGCACCACCAGATCCCAGGGCCTGTTACTATGCTGAATGACTCTATGACTCTGAGTAAGAATAATTTTGTCTGCAGAATAGTGTTATATAAATCGCAAAGTCACTGAGGGACAGAGAGAAAGGAAGGGAGGAGAGAGAGTGTGATTGTACAAGAGAAATAAAGAATAAAAGCAAAATACAGTGAATGCTTGATATTTAAAACAAAAACAGAGAATGCTGGAGAAACTCAGCAGGTCTGGCAACATCTGTGGAGCGACATAGAGTTAACATTATGAGTCTGGTATGACTTCTTCAAAACAGGGATGAAGAGAATGAGACAGTCACAAAGGGACGAGAAAGAAAGTGGACAAGCGAGTGAGTAAAAGATCGAAAACAAGAGAAAGACAATGAGAGGGGAGAGAACAAGAAAAGGAGTGAACAAAAGTGAGTAGGAGAGAAAGAAGGGAGATAGTGGCAGAGGGAGGATGATTGGAAAACAAGAAGAGAGGAAGAAAGAGAAATCTACCATGAAGACAGGATATGACAGAGAGAAAGAGAGAGACAGAGACACACTGAATCACAGACAGAGATAAATTATTTCCTTTTAAACCAGTCTCTGGAAATGTCAGTTTTGAGTTGGCAAGTTATGTTGCATGGATGTGTCTAATACATTTTCCAGTGATAATCTTATAGTCATTTATAGCAGCTGACACTCATTATTATTACAATATTAAACCCAGCATTGCATGGTTAACCACACGGCTTGCCTAACAGATGGTTTGCAGCTGGAACAAAGCCATTAATTGCTAGTCTAACGATTAAGAAATTGTAATGATACTAAGAGACAAATATATTTTTGCTTAATTCAAGTTCAGAAGTGTAATATGCTTCTTCCGTACTCTATTGTCAATGGGAAAGGTTCATGTCCTGTGTAAAGGAGCAGGCATGGCAATGTCACATTAGCTGGGCAAATGAATGCACACCAATACATTAAAACTGGGGGGGGGTCAAAGTTCTGGATAAATGAGAAACACAATGAGATGATTATTACCTTCATGAACATTTCACTGTAAGATGTGCTAACGTAACTCATACCCCTCAATGTAACACTCTGCTGCAACATGTCCTTACTTTTCTGTCAACCAACAATCCCAGTGGATGCTGGCTGTGGGAATTCACCACACACTGGTCGGTAGCTAAGTTTCCCTATAGCAACATCAATTCTGAAAGTTCATTATTTACAAGGAACTTTGAGGTGACTGGAGGTTATGAAAATGCAGCACAATTTTTTTTTTTGCCTTGATGAGGTCAGCAAGAATCAAGAAGGAAAAGGATATTTTTAAAAATATGACTCGATAACAGAGTGATGAACTATTCCATCAATGAAAGTCATAAGCTAATATAAGCTGAGAGCAGCTTGTGATCTGTGAGTACAGCCTGCCATGCACAAAACTTTCAGTTTTGTTCAAACATATTCTGCGTTTTCATAACAAAATGCATTAAGAGAAGAATGCATCATTTTGCCTTGTAATGAAGTTAATTTGACCTGAAAGCCATACTCTTTGACAAGATAATGCACTTTCGCCTGCTTAGAACATCCTTAAAAGCAACCATCGGGGGAGAGAAAAACAGAAAAATTAAGATTGTCTTTTATACAATGTTGCCAAACTCAAAGTGCTCACTACAAGCCACATGCTTAGAATCTGTGAAACAACTCTGTTCAAAGACTATCCATTTCTTAGGGCTTGACTTTCATGGGGCGAGATTTTGAAAGTAAATTTAAAATGCATTTTTATTTCAACATTCTATACTCTTTGCATATCGATGTCCTTTCAAGAAGATGTAGTTTGGGTCTGAAGACATAAAAGCCCTGTTGTAATTGGGAATTTTCCCAGGTTCTGGATTGACATAGTTATGGTAGGATAGACAGCTCTAAACGTTATGACCTTGCACAATGATACACGCTTATAGATTGCTGACCTGAAAGGGAGATAAAAGGGAGAGGGGTCATGGTGAGAGTGGTAAGAAGAACGATAAGAGAAAAAGGCAGTGAGAGGTAGCAACGGTGCAGAGAGGGCAAGAAAAGCACATGAACAGACAGTAACTATGAACCAAACACAGAGATTACTGGAGAAGATCAGTAGATGACTGTTATCTATGCACCTCATAATTTTAGACACTCCTATCAAGTCTCCCCTCAGCCTCCACCACTCCAGAGAAAACAACCCCGGTTTTTCTAACCTCTCCTTTCTCATTCAGGCAAAAAATTGGTGAAACGATGGAAGTAAATGATTTCACTATCAAACCAGAATTATTGTCTAAAGCCAAAATGCTGCGGTCTGGGGATCTGAAACAAACACAGAGAATGCTGGAGAAGATGACTCAGTCTAGCAGCATCCATGGATTGAGAAACACAGTTAATACTTGAGTCTGGCATGACTTTTCCTCAGAGCACTACAGTTCATGTTTTGAAGAAGTTTAAGACAGATAAATGTGAGGTGCTGCATTTTGAAAGGCAAATCAGGGCATGACTAATACACTTAATGGCAAGGTCCTGGGGTATGTTGCTGAATAAAGAGACCATGGAGTGCAGGTTCCTCATGCCTTGAAAGTGGTCGCAGGTAGACAGGATAGTGAAGAAGGCATTTGGTATGCTTCCTTTTATTTGTCAGGGCGTTGAGCATAGGAGTTTGGAGGTCATGTTGTGGCTGTATAGGACATTGGTTCGGCCATTTTTGGAATACTGCATGCATATCTGGTCTCCCTGCTATAGGAAGGATGTTGTGAAACTTGAAAGAGTTCTGAAAAGATTTACAAGGACGTTGCCAGGGTTGGAGGGTTTGAGCTACAGGGAGAGGCTGAATAGGCTAGGGCTATTTTCCCTGGAGCGTTAGAGGCTGAGGGGTGACTTCGTAGAGGTTTATAAAATCATGAAGGGCATGGATAGGGTAAATAGATAAGGTCTTTTCCCCTGGGTGGTGGAGTCCAAAACTAAGGCGCATAGGTTTAAGGTGAGAAGAAAAAATTTAAAAGGGACCGAAGGGCCACCTTTTTCCCTCAGAGGCAGTGCGTGTATTGAATGAGCCTGCCAGAGGAAGTTGTGTAGGCTAGTACAACGACTCCCTTTTCTTCCTGTCTGGGAGCAGCGGGAGACAGAGCGGACGTGATGTTGGAGACCAGGAGGTTGCCGGGAATGTAAGTGAACAGTAGAAATACTTACCTTGGAAGCCCGCAGCCTTTTTCCTGTCTGGGAGCAGCGGGAGGCAGATGATGTTGGGACCAGGAGGTTGCCGGGAAGGTAAGGACTGAGTATATATTTGGACAGTGGCTAAACCCAAGATAATACATGTGTAGTATCTCCCTCCTGCCCCTCCTCCTCTATCCAGAAGAAAAGGACTCTGTAAGGTAAGGATTTTTCTTTTCTTAGATATATATTTAAGTGCATTGTTTGGTATTAGTTAGTTGAGTTAAAGCTAAAGCTAAAGCTTACAATCGCAGGGGACCTCAGACTCATGGCATGTGCTTTTGCTTGATGGGGGAGCTCAGAGACATGGCTGACATCCCTGACTCTTACATTGCAGGAAATGTGTCCAGCTGCAGCTCTTGTTTGACTGGGAGGCTACATTCCATGCAGGGTCTGACTGACGGCTCTGGAGCTACGGATGGACTCACTGTGGAGCATCCGCAATGTTGAGGAGATCGTGGCTAGCACGATTAGTGGATTGGTCCCACTACAGATTAGAATTGCTGAGGGAGACAGTGAATGGGTGACCAAAAGACATAGAAAGAGTAAGAAGACAGTGCAGGTGTCCCCTGCGGTCATCTCCCTCCAAAACAGGTATACTGTTTTGGATACTGTTGGGGGAGATGGCTCACCAGGGGAGGGCAGCAGTAGTCAGGTTCATGGCACCATGGCAGGCACTGCTGTTCTGCAGGGTGGGAAAAAGACTCATAGGGCAATAGTCATAGGGGATTCTATTATAAAGGAAGTAGATAGGCGACTCTGTGGATGAAAACGGGACCCTGGATGGCACGCAGCCTCCCAGGTGCTCGGGTCAGGGATGTCACTGATCGGCTGCAGAATATTCTAAAAGGGGAGGGTGAACAGCCAGTTGTCTTGGTGCATACAGGCACCAACGGCATAAGGAGAAAGTGAGATGAGGTCCTGAAAGAAGAATTCAGGGAGCTAGGAGAGAAGTTAAAGAGGAGGACCTTAAAGGTAGTGATCTCAGGATTACTACCAGTGCCACGTGCTAGCCAGCGTAGAAATGAAAGAATAGGCAGGATGAACACGTGGCTTGAGGGATTGTGTAGGAGGGAGGAGTTCAGATTCGTGAGACATTGGGACTAGTTCTGAGGAAGGTGGGACTATTACAAATTGGATGGTCTATACCTGAGCCAGACTGGAACTAATGTCCTTGGGGGAGTTTTTGCTACTGCTGTTTGGGGAGGGTGGTTTAAACTAATGTTCTACCCACCTCCATAACCAGCGCTCCTCAAACATTCCAGAAGATTCCCCTGGCCTCGGAAACGCCATTAGCCATGTGGCTGATGCAGCTACCACCCCCACGCTGATTGATGATGTCACTTCCGCCCCCATCATGGCCACTCCCACAGCCACTTCCGGCCCTCACATCATCGCCGATGCCACACGCTCAGTGACTTCCGCCACCCCTACTGCCATGTCTTCCACCACCTCCGCCCCCACCAGCGCCACTCACCTGCATTCTGCTGACACGCCCCCCACAGACCCCACTGTCACTATCCCCAACCCCCAGAACCCCGAGGGGAACACTACCCCTACTCATGACTCCCACCATCAGACCCACTCCAGGTACTGGCTCCGACCCCACTCCCAGCTCTACACCCACACCAGCTCCCAGCTCCCAGCCCTGCCGAGTTTTCACCATCCCCCTAGACCTCCCCCTCACTGAGGACGAACGATCAGTCCTTAGCAAAGGACTCACCTTTGTCCCCCTCCGTCCACACATCAATGAATTTAATACACGCCGTGACATCGAACAATTCTTCCGTCGCCTCCGCCTCCGAGCTTACTTTCACAATCAGGACTCCCGCCCACCTTCCGAGGACCCCTTCGCCCACCTCCAACACACTACATCCACCTGGACACCCCGCGCTGGCCTATTACCTGCCCTCGACCTCTTCATTTCCAACTGCCACCGGGACATTAACCGCCTCAACCTGTCAACCCCCCTCCCCCACTCCAACCTCTCATCCTCACAACGCGCAGCCCTCCAATCCCTCTGCTCCAATCCTGACCTCACCATCAAGCCAGCGGACAAAGGGGGCGCAGTGGTAGTCTGGCGCACTGACCTCTACATCGCTGAAGCCAAACGCCAACTCGAGGACACCTCTTCCTACCGCCCCCTTGACCATGACCCCACCCCCCATCACCAAACCATCATCTCCCAGACCATACACAACCTCATCACCTCAGGAGATCTCCCACCCACAGCTTCCAACCTCATAGTCCGGGAACCCCGCACTGCCCGGTTCTACCTCCTTCCCAAGATCCACAAGCCTGACCACCCTGGCCGACCCATTGTCTCAGCATGCTTCTGCCCCACTGAACTCATCTCTACCTACCTCGACACTGTCCTATCCCCCCTAGTCCAGGAACTCCCCACATACGTTCGAGACACCACCCACGCCCTCCACCTCCTCCAAGACTTCCGTTTCCCCGGCCCCCAACGCCTCATCTTCACCATGGATATCCAATCCCTCTACACCTCCATCCGCCATGACCAGGGCCTCCAAGCCCTCCGTTTTTTCCTCTCCAGACGTTCCCAACAGTACCCCTCCACCGACACTCTCATTCGTTTGGCCGAACTGGTCCTCACCCTTAACAATTTCTCCTTTGAATCCTCCCACTTCCTCCAGACCAAAGGGGTAGCCATGGGCACACGTATGGGCCCCAGCTATGCCTGTCTCTTTGTTGGCTACGTAGAGCAGTTGATCTTCCGTAATTACACCGGCACCACTCCCCACCTCTTCCTCCGCTACATTGATGACTGCATTGGCGCCACCTCGTGCTCCCGCGAGGAGGTTGAGCAATTCATCAACTTCACCAACACATTCCACCCTGACCTTAAATTTACCTGGACCATCTCTGACACCTCCCTCCCCTTCCTGGACCTCTCCATCTCCATCAGTGACGACCGACTTGACACTGACATTTTCTACAAACCCACCGATTCCCACAGCTACCTGGATTACTCCTCTTCCCACCCTACCTCTTGCAAAAATGCCATCCCGTATTCCCAATTCCTCTGCCTCCGCCGTATCTGCTCCCAGGAGGAGCGGTTCCACCATAGAACACACCAGATGGCCTCCTTCTTTAGAGACCTTCTTTAGAGACCGCAATTTCCCTTCCCACGTGGTTAAAGATGCCCTCCAACGCATCTTGTCCACATCCCGCACCTCCGCCCTCAGACCCAACCCCTCCAACCGCAACAAGGACAGAACGCCCCTGGTGCTCACCTTCCACCCTACCAACCTTCGCATAAACCAAATCATCCGCCGACATTTCCGCCACCTCCAAACAGACCCCACCACCAGGGATATATTTCCCTCCCCACCCCTCTCCGCCTTCTGCAAAGACCATTCCCTCCGTGACTACATGGTCAGGTCCACGCCCCCCTACGACCCACCCTCCCATCCTGGCACTTTCCCCTGCCACCGCAGGAACTGTAAAACCTGCGCCCACACCTCCTTCCTCACCTCCATCCAAGGCCCTAAAGGAGCCTTCCATATCCATCAAAGTTTTACCTGCACATCCACTAATATCATCTATTGTATCCGTTGCTCCCGATGCGGTCTCCTCTACATTGGGGAGACTGGGCGCCTCCTAGCAGAGCGCTTTAGGGAACATCTCAGAGACACCCGCATCAATCAACCAAATCGCCCAGTGGCTCAACATTTCAACTCCCCCTCCCACTCTGCCGAGGATATGGAGGTGCTGGGCCTCCTCCACCGCCGCTCCCTCACCACCAGACGCCTGGAGGAAGAACGCCTCATCTTCCGCCTCGGAACACTTCAACCCCAGGGCATCAATGTGGATTTCAACAGTTTCCTCATTTCCCCTTCCCCCACCTCATCCTAGTTTCTAACCTCCAGTAACTCGACCTGTCCGGACTTGTCCGACCTGCCCATCTCCTTTTCCACCTATCCACTCCACCCTCTCTTCCCTGACCTATCACCTTCATCTCCTTCCCCACCTACCTATTGTACTCTATGCTACTCTCTCCCCACCCCCACCCTCCTCTAGCTTATCTCTCCATGCTTCAGGCTCTCTGCCTTTATTCCTGATGAAGGGCTTTTGCCCGAAACGTCGATTTTGCCTGTCCTCGGATGCTGCCTGAATTGCTGTGCTCTTCCAGCACCACTAATCCAGAATCTGGTTTCCAGCATCTGCAGTCATTGTTTTTACCTAATGTGACAGGGGGCTGGGAACCAGAAGAGAAGACTAGTCGACAATGAGGTGGAAACTAGAGACTGTAAGGCACAGGATTATGCACTCAGCAATACCAAGGGGAAGAGTAGGCAGAGAGGAGATGAATGCAAAGGAACTGGTGGCCTGAAGTGCATATGCTTAAATGCCAGGAGTATAGTGGATAAGGCAGATGAACTTAGGGCTTGGATTGGTGCCTGGGAGTATGATGTTATTGTGATCACAGAGACCTGGTTGAAGGAAGGGTATGATTGACAACTAAATGTTCCAGGGTATAGATGCTTCAGACAGGACAGCGAGGGAAGTTAAAGGAGGAGAGGAGTTGCATTGCTAGTCAGGGTTGATATCATGACTGCTAAAGGAGGGCACTATGAAGGTCTTGAGCAGTGAGACATTATGGATAGAACTGAGAAATAAGAAGGGTGCAGTTACATTGTTTAGGCTGTACTACAGACCTCCCAACAGTGAGTGTGAGGTCAAAGAATAAATAGGTAAACAGATTATGGAAAGATGCAGAGGTAACAAGGTGGTGGTGATGGGAGATTTTAATTTTCCCAACATTGACTGGGATGAACTTAGTGTCAGAGGTCTGGATGGGGCAGAATTTGTAAGGAGCATTCTAGAGCAGTATATCAATAGTCCAACTAGGGAAGGGGCCATATTGGACCTGGTGCTGGGGAATGAGCCAGGCCGGGTGGTAGAAGTTGCACTGGGGGATTTCTTTGAGAATAGTGACCAGAATTCTATAAGTTTTAGAACATTCACAAACAAAAGTGAGAGTGGTCCTAAGGGAAGAGTGCTAAACTAGACCAAGGCCAATTGGATCAAAATTAGGAATGAGCTGGGAAATGTGGATTGGACACAGCTATTTGAAGGAAAGTCTGCATTTGATATGTGGGAGGCTTTCAAAGATAGGTTGAAGATAGGGCAGGATAGGCATGTCCTTTTGAAAACAAGGGGCCTTGGCAAGATTCATGGACCGTGGGTGACAGGAGAAATTGTGCTACTAGCCAAGAGGAAAAGGGAAGCGTGCATAAGGTCCGGGCAGCTAAGACAGAACGGGCCTTGGAAGAATATCAGGAGAGTAGGACCAATCTTAAACGAGGAATCAAGTGGGCTAAAAGGGGTCATGAAATAGCTTAAGTGAGCAGAATTAAGGAGGTTCCCAAGGCTTTCTATTCATATACAAGAAGCAGGAGGGTAACTAGAGAAAGGGTTGGTCCACTAAAGGATAAGGAAGGAAGGTTGTGTATCAAACCTGAGAAAATGGGTGAGATTCTGAATGATTACTTTGCATCAGTGTTCCCTGAGGAGAGGGACATGGTGGATGTTGAGATTAGAGATGCAAGTTTGTTTACTCTGGATCAAGTTGACATAAGGAGGGAGGATGTTTTGGGTAGGTTAAAGGATATTAAGGTGGACAAAATCCCCAGAACTGGGTGGGATTTATCCCACATTGCTGAGGGAGGCAAGAGAGGAAATAGCTGGGGCCCTGACAGATATCTTTGTAGCATCCTTGAACACAGGTGAACTGGAGAATTGTTAATGTTGTCCCCCTGTTCAAGAAGGATAGTAGGGATATTCCAGGTAACCACAGACCAGTGAGCCTGATGCCAGTGGTTGGAAAGTTGCTGGAAAAGGTACTGTGGGATCAGATCTATTTATATTGGAAGACAATGGGCTTATCAGTGATAGGCAACATGGTTTTGTGCAGGGGAGATTGTGCCTTACCAACTTAATAGAGTTCTTTGAGGAAGTGACCAAGTTGGTAGATGAAGGAAGGGTTGTTGATGTCATATACACGGACTTTAGTAAGGTGTTTGATAAGGTTCCCCATGGTAAACTAATAGAGAAAGTGAAGTCACATGGTGTGCAGGGTGTTCTAGCTAGGTGGATAAAGAACTGGTTGAACAACAGGAGACAGAGAGTAATAGTTGAAGGGAGTTTCTTGAAATGGAGAAACACCAGTGGTGTTCCACAGGGGTCAGTGCTGGAAGAGGGCATTGGTGGTTTGCAGATAACATGAAGACTGGTGGAGTAGCAGAAAGCAAAGGGAACTATCAAATAATATAGAAGAATATAGACAGACTGGAGAGTTGGGCAGAGAAGTGGCAGATTGAGTTCAATCGGTAAATGTGACATGATGCATTTTGGAAGACCTAATTCTAGAGTGAACTATACTGTAAATCGAAGAACCTTAGGAAAAGTTGATGAGCAGAGAGATCTGGGAGTTCAGGTCCATTGTACCCTGAAGGTGGCTGCACAGGTGGATAGAGTGGTCAAGAAGGCATATGGTATGCTTGCCTTCATCAGACGGTGTATTGAGTATAAGAGCCGGCAGAGGATGTTAAAGTTGCACAAAACATTGCTTCGGCTGCATTTAGAATACTGTGTACAGTTCTGGTTGCCACATTACCAAAAGGATGTGGATGTTTTGGAGAGGATGCAGAGAAGGTTTACGAGGATGTTGCCTGGTATGGAAGATGCTATGAAGAAAGGTTGAGTAAGTCAAGATTGTTTTCATTAGAAAAAACGTTTTCTCTGGAACAACAGAGGTTGAGAGGAGACTTGGTAGAAGTCTATAAAATTATGAGATGCCTAGATGGCAGTCAGAATCTTTTTTCCACAGTTAAAATGTCTAATACTAGAGGGCATGCATTGAATGTGAGAGGAGAAAGTTCATAGGATATGTGAGGAGCAAATCTTTTACACAGAGAGTGGTAGGCATCTGGAACACACTGCTAGGGGTGATCGTGGAAGCAGATACATTTGGGGTGTTTGAGGGACTTTTAGACAATCACATGAGCATGCATGGAATGGAGGGATATGGACCAAGGGCAGGCAGAAGGGATTAGTTCAGTTTAGTGTCATGTTCGGCACAACATCATGGGTCGAAGGGCCTGTTCCTTTGCTGTACTGTTATATCTTGGATGTAGGTTTGCTCACTGAGCTGCAAGGTTCATTTCCAGACATTTCGTTGCCTTACTAGGTAACATCTTCTGTGGACCCCAGGCAAAGCAATGCTGAAAATTCCTGCTTTCTGTTTATATGTTTTTTCTCAGGGAGTGGTAGATGGGGTCTAACTCTAACACATCACATTAGATCCCATCTACCATCCCCTGGGAAAAGGAACAGAAAATGACATCACCAATCCGAAGAAACCTAAACATATAAATAGAAAGCATGAATTTTCAGCATTGCTTCGCCTGAGGCCCACTGAAGATGTTACCTAGTAAGGTAACGAAACGTCTGGAAATGAACCTTGCAGCTCAGCGAGCAAACCTGCACCCAAAACCTCAACCTGAGCTACAAATCTTCTCAAAACTTGTACTGTTGTACGTTCTGCATTCCAATGCACTCCTATCCCATCCACCCACACCCCCAAACATGCTGATGCTCTTAAAAGTATGCAACAACAAACTTGAATTTGGAAAGCAGCTTTAATGCAGTGAAAATATTCCAAGGCATTTCACAGGAAAGTTGTGAAACTCGATGTGATCCCAGGAAGTGTAATGAAATCTGAGGAGACGGCTTGGCCAAAGAGGCAGTTTTCAGTAAGCATCTGAAATGGGAGATTGAAATCAAGGGGTGTAGGAGTTTATTGGAAGGAAGGGAATTCTAGACACAGCACACAGAAAGCTGAAGGCATGGCTAACAATAGAGAAACAGTGACAATTTAAGAATCCTCAAGAGGCCAGAGTGAAAGCAGCACTGATATCTGAGAGAGTTTAAAGTTGTAGGGGAAATCACAGAGAAATGAGACCATGGGGGAATTAAAGAGAAGAATGAGAATTTTAACGTCACGTCAGAAAGACCAATCCTTGTGGGGACAAGTGAGACAATGTGACATTCCCTTGCTTATCTGAAGTATGTACATTCATCCATGCAAATTAATTCTTCCTCCAAATCTATGCATGTGGCCTGTCCAAGTTTGTGGCACCTGCTTATGGGGATAGTACTTAATGTACACCACGTCTTATTCAGCTATGTCAATCCCATTGGACATTCAACCAGAAGATGTGACTTACTGGCGATGGTGTTGGGCTTTGGTGGCATGGTGAACTCATAGATGGTTGGCTCGGAGGAACCCAACTTGTTAACAGCTGTGATCTTTACTTCATACCGCATGTCCCACTGAAGTCTTTCAAGGATGATGGAATCTTTGCTTCCCTGTGCTATCTGCTGCATCCATTCCTCTTCCTTGTCTTTCTGTAGGTGAATGAGAAATATTTGTAAGTGTTGCATATCAAGCAAGTAATCTATTTGCTTTCAGTGAAGTTATTTCATTTACAGCTTTATATATGTCCATGGTTAAAGTGCTACACATTCAGTGCACAGTACTATGCCACTGAGAAACAGGCCATTTGGCCTAACTAGTCTATGATGTACATTTATGCTCCATATTAACCTCGTCCAATCCCTCTTTATCTAACACTGACAGTGGATCTTTTTCTTTCATGAGTGTTTATTTAATTTCCATTTAAATCTATTTGTGATGTTTAACTCAAATATTCCTTGTAACAGCTCATCCCATATTTTCATCAAATGGTTTCTCGTGAATTTCCTTTTGAATTCATTATTCTTCGCAGTCTCCTCTAAATTCAGACTCCCCCAGAAATTGAAAGATTTTCTGTGCATCTATCTCTTTAAATATGTTATTACAACTGGGTTTGGAGGGCATATTGATTCATTTCCAGTCCCACTCCTCCAGTGTCATACCAAATTTAAAATTGAACAAGAAGGGTGATATATTTCACCCTGATTAGAAGCAATTCAGCTAGATTTCTTCCTTCACTAAAGAACTAGTTTATTACAATCAAAACTTAAACAAACAAAAAAAGATCATTGACAAAAAATGCACTGTGCAAAGATTGACATGATTTATACTCTAACACCCTAAACTTAACATGAGGCAGATATGGGTAACAGCTTAACTATGGTCAAACACACCTAGTGGCACATCAAATAGCAAGTGAAATATAATATACCAAGGATTTCTCAGACTTTATCCCAGACATTAGTGACAATGTAGTCATCAAATTTCATTAACATTTTAAATAGTTTACAATTCTCCATTTTCAGCAGTTTGGATTTGAAATTCCCAAGCTGCTGTTCTGTTACTGATGCCTCCAATGACTCCTTATCCTGTGGTGGTCTGTCTTCCAATTTTTGAACTACATTTGCCTGGTTCTTTGAAACTGCACTCACAAGAACAACACAGCTTTTCACAGATAGTGAACTTCACCACTGTCCCTGGATTTGTTTTTCTGAGTTCCAAAACCCACTGTCTGTGGATGAAGATATTCATTGTGCACTGGCTTATTTTTATCCCTTCACAGATCCAAGGGGTTTCATAACCCCACACTATGTTGAGCTATCCAGGACTTCCTTGAGCCCCGAATGCATAGAAATGATAGGACTATACTCATTGGAATTTTGAAGAATGTAGGGGCATCTTAAAGAAACATATAAAATTATAAAAGGAATGGAGAACATAGAAGCAGGGAGGTTGTTTCCATTGGTGGGTGAAACTAGAACTAATGGGCAGAGTCTTAAAATAAGGGGGAGCAGATTTAGACCTGTGTTGAGGAGGAACTTCTTGACCCAAAGGGTTGTGCATCTGTGGAATTCTCTGCTCAGTGAAGCAGTTGAGACTTCCTCGTTGAATGCTTTTAAGACAAAGATTTTTAAACAGTGAAGGAATTAAGGGTTATGGGGATTGGGCGGTTAAGTGGAGCTGAGACCATGAAAAGATCAGCCATGATCTTATTGAATGACGGAGTGGGCTTGATGGGCCAGATGGTCTACTCCTGCTCCCATTTCTTATGTTCTTATGTAATTCAGTTACACTTAAAAGCAGAGTGAACAACAGCTCTGTTAAAAATAGAGGCTGTATTTCTCTCATTCTCCTTCTCTGATGAACTGTGAGCTTGAAGTGACCCTTGAAATGCTTTGAATGAAAACCGTGCAACATAATCTTCTGCACTGTTTGGCAGAATTGAGTGGAACTGATGATTTGGAACAATTAAATGTAACAAACCTTTTGGAAGTCTATAGTCCTTGATTGTTATAATGTTCGGAGAGTGGTGTCACCCGCACCACGAATTGATGCAACAAAAATGAAATTCATCATAAGCTTCTTTGAAGACCACCATCAAGTCCCCCCCTCAAGTTTATATTTTCCAGTGCAAACATTTTCAGTTTGATCAACCTTTCCTGAAGGGTATAATCTCTGGTAGCTAACTATTTAAATAGGCTTTTGTATCTTCTGCACTGTCTAGAGTTAAACTGAGACACAAGGCTCAATATTACATGCTCTCATCAGGCTTTAGCAGAGGTGCAGGTGTAATAGGTTTAGCATCTTGTCCCCCACGCTCTTACTGAACCCTGAGTATAGTCCCATGATAGAGAAGGTGGACGGGGAGCGAAATCAGAAGGCCAGCCACTATTTATGGAAATGCAGAATTAAGGGTCAAGAAACCTGCTAAATAAAAATCAATTCAAACCAATATCACCCCAACAATACCATCATAAGGTTGGTATGGCCAAATGAATAAGAGTTGGCACCCTGTTTATATTTAAGATTTTTCAAAATGGTGAGTACGAAAAGGGCTACCATCTTTTGAGGATTTTTTTGCCGATTAGGGACAGACCTCTGGAAGACAGAAATCCCCATCTTCCTCTTGGCATGTACCTTGGAACCACCAATCAGATTGGTTAGCGGCTCACAAGGGTGATATTCCTGCAACCCAGGTGCAGAAGCCCACTCTGCACTGATTTAGCCACCTGCATCTGTCAGCTCGCCACTGACCTTTCTACAGGAAGAGGATATAGATCTCTCTCCCCTGCCCAGTGCCTGTTAATTTCTGCCTCCATCAATTCAGAGAAATGTACTGTGGCTCTACCTGAATGTGGGGTTTTCCCAGTGCACCTGACCAGCATTCACTCTTTAACCATGTCAGGGTAGATGTGGAAAGGTATTTTCCCCATGCGGAAGGGTTTAGGACCAGATGGCATCATCTCAGAGTGAGAGGGTCAGACATTATGACTGGGGTGAGGGGGAATTTCTTCTCCCAGAGAGAAATGAATCTGTGGAATTCTTTGCCACAGAGAGCTAAAATGTATTCAAGGCTGAGTTAGACAGATTTTTAATCTGTTAGGGAATCTAAGGTTATGGGGAATAGGCAGTGGAGTTGACGTTCATTAGATCAGGTGTGACTTTCTTGAATGGTGGAGCAGAGTTGAAGGGCTGAATGGCCTCCTTTTGCTCCTATACCTTATGGTCTTAAGGTTGTGTATCCACAGAATCCATCATTACCACTCTGTGGTTTTATTGTATATTGTAGACAGAATGTGCACCAACTGAGGTCACCAGGAAGGGAGTCTCCTTCTCAACCCCTTCCTTTGCCTGAGACATGATGACTACCACCAGTCATCTCCCTCTCTCTAATAAGACAGCAGCCCTATGGTTGGATTATCTACAGGGGTTCAGCAAGGCTAGATTAACAGTACCTTCTTCCTGTGCAAGTTCAGGAAGGAATTATGGAACTCTTCCACATGATGACCCATGGCACCTTGTGGGATTTGGCATCTCTACCAATCTGTTGTGCTGGGAAAGAGCTGCTTGATGACGTTTGTTACCACTGATCCTCCTTTGTCTTCTTTTTGTATCTAATGATGAGTTGACAGGGGATATACCACCGTGGAGTATCAGAATAGGCATCATTCTTCGACGACAAAAAGATATAAAAAAAGGAGACAGCTTGGGCATGACTTTGATATTCTTCCCCATATAGAAAGTAAACCCTTCCATGCTTTTTTATGGCTCATATCAACCAAATAATGGTGTGGTTAGCATGATATTGTGGTGCTGGAAAGGCACAGCAGTTCACGCAGCATCCGAGGAGTAGCAGCCTGACCTGCTGTGCTTTTCCAGCAGCACCCTCTTGACTGTGATATCCAGCATCTGCAGTCCTCACTTTCTACTAGCATGATATTGGGATGAATTGAATATTTAGCAGGTTCCATTGGCCTTTAATTATGAATTTCCATAAATGATGGCTAGGCTACCGATATCAGCTGAATCCACTCTCTCTATTGTGGGACTATATTCAGGGCTAGGTGGGAAAGTGGTGGGCCAGGTGCTAATCTTATTTCACTTAGCATGGAAGACAGGTGGCTCAGTGGTTAACACTGCTGCCTCACCACGCCAGGGACCTGGGTACAAGTCCAGCCTTGGGTTACTGTTTGTGTCTGCGTGGGTTTCCTCTTCTAGTCCAAAGATATGCAGGTTAAGTGGTCTGGCCATGTTAAACTTCCCACAGTGTTCACGGATGTGTAAACTGGATGGATTAACCATGGTAAGATTAAAATGAATGGAGTCTGGGGAAGGCTGGGTCTGGGTATGATGCTTTTCAGAGTGTCTGTGCAGACTCAATGGGCTGAATGGCCTCCCCCTGCATTGTAGTGATTCTTCTGCTTTAAAGAATACTGAGCTCAAATTTAACATGGGTGTCAGTAACATCAAGGCATCCAAGAAAAACATGGCTGAATACAAACTAAGGGAGGTTCTAATTATTGCTGGGGTTTCTGTAAAGGATCAGTTGGCTTTCCTGGACCAAGTAATGAAACTTGCACCTGGCGGGGGAAGGGGCGGGGAGCTGATTACAACATGCGTATGATTCAATTTGGAAACACTGTAAGGAGAATTCATTTGCCATAAATTAATTGGAGTTTGTTTTACTTCTAGCTTCCAAGTTAAAAGGTTTGATAATCTGTATTCATACAATCCTTGATAATTGAGCAATCTAGGCTTTCTTCGAAAAAAACCCACAAATAATTCAACACTATTACAGAAAGTGATTATGGTACATGACAGAATTATCCAATATTTCAATTAGTGAGAACACAATAGGAAATTCTGAAGACGGAAATAAATTACCTTGAAGATCAAAACGTAGCCCTCGGTAAAATCTCACAAACAGCTCTCAGGGGAAAAATAAATTTTGGTCCCTGTTTGTCACACAAGTTATCATGTTTTGTAGTTTAAAGTCTCAATTTTAGTTACGTTACTCCTGGCTTGCCTTACTGCAATCTTCACTAAACCAAGTGTTATGGTTTGAACATTTGCAAAACTGATCATTTTTGTGCGTATTGACAGGAAGATAAAAAATGTTGCTAATTACAATGGAAGGCATGTCACAGCTGGTAAACACACAGCTGTGATGCTTCATTGAGGCACGTGGGTCAGTGATCTGCCCCCTTAAATCTGTAAAACATAATTATTTTTTGTAGGTGAAACAGGAGCAGCTAAAGACAGTGTGAATTGATTTGAAGGTCATTGTTTCTATGTCTCTGCAGTCTCCCTTCAAGGATTGGAATAAGTGACTATTTTTACTCATATGATGTTAAAAGTATGGAATGAAACACCACAGGAACCTTTCCTTTCATTGCTAGATTATCGTTCTCAGTGGACTATTTAAAAGCCCAAGAGCCTGGGCTGTGAATTAATACAAGATAGATCCCAAAGCACTGGTTCAATGGAAAAATTTCCTCTGCAACATTCTGTTAGATGATTATCCCTCAACCAACACCATGAAACCAAATTATCTCATCATTTACAAACTGCTGTTTGTGGAACCTTGCTGTGTACAAATTGGCTACCAGTTCCCATATTACAACAGTAACTACACTTCAAAAAGCACTTCATTAACTATAAAGGTGCTTTGTGACGTTCTGATGTTATGAAACGTGGATGAGAAGTGCAAGTCTTGCTTTCTTTGCGTTTTCAAGTGCAGAACTATTGCAGCCCGAACTCATTGGAGGATTCATCTTAATCTCCAGCAGTAGCAGCTTTTCATTTTATTGACAAATAAATTGCACATATGTGCAATGTACCCTCATGTATCTTCTCAAGCATGGCAATGAAAACAAATCAATCAGAGCAGTACCCTTGACCTTAATCTTGTTTTGGAGCGAATAACGATGAATAAATTGTATCCCCTCGTACAACTTAAAGACAGTAAAACATCTCAGAGGTATTACAAAGCAGCACGGTCACAAAATCTCACATAAATGCAACAAATGGCTGCTCCATCATTGTTCACATGTCAGTAGCTGTTCAGAGGGTTTGTTAAAGAATGGAAAAAGTTGCAGAGAATGGATTTATTCAGTCACAACACAAACGTCTTTGTCCACAACCATCCTGATCCATTCTGTATCTGAACTGTACCATGGACAGCATTGCATCTGATTTGAGCTTGAGTGGAGTTTCCAACATCGCACGTTCATTAGAACCAAAGAGAAAGATGGAATGGTTACAGCACAGCAGTAGGCCATTTAGCCTTCCACATCCATACTGACTCTCTGGAAGCACAACTCAGCTTGTTCCACTCTACATCCTTTGTAGAATTATAACAATGCAGAAGAAAGCCATACCTGTCAACAAAGAGTTACGTCCACAGCCAGTGTCAAAATAACTCCCACCAGCCCAATGCTCTTCACTGCCCCCAAACACCCATTTTTCTTGTTCTTCTTGCCAAACACCCATTCTTCTTGCCATTTGCTTGAGGGGTTTGTTTTGGGTTTTCAGAAGCTCCTTTTTTTTATTCTCATGGACTCATTTATCGGGTTATGCAGTATTTTATATTTTTATATTTTTACATTTCCCTTCCCTATAACTCTGCCATTCTCTTGTCAAGTGTTAATCTAATTCGCTATAGACAATATGATTGGATTGGTCTCCATCACACCCTCAGACAATGTATTCTGGATGTTTACCAGTCACTACTTACAGCAACCTTTCCTCATGTTCCTATTGGAAATTGGCTGTGTCTGACATTTGCTTATCACCTGCTGAAATCCTCATTTGTGTATTTATAACCTCAAGACTTGACTGTTCCGATGCACTCCTGGTCAATTGCCCAACTTGAGCCTTCTTACGTTCATTGTAACTCTGCTCAAGCCATCTTACTACTTTCTTGTTCTGTGATTGTCATTGCCATCTGCTTCTGGCACTGCACGAATTAAATGCAGGAATATCCCATTTGGATGCTTCAGTTTGGTCCACCAATAAGTAAGCTCTGTTAGTCACCCCCACCACCTCGAATGCTCTCTGAATCACCCTTCTACCCACCTGGAACTTGACCTTCCAAGCACCTTACTAAGACCCTTAGCTTATGTACTTGCCGTTTGATAGCAGCTATCAAAGTGGTTGACTCCTCTTGTAAATTTCCAAATCTAGAAGCTGACTGCTATGAAAGGGAGATGTGATTTGCCTTTCTCTGACAGTTTTATGCTTTGCTGGAACCGTCAGAATGGGAGGATGGCTCCGTATTTCTGAAGAAGTCCCAATGGGAACCACCTCTCTGAAATGCGGAGTTTCCTCATTTCAGAGAAATAAAGGGACAGAGTGGCAATCTGTGTGAGGTTGGCAGTGCTCAGAAAAAAACGGTAAAAACAATGACTGCAGATGCTGGAAACCAGATTTTGGATTAGTGGTGCTGGAAGAGCACAGCAGTTCAGGCAGCATCCAAGGAGCTGCTCAGAAAATCCAACCCGATGCAGGAAGTCCCCTGACAGAATCATAGCATCGTACAGAATGAAACAGACCCTTCAGTCCAACCAGTCCAGGCCAGCCAATTTTCCCAAACTAAACTAGTCCCACCTGCCTGCATCTCCCTCTATGCTCATGCACCAATTCAAATGTCTTGTAAACATTTTAAGTGTATCTGCACCGTCCTCTGGCAGTTCATTCCACACACAAACCACCCTCTGTCTTAAAAATCTACCCCTCAGGAAATTCATTCACAAATATTGGAAACAGCTGAGCACAGATACTGATCTCACTAGTAACAGACTGCCAGCTGTTTATTCCTGCTCTCTTGTTTTCCACTCACAAGCTGATTTTTAATCCATACCAGTGGATTGCCTCCTATACCATGCATTTACATTTTGATAACAGGACAGTAACGTGTACCTGTGTCTTTCTGACTCTGAGACATGGCTGATGTGAATGCTGCTGCGAATAATGTTCTATCTTGAGAAAAGGTACTGACAGCATGCACCGAGTCAGAAACAGAAAGGATCGAAATGGGTGATCGAACAACTCCCTCAGTTCCCTGTGATGGGCACACTGCAGATGGATTCATTGGCCTTAGGCTAGAGATTAGGTTAACATTAGTTTCCATATTACACTCCTATATAAACGTTCCCAAGATTCACAGATCGTTAAGCCAGGAGGCACCTTGCTGTTGAAGTTGAGCTTGTCTTTATCTGATAACACTCATTCCTGAAAGTTCTAGACAGTTACTGCTCTGGGAGAACTACTGCAGTGCCCTGGGAAAGTTACTGCGGCGCTCCAGGGAAAATGGTTGTATTCATCTAGGAAGGTGCATCCAGAAAAGGGAGACCAATCATTTACTTTTCTAAGAAGAGAAGCAAACATCAAAGATGACACTCACAGGACAGAAGGGAGCACTTAGTTAACTATTTGCTCTTAAACATTTCGAGATGTTTGTTGAAAATGAGTACAGGGAGGCTAACATCTATACTGAACACAACTTTTGTGAAAAAGCTTAAGGCCCAGAATGCCACATTGTTTTATTAGAGTTTGTTCCTTCAACCATACCATCCAAAAATCATCCACTCTAGGGGAGTTACTGTCATGCACTGGAACAGATATTGCAGTGCTCTTGGCAAATCACTGCAGTACTCTGGGGGAGTTACTGGAGTGCTCTGGAGCAGTTACTGTGGTGCTCTGGGGGAATCACCACGATGCTCTGGGATAGTAACTGCGGTGATCTGGGACAGTCACTGCAGTGCTCCGGGATAGTTACTGTGGTGCTGTGAGAGAGTAACTGTGGTGCTGTGAGAGAGTAACTGTGGTGCTGTGAGAGAGTTACTGCAGTGTTCTGGGACAGTTACTGTGGTGCTCTGGGGAAGTTACTGTGGTGCTCCGGGGGAGTTATTGCGGCCCTCTGGTTAGTTACTGCAGTGCTCTTGGACAGTTACTGTGGTGCATTAGGTCAATTACTACAGTGCTCTGCAGGGGTTTCTGCGGTGCTCTGGATCAGACATTGTAGTGCTCTGGGACAGTTACCACGGTGTTCTTGGGAAGTTATTGCAGTGCTCTGGGAGAGTTACTGCGGTGTTCTGGGGGAGTTACTGTCATGACCGGGGACAGATACTATGGTGCTCTGGGACTGTTATTGCAGTGGTCTGGCTGGTGGGGGGTGGTTATTTTGGTATTCTCTGGGAGTTACTGCAGTATCCTGGGAAAGATACTGCGTTGCTCTGGGGCAGTTACTGTGGTGTTCTAGGGGAATTACTGCAGTGCTCTGGGACAGCTACTGTGGTGCTCTGGGGGATTTACTGTGGTGCTCTGCGACAGCTACTGCAGTGCTCTGGGGGATTTACTGCAGTGCTCTGGGGGTGTTACTGCAGTGCTCTGGGACAGTTACTGCGGTGCTCTAGGGGAGTTACTGCCCTGCTCTAGGGAGTTACTGCGGTGCTCTGGGCCAGTTACTGTGGTGCTCTGGGGAGTTACTGCAGTTCTCTGGGGGCTTACTGTCATGCACTGGGACAGATATTGCGGTGCTCTTGGGAAATCACTGCAGTGTTCTGGGGGAGTTACTGCGGTGCACTGGGACAGTTACTGTGGTGTTCTGGAGAAGTGACTGTAGTGCTCTGGATAGTTACTCTAGTGCTTTGGGACAGGTACTGCAGTGCTCTGGAGGAGTTACTGTGTTGCTCTGGGACAGTTGCTGCAGTGTTCTGGGATAGTTACTGTGGTGCTCTCGGACACTTACTGCGGTGCTCTCTGGGAGTTACTGCCCTGCTCTAGGGAGTTATTGCGTGCTCTGGGCCAGTTACAGTGGTGCTCTGGGGAGTTACTGCAGTGCTTTGGGGGACTTACTGTCATGCACTGGGACAGATATTGCGGTGCTCTTGGGAAATCACTGCAGTGTTCTGTGGGAGTTACTGCGGAGCACTGGGACAGTTACTGTGGTGTTCTGGAGGAGTCACTGTAGTGCTCTGGATAGTTACTGTGGTGCTTTGGGACAGGTGCTGCAGTGCTCTGGGACAGTTACTGTGGTGCTCTCGGACAGTTAGTGCGGTGCTCTAGAACAGTTACTCCAATGCTCTGGGGAGTGACTGCGGTGCTCTGGGACAGTTACTATGGTGCTCTGGAATCGTTACTGTGGTGCTCTGGGGGAGTTACTGTGATGCTCTGGAACAGTTACTATGGTGCTCTGGAATCGTTACTGTGGTGCTCTGGGGGAGTCACTGCAGTGCTCTAGGAAATTTATTGTGGTGCTCTGGGACAGTTACTGCGGTGCACCTGGGGAGTTACTGCTGTGCTCTAGTGGAGTTATAGTTGTGCTTTGGGGCAGATATTGTGGTTACTTTGGTGCTCTGGGAGAATCTCTGCAATTCTCTGGGGGAGTTATTGCGGTGCCCTAAGGGAGTTTCTGCAGTGCTGTGGGGGAATTACTGCAGTGCTCTGGGACAGTTAGACAATGCTCTGAGATAGTCACTGCAATGCCCCGGGATAGTTACTGAGTGTTCTGGGACAGCTACTGCAGTGTTCTGGGGGAGTAACTGTGGTGTTCTGTGCAGTTACTGCAGTGCTCTGGGACAGTTACTGTGGTGCTCTGGGACAGATATTGTGGTGCTCTTGGGGAGTTACTTTGGTGCTCTGGCGGATCTCTGCAGTGCTCTGGTGGAATCACTGCAGTGTTCTGGGGGAGTTACTGCTGTGCTCTGGGACAGTCAATGCAGTGCTCTGGGACAGTTACTGCAGTGCTCTGGGATAGTTACTGCAGTGCTCTGGGACAGTCACTGCGGGCTCTGGGATAATTACCATGGTGCTCTGGGACAGTTACTGCAATGCTCTGGTAAAGTTATTGCACTGCCCTGAGGGAGTTTCTGCAGTGTGTGGGGGAATTACTGCAATGCTCTGGGACAGTCACTAAAATGCTCTGGGACAGTCACTGCGGTGCTCCGGGATAGTTACTGTGGTGCTTTGGGAAAGTTACTGCAGTGCTCTGAGGGAGTAACTGCAGTGCTCTGGGGTGTCACTGTGGTGCTCTGGGGAGTCACTGCGGTGCTCTGGGACAGTTACTGCGGTGCTCTGGGGGAGTCACTGCGGTGCTCTTGGGACAGTTACTGTGTTGCTTTGGGACAATTACTGCAGTGCTCTGGGGGAGTTACTGCGATGCTCTGGATCAGACATTATAGTGCTCTGGGACAGTTACTGCAGTGCTCTGGGGAGTTACTGCGGTTCTCTGGGACAGTTACTGTGTTGCATTGGGACAATTACTGCAGTGCTCTGGGGGAGTTTCTGCGGTGCTCATGGGAAGTTACTGCAGTGCTCTGGGACAGTTAGTATAGTACTCTGGGACAGTTACTGCAGTGCTCTGGGACAGTTGCTGTGGTGCTCTGGGGAGTTACTGCAGTGCTCTGGGTGAGTTACTGTCATGCACTGGGACAGATATTGCGGTGCTCTTGGGAAATCACTGCGGTGTTCTGGGGATGTTACTGCAGTGCTCTGGGACAGTTACTGTGGTGCTCTGGGACAGTTACTGCGGTGCTCTGGGACAGTTACTGCAGTGTTCTGGGGCAGTTACTGTGGTGCTCTGGGACAGTTACTGCGGTGCTCTGGGACAGTTACTGTGGTGCTCTAGAACAGTTACTGCAATGCTCTGTGGGAGTCGCTGCAGGACCATTACTGAGGTACTCTGGGACAGTCACTGCGTGTTGCAGGACAGTTACTATGGTACTCTGGGACAGTCACTGCGGTGCTGCAGGACTGTTACTGTGGTACTCTGGGACAGTCACTGCGGTGCTGCAGGACTGTTACTGTGGTACTCTGGGACAGTCACTGCGGTGCTGCAGGACTGTTACTATGGTACTCTGGGACAGTCACTGCGGTGCTGCAGGACTGTTACTGTGGTACTCTGGGACAGTCACTGAAGTGCTGCAGGACTGTTACTGTGGTACTCTGGGACAGTCACTGCGGTGCTGCAGGACTGTTACTGTGGTACTCTGGGACAGTTACTGTGTTGCATTGGGACAATTACTGCAGTGCTCTGGGGGAGATTCTGCGGTCCTCTGGATCAGACATTATAGTGCTCTGGGACAGTTACTGCAGTGCTCTGGGGGAGTTTCTGCGGTGCTCTGGATCAGACATTATAGTGCTCTGGGACAGTTACTGCAGTGCTCTGGGGAGTTACTGCGGTTCTCTGGGACAGTTACTGAGTTGCATTGGGCCAATTACTGCAGTGCTCTGGGGGAGTTACTGCGGTGCTCTGGATCAGACATTATAGTGCTCTGGGACAGTTACTGCAGTGCTCTGGGGGAGTTACTGCGGTGCTCTGGATCAGACATTGTAGTGCTCTGGGACAGTTACTGCAGTGCTCTGGGGAGTTACTGCGGTTCTCTGGGACAGTTACTGTGTTGCATTGGGACAATAACTGCAGTGCTCTGGGGGAGTTTCTGCGGTTCTCTGGGACAGTTACTCTGTTGCATTGGGACAATAACTGCAGTGCTCTGGGGGAGTTTCTGCGGTGCTCTGGATCAGACATTGTAGTGCTCTCGGGAAGTTACTGCGGTGCACATGGGAAGTTACTGCAGTGCTCTGGGGGAATTACTGTAGTGCTCTGGGACAGTTACTATAGTACTCTGGGACAGTTGCTGTGGTGCTCTTGGGGAGTTACTGCAGTGCTCTGGGTGAGTTACTGTCATGCACTGGGACAGATATTGCGGTGCTCTTGAGAAATCACTGCGGTGCTCTGGGGACATTACTGCAGTGCTCTGGGACAGTTACTGCAGTGTTCTGGGGCAGTTACTGCGGTGCTCTGGGACAGTTACTGCGGTGCTCTGGGACAGTTACTGAGGTGCTCTGGGACAGTTACTGCAATGCTCTGGGGGAGTCACTGCGGTGCTGCAGGACCATTACTGTGGTATTCTGGGACAGTCACTGCGTGCTGCAGGACAGTTACTGTGGTACTCTGGGACAGTCATTGCGGTGCTGCAGGACCGTTTCTATGGTACTCTGGGACAGTCACTGCGGTGCTGCAGGACCGTTACTGTGGTACTCTGGGACAGTCACTGCGGTGCTGCAGGACCGTTACTGTGGTACTCTGGGACAGTCACTGCGGTGCTGCAGGCCTGTTACTGTGGTACTCTGGGACAGTGACTGCGGTGCTCTGTGAGAGGTGTTGTGGTGCACTCCGGGGGTTACTACAGTGCTCTGGGACAGTTACTGCGCTGCTCTGGGGGGGTTACTGTGGTGTCCTGGGGTAGTCACTGCTGTGTTCTGGGGGAATCAATTCAATACTCTGGCACAAGCTACTTTGCTGCTCTGGGATAGTTACTGCAGTGCTCTGGGACATTTACTGTGGCATTCTGGGGAGTTACTGCAGTGCTCTGAGGCAGTTCCTGCGGTGCTCTTAGTAAGTTACTGCGGTTCTCTGGGACAGTTACTGCAGTGTCCTGGGGGATTTACTGTTGTGTTCTGGAAGAGTCACTGAGTGCTCCGGGACAGTTACTGCGATGCTCTTGGAGAATTACTGTGGTGCTCTTGGGGAGTTACTGCAGTGCTCCGGGACAGTTACTGCGGTGCTCTTGGAGAATTACTGTGGTGCTCTTGGGGAGTTACTGAAGTGCTCTGGGGCAGTTCCTGTGGTGCTTTGGGACAGTTACTGCAGTGTCCTGGGGGATTTACTGTGGTGCTCTGGGAGTGTCACTGCAGTGCTCCAGGACAGTTGCTTCAGTGCTCTGGTACAGATACTGCGGTGCTCTTAGGGAGTTACTGTGGTGCTCTTGGGGAGTTACTGCGATACTCTGGGGGCATTAATGTGTTGGAATGTCTGAGGGAGTTAATGTGGTGCTCTGGGGGAGTTATTGTGGTGCTCTGGAAGAGTCACTGCGGTGCTCCAGGACAGTTGCTGCAGTGCTCTGGCACAGTTACTGTGGCATTCTGGGCAGTTACTGCGGTGCTCTGGGACAGTTACTGCAGTGTTCTGGGCGATTTACTGTAGTACTCTGGAAGAGTTACTGCAGTACTCCGAGACAGTTGCTGCAGTGCTCTGGGACAGTTACTGCACTGCTCTGGGACAGTTATTGTGGCATTCTGGGGAGTTACTGCAGTGCTCTTGGGCAGTTACTGCAGTGTTCTGGGCGATTTACTGTAGTATCTGGAAGAGTTACTGCAGTACTCCGAGACAGTTACTGCAGTGCTCTGGCGCAGTTCCTGCGGTGCTCTTGGGGAGTTACTGCGGTGCTCTGGGACAGTTACTGCAGTGTTCTGGGCGATTTACTGTAGTACTCTGGAAGAGTTACTGCAGTACTCCGAGACAGTTGCTGCAGTGCTCTGGGACAGTTACTGCAGTGCTCTGGGACAGTTATTGTGGCATTCTGGGGAGTTACTGCAGTGCTCTGGGACAGTTACTGCGGTGCTCTTGGGGAGTTACTGTGGTGCTCTTGGGGAGTTACTGCAGTGCTCTGAGGCAGTTCCTGTGGTGCTCTGGGACAGTTACTGCAGTGTCCTGGGGGATTTACTGTGGTGCTCTGGGAGTGTCACTGCAGTGCTCCAGGACAGTTGCTGCAATGCTCTGGGACAGATACTGCGGTGCTCTTGGGGAGTTACTGCGATACTCTGGGGGCGTTAATGTGTTGGAATGTCTGAGGGAGTTAATGTGATGCTCTGGGGGAGTTATTGTGGTGCTCTGGTGGAGTTAATGCAGTGCTCTGGGATGGATTCTTCAGGGATTTGGCTCCCTTTTCTCATGATTGATTTACAGCCCAGACATGCAAGAGTTAATAATTACGGGTTGAAAATGTGTTGCTGGAAAAGCACAGCAGGTCAGGCAGCATCCAAGGAGCAGAAGAATCAACATTTCGAGCATGAACCCTTCTTCAGGAATTCCTGAAGAAGGGCTCATGTCTGAAACGTCGATTCTCCTGCATTCCTGAAGAAGAGCTCATGCCCGAAACGTCGATTCTCCTGCTCCTTGGATGCTGCCTGACCTGCTGCGCTTTTCCAGCACATTTTCAGCTCTGATTTCTAGCATCTGCAGTCCTCACTTTCTCCTTAATAATTACGGGGCCTATCTGCAGATTCACCTACAATCGACACAGAGAGAGTGGGAGCAGCACAGAGCCAGATAACCTATACTTTATAATTTGTTCATGGGTTTTGTGTGACACTGTATGGGCCAACATTTATTGTTGAAACTTTATTGCTGGAACAGCACAGCAGGTCAGGCAGCATCCAGGGAACAGGAGATTCGACGTTTCGGGCACAGGCCCTTCCTCAGGACAGTTACTGAGGAAGGGCCTGTGCCCGAAACGTCGAATCTCCTGTTCCCTGGATGCTGCCTGACCTGCTGTGCTGTTCCAGCAATAAAGTTTCAACTTTGATCTCCAGCATCTGCAGACCTCACTTTCTCTTCCAACATTTATTGTCCATTCTTAATTGCCCAGAGGATAGTTAAAAGCCAACCACATTGTTCTGGGTCTCCAGTCACATCTATGCCTGACCATGTAAGGATGGCAGACTGTCTTCATAGTTTCATAATAGTAGGAGCAGGAGTAGGCCATTTGGCCCATCGAGCCTGCTCCGTGATTCATTAAGATCATGGCTGATCTACCCATCGTCTCAGCTCCTCCTACCTGCATTATCCCCATAACCATTAATTCCCTTATCATGCAGAAAACTACCCAACTGCGTCTTGAATATATTTAATGATGCTGCCTCGACTGCTTTCTTAGGCAGAGAATTCCATAGATTCACTAGTCTCTGGGAATATCAGTTCCTCCTCATCTCTGTCCTAAATCTACTCCCCTTAATCTTGAGGCCATGTCTCCTAGTCCTGGTCTCACCCACCAGCGGAAACAACTTGCTTGCTTCTATCTTATCTATCTCTTTTGTAATTTTCTATGTTTCTATAAGATCCCCTCTCATTCTCCTAAATTCTAGCAAATACAGTCCCAGGTGGCTCGACCTCGCCTCATAGGGTAACCCCCTTATCTCCAGAATCAACCCGGTGAACCTCCTCTGCACCACCTCCAAAGCCAGTATATCCTTCCTCATGTAAGGAGACCAAAACTGTGCACAGTACTCCAGATTTGGCCTCACCAACCCCTTGTACAATTGCAACAGAACCTCCCTTCTCTTAAATTCAATCCCTCTAGCAATGAAAACCAATATTCTGTTTGCCTTCCTGATTACTGGTTGCATTCATGAATCAACCTTTAGCAATTCATGTACAAGCACTCCTAAGTCCCTCTGCACAATGTTTCACCATTTAAATAATACTTCACTGAACTAGATTTTTTTTAATCAATGATGGGCATATGATCACCAGTGGACTTTTAATACTAGACATGTATTGAATTGGTATGTCACCATCTGCCAAAGGAGAGTTTGAGCCCACATCCTCAGCATATTAGCCTGTGGTTCCACATTAATAGCCCACTGACATTACCCATGCACCCCCATCTCTGAACTCTGACCACAGGCTGTAATAGACTCACTGGTTAACAAGGATTTGGTCTCTCTCAAGCTGATCTGAACCTTCAAGGCATATCTGGAGGGTTTAACAGTTAGGGCAAGTGTGCTCCAGGTGGTCACATGTAGAGGAGCAATCAAGTTATTACTTTGGAAATTTTGTCTTGTCTGAAGAGAGACAATAGGGTTTAGAACTATACGCACTGAAGTTCAGTGGGGCGAATGGGGATTGTATAGAAACCCATAAAATTTGTGTGAAGGATATTCCTGATGACTGGAAAGCCCAGATTCAGGGGACACAGATTAAGGATACAGTGTAGTCCATTTAGGACTGAGATGGGGAGACATTTCTTCACCTAGAGAGTGGTGAACCTGTGGAATTCTCTGCCACAGAAAGCAGTTGTGGCCAAAAGATTTCAAGAAGGAGTTAGATAAAGATCTAAAGGTTAAAGGGGTCTAAGGGTATGGGGAGAAAGCGGGAGCAGGGGACTGAGTCGGATGATCAACCATGATTGCATTGAATAGCACAGCAGGCTTGAATGGCTGATTCCTGCTCCCCTTTTCTGTATTTTGATGCTTATCCTGATCTTAAAAAAAAGTTCTCAATGTCCCTTGAAGGTCTCTCAAGCAGCAACATGAAGAGGCAGCTTGTGAGGCCATTCAAATTGCAGTTTAGGTGGTCTGGGCATGGGGGAGAGATGGTGGGGGCATTATATCGCTGTGTCCCTTCACAGCTGGAATGGCAATTTCTCATTTCAAACTGGTACAGGAAACAGGTTTCTACACAGAAGATGCTACTTGCTGGAAACATCTCAATGGGGGCTCGCTCTTTTAAAAGGCCAACCTGAAAATTCTATCAGAAGACCCTGTGCCCATTGATATACCCTCCACATTATTATGCCCATCACCAACAGTTGGCAAGTAAATGTCACTCATTAAAAGCCTCAGAACCAGAATTTACTAATTGCAGTCACTCACAGAGTCATAGAGATGTACCACACAGAAACAGACCCTTCGGTCCAACTTGTCCATGCTGATCAGATAGCCTAAACTAATCTAGTCCCATTTGCCAGCACTTGGCACATATCCCTCCAAACTCTTCATATTCATATACCCATCCAGATGCCTTTTAAATGCTGTAATTGTACCAGTCTCCACCACGTCCTCTGGCAGCTCATTCCATACACATACCACTCTCTGTGAGAAAAGTTGCGCCTTAGGTCCCTGTTAAATTTTTCCCCTCTCACCTTAAACCTCTGCCCTCGAGTTTTGGACTCCCCTTCACTGGGATAAAGACCTTGACTATTTACCTTATCCACGCTTCCTCATGATTTTATAAACTTCTATAAGATCACCCCTCCGCCTCTGATGCTCCAGAGAAAATAGCCCCAGCCTATTCCGCAGCCAGGAAGAAGAAATAAAGTCTTATTCTAAATGCAGAAGCTTGGACCTAATTGATAACAGTTGAGGTTGAGCTCCTTGAATTTGTGGAAATAGCTGCAGGTGGCTTGGGGAAGATGGAAAACATAGTGCCTCTTCAGACCCTGCAATGTGGCATAGTGCATTTGAAAAGATGCCTTCCAAATAAAGACTGCATGTAATATTCAAATCTCTCAGGAGATTTGCAATGACTCTCACTCTGTCTATTTTGCTTCCAGGCAGATTCGAAGCTTTTCTGAATTGTGGTTTGGGAATGCTGAATAGAACATTCGTGTGGGGAGAACTGTGTAAGTTGTACCCAAGCAACAGCTCAGACCAAAATCACTGCCATGGACAACTTAAGGGAGTGGGACCACCGTAAAATGGTATGGTAAGTCCACGTCAGGTAGTTCAACAAGGGCAGTACAATATGAGTGCCAAAGGTTCATTACTATGTGTGGCGTACCTTCTGGAAAGCCTCTGTGTAAAGAAAGCACAATTACTACATTAGCTTCAGGGTAGAAATGCTAACTAAATGCATTGACAAGAATGCACCATTTGATTTGAAGAATTTCCTGTTACAGTTGGCTGAAGTAATGTGGGAGGTGGCTTGACGATGTACAGGTATTGGCATAAGACACCCTGTTATTAAATAATAGCAGCAAGAGTAGGCCATGGATCTGCTTAAACCTGCTCCAGCATTTTCAGGAAAATCCTTGGATTATTTGCAGCTATAGTCAACATTTAGCAGCCAGTGATGTCAGTGACACTGGGGAAATGGTTGTATTCATCTAGGAAGGTGCATCCAGAAAAGGGAGACCAATCATATACTTCTCTAAGAAGAGAAGCAAACATCAAAGATGACACTCACAGGACAGAAGGGAGCACTTAGTTAACTATTTGCTCTTAAACATTTCGAGATGTTTGTTGAAAATGAGTACAGGGAGGCTAACATCTATACTGAACACAACTTTTGTGAAAAAGCTTAAGGCCCAGAATGTCACATTGTTTTATTAGAGTTTGTTCCTTCAACCATACCATCCAACATGTTGTTGGCATGTCAAAAGTTATTGCTGATGTCCAATTTAAGAACCCAAAGGGAACCAAACTGGAACTAAACTAAGAGTTAAGAAAATGAATGTATTTGTCTCTGTGTTGTTTATGTTTAATAATTTCCTCCTTTTGTGAAATTTTAAGAAAAAAACCATAACTCTGAATTATTTATAGATATATTGAACTTATAAGAATAATATATGTTTTTAAAAAAGGAAGATATACAAGCCAAAATATGGTCAAGGATGTAAATTCAGTGATTACATCACCTACCTGTGTGGATTACACTGGTTCCCAAGAGGAATTGTGGAAGGTTACTACTGAAGAATGTCAAGGGAACCTCAGACAAGAATACTTCAAAGGGGGAGATGCCATTCAAAAGCTGAACGGTGATCTCCTGTGATCTACGTCCCAAACCGTGGACATGACATGTGATGAAAGATATGTTTGGTTGTAACTTTCCAGAAACACGAAAGAAAGGGAGTTAAAAGACATTAACAATCGTTGATCTGTGTGTGCTAGTGCGTTAGCTTGTGGTTCAAGCCTTCCTGTGTTAAAGTATTACTTTCCATATTAAGGTTCACAGCTGAGAATTTCCAATAGACACCCCAGCGTGTGCAGGTAAAAAGAAAATGAAGTTCCTCTGATTATTGCAAACAATTCAGCCGCTGCCAAAGGAAAATGTACAAATTCCTTTCAGCTAACAGCAGAAACAACTACCTCCAAACACCTACTCGATAGCCAAAGTCAGTGCAACTGAATTCATCCACTTTAACGAACACTACATTTCACAATATATTCATCCTTGTTGAATCTAATTAACTTTGCTGTGACCAAGCAAGGGAAGGGGATTGAATAAAGAATGATATCAGCTTCTCCTGCCTCACCTGGGAACATAACTGTTAATGGGTACCCTAACTGGAAACTTAATAAATTAACAGATCCCACCCAGGGACTGTTCATAACGCCATTCAGTATGATCATGGCTGCTATGATCTTGGTGTGAACTCCATCTTTCTGCCATTTTTACATAACCCTTTATCTTATAATGCAGAAGTCTGTCAATCTGAACTATTAATATATTCAATGGCAGCCTCCAGGGATTGCTAGTCTATTTCCAAACTGTAAATTCTGTGTAATTCTATGTAAATAACCTTATTAGCAAGGATGCACGCATTCCTACCTAGTGTTATTAACAAGGAAACATTATAGACAATGCGCCTATTGTTCAATAAAGACGCTACCAAGTTGTGTAATTAACCTCATTTGTTACATGTTCATTTGGCAAAGTGTTCCACATTAGCACATTAACAGTTGATTAAGCCATCTCCAGGTTCATTGTTGACAGAATACATTGGCAGTATCGTAATTAGAGACAATTAGCATGGATTTAAAAGGGGTAAATCCTGTCTGGCACGCCACCATTTCTTCACTGAAATTGAAAAGGTAGCGTGGCGAATGGCCCTTGATATTAAATGGGAGGTGTTTTCTGCTCAATGAAGCTGACCCGGTGTGAATGTGCATTAGATCCATCTCTGACTTGTCATTTATTTACTTTCAATTGCGTCAACAAAATTATTTTAGGTTAAAGGTTGTACGTAAAGTATTTGCTGTTGCTGCACAGAAATTCTTAATCTCTGTTGTGAAGCTGAAAAAACTGTGTAGAACAGCAGGATGCCTTTGATTGTGTCAGTCAATATGTTTCAACAAAAATGTTGCTGTTTGTACAAGAGTGATGTTTTCTGGCTTCTAATAGTCTTAGTCACCTCTGTGTTTCTGGCAGATGAGCTGTGGACAGACAGTTTGTCTTTGAAGTGAAATCAATAAGTTGAATTTTCCGAGTTAAAAGCTAACATGGGCAGAAAATCGGAGCTAATGTGTTGTCATGGGTCTAACTGCCAATGTAGACATGATTCACCGTTCTATAGTTGCGTTGGCAATACACGTGCTGCTATTAAACAGTAGATTTGTCTCTGCCATTGCACTTTCCTGTCTGAGTCAGGTTGTGGGTTCAGAGTTATTTCCAGCCAGTTTTGAGCATGTAGACTAGGCAAAACTCCCTGCACAGAACATTGGGTGTGTTACAAAGTGTTGGTGAGTCATTAAACTTTCTCAGAGAGCTGTACAAGATCTAACAGCTGGTTCAAACTAGAGCAAGAGGATGTCCTCCTCCACGCTTATCCCTCAGTCAAAGCCCCAATGTTGATGAACTGGTCATTCCCATCTTGCTGTTTCCGGGAGCTTCCTGTGTACATAGTGGCTGTCATGTTGCTTACAATACAACAGTCAAAGCGTTTTCATTATCTTGGAACATTTCAGCCCAACTATGTTTGATTAGAGAGCTGGAGGAATCCAAATCTTTCTTTCTTTAAGGGGGAGGGGGTTCTTATAGAAACATATAAAGGTATGAAGCGATTAGATAAGATAGATGCAGGTAGATTGTTTCCACTGGGGAGGGGGTGAAACTAGAACTCGGGGCACAGCCTCAAAATAACTGGGGAGAGGTTTAGGACTGAGTTGAGAAGGAACTTCTTCACTCAAAGGGTTGTGAATCTGTGGAATTCCCTGCCCAGTGAAATAGTTAAGGTTACATCATTGAACATTTTCAAGGCAAAGAGAGATCGATTTTTGAACAGTAAATGAATTAATGATTATAATGAGTGGGCGGCTAAGTGGAGCTGAGGCCACAAAAAGATCAGCCATGATCTTATTGAATGGCGGAGCAGGCTCTTTTGGCCAGTTTTGTACTCCTCAATCCTGGGAAAAACACATTGACTCTATCCACGCCCCTCAGGATTTTATAAATTTCTATGAGGTCACCTCTCAGCCTCCAGCACACCAGGAAAATAGCTCCAGCCTATTCAGCCAATCCCTAATGAAAGTAAATAGAAAGGAATGCAACATAGATAAAAATATGTGAAGTGGTCAGCAGTCAACAGATGCTAAGACATTGAGTCATAGAGTCATACAACGTAGAAACAGACCCTTCGGTCCAACCAATCCATGTCAACAGAATCACAAACTAAACAGGTCCCACCTGCCTGCTCCTGGCCCATGTCCCTCCAAACCTTTCTCGTTCGTGTACTTATCCAAATGTCTTTTAAATGTTGTAATTGTACCCACATCCACCACTTTCTCAGGAAATCCATTCCACACATGAACCACCCTCTGTGCAAAACATTTGCCTTTTATATCTTTTTTAAATCTCTCTCCTCTCACCTTAAAACTGTGCCCCTTAGTCTTGAAATCCCTCATCCTCGGGAAAAGACACCGACCATTAACTTTAACCATATATGTCATTATTTTATAAACTTCTGTCAGATCGCCTCTCAACCTCCTACACTCCAGTGAAATAAGTCCCAGGCTATCTAGCCTTGCTTTATAACTGAAACTTTTCATACCCAGCAACATCCTGGTAAATCTCTTCTGACCTTTCTCCAGCTTAATAATATCCTTCTTATAACTGGGCGACCAGAACTGGTCACGGTATTCCAGAAGCGGCCTCACCAATATCCTGTATAATCTCAACATGACTTCCCAACTCTTGTATTTTAAAGGATTTAGCAATGAAGGCAAGTGTGCCAAACACCTTTTTAAATGCCTTATAGCTCATGGTCACAATACAGCAAAAATAATATATTGGAGTGATCATAGCATTCCTACAGTGTGGAAGGAGTCTAGATTAGAGTGGTGCTGGAAAAGCACAGCAGGTCAGGCAGCATGTGAGGAATAGGAAAATTGAAATTTCAGGCAAAAGCCCTTCATCAGGAATGAAGGCAGGGAGCCTCCAGGGTGGAGAGATAAATGGGAAGGGGGTGGGGAGAAGGTAGCAATGAGTACCTGGGGGTTGCAGTGAGAGAAAGAGACTCACTGAGATTCTTGTAGAGAAAGGAGGAGAACTTCTTCAAGGCAGGTATCCTTGCAAAAGGATTCGCAGTAAGGTTAAAATCAACTAGGGAAAAGTGAGGATTGCAGATGCTGGAAATCAGAGTCTAGACTAGAGTGGTGCTGGAAAAGCATAGCAGGTCAGACAGCATCCGAGGAGTAGGAAGGAGTCCATTCAGGCCATACCGTCCCTTTGAAGAGCATTCCAACTAGACCAACCCCTCCTCCTTGACCCCATTACCCTGCATTCCCCAGTGCTAATCCACCTAACCTTTACGTCTTTGGATAGTGGGAGGAAACCCATGCAGATACTGGGAGAATGTCCAAACTCCACACAGACAGTCGCACGAGGCTGGAATTTAACCCGATCATAGATCAGCTTTGCCAAATGCTTAATATCCTCTTTTTAAAAAATTCTTACAAGGGAAATAGGCATCGCTGGTTAGGCCAGCATTTATTGCCCACCTGTAATTGCTTTTGAGAAGGTGGTGGAGAGCTGTCTTTTCAAAGATACACTCAGAGTGCTGTTTCCATCTGTTTTATTTTTTGATGTTATTTGAACTACCTCGCTATGTTAAAAGTTCTACATAAATATAGGTTGCTGTTGTTACATAATTTTATCTGAAAGATAGAGATTTTAACAAAGGTAATGGAGCATTCGCAACTAAGGGACACCAGGGAAAATAGAAACGAAATGAGAGCAATTGGCAATATACCTGGAGGTAGGAGACACTCTCAACCAATTCGATAAATTAATAGTGCAGATAGAAACTCATGGATTTGAACTGAGCTATAACAGAAACATGGCTGCTGAGTGACCAAGTCTGAGCATTTTGCATTATATTCTTGAATTTTAGAAGAGATAGGAATAATTGGAAAAGAAGGAGGGGTTGCCTGAAGATAAAGTTCTGGACAAAGTCAGGAGGAGAAAAGGATATTACAGAGGATCCCCACGTTACAAACACCCAACTTATGAATGCTCATACTTAACATACAAAATCTTATACTGGGATGTAATTTTTTAAAGAGTGACATGCAAGCATTTGCTGTTTTTATTAACAGTTCCTTCATATTGTTCAGCATTGTTCTGACCTGCGTACAAATGGACTTGCATATGGCCTCCAAAACAGAACCTGTTCGTGTCACAGGGATTGCCTGTAGTCTAAAAGTCGAGATGTAGAATTATTTTGGCTGGGGATATGAAACAACAAAGAGCCCTCTGACAGGAATTGAGCAAGGTATATATACGTATCAGACAAGGACAATCGTGATGGTTGGTCACTAATATAGACTGAGCAAGCCCAAATGTATAATAGCAGCATGGACGCCAGGTTCATGAAGTATGTTTTCTTTATTTATTCACAAGATGAGGGTGTCACAGGCTAGGTAACACTTACTGCTCATCCTTAATTGCCCAGAGGGCATTGCTGGAGGTCTGAAGTCACTTGTAGGCCACACCAGGTAATGATAGCAGTTTCCTTTCCTAAAAGGACACTAGTGAACCAGATGGGTTTTTCCTGACAATCGGCAATTAATTCATTGTCATCAATAGAGTCTTAATTCAGAATTTTGAAAAATTGATTTCAAATTCCATCACCTGTCATGACATAATTCGAACCTAGGTCCCCAGAATATGATGTGGGTCTCTGGATAAACAGGCACACAGACTCTTGTGTCATGTCACCTTTGTGTGGAAAGCCCTGTGACAACACTCTCTTGTCAATGAACTAAAATACCCTCAAAAACACAATGCCAACCAATTTTAGGCATCATCTGAAAAATGCTTCTTATATCCTACATATTTGCAATTGGACATGTTTCATTTCTCTTTACCAAAGTTATCCACTGTTGGTATTCTGGCATCACTTCAGCCAGTTGGCCTTATTGAAGTTAGGATAACACCATGTGTACTGGCACACACAGCAAATGCAACCTAATGAGGAACTGTGTAATAGATCGTACAGCTTACAGTGTCACCTGGTCCTCCTGAAACCAAGAATCAAGGAGCGGCACTCCACAAATACATTTCATGGTGCACTTATTCTCATAGCCCAATAACATGGGGAGGGTTTTCAGTTAGCAGTGGGATCAGAATTGGGTCAATTCTGGGATGAACAATGTTGAGAATTGGTTTTAGGACCCACTGTTGTAGGCTAATTTGGTGATTGGAACCTGGTGGATTTCGTTCACTATGAGATCCTTGATTGGATTTGTTAACTCGGGCCAGTCAGAGAGTCCTTACTGACCAATATTGACAGGGCATTTAGAATCTCCACAGTTCAGGGGACTAACTCCAAGCTGGCTGGCCACAGCCAGTGTACTCTGCACAAGCTATGAACCTGCACTCCAAGGTCTCTTTGCTCAGCAACACTCCCTGAAACCTTACCATTAAGTTTATAAGTTCTCTGAAGATTTGTTTTCCCACAATGCAGAAATTGCATTTATCTGAATTAAACTCCACCTGCCACTCCTCAGCCCTTTGGTCCATCTGATCAAGATCCCGTTGTAATCTGAGGTAACCTTCTTCGCTGTCCACTACATCTCCAATTTTGGTGTCATCTGCGAACTTACTAACTATGCCTCCTATGTTTATATCCAAATCATTTGTATCAATGATGAAAAGTAGAGGACCCAGCACCGATCCTTGTGGCACTCCACTGGTCACAGGCCTCCAGTCTGAAAAACAACCCTCCACCACGATCCTCTGTCTTCTACCTTCGAGCCAGTTCTGTATCCAAATGGTTAGTTCTCCCTGTATTCCATGAGATTTAACCTTGCTAACCAGTCTCCCATGGGAAACCTTCTCAAATGCCTTCCTGAAGAGTTGAAAAGTGTGATGCTGAAAAAACATAGCAGGCCAGGCAGCATCCGAGAAGCAGGAGAATCGACATTTCGGGCAGAAGCCTTTCT
Source organism: Chiloscyllium plagiosum (assembly GCF_037043375.1). Lineage (NCBI taxonomy): Eukaryota > Metazoa > Chordata > Chondrichthyes > Orectolobiformes > Hemiscylliidae > Chiloscyllium > Chiloscyllium plagiosum. The sequence continues at coordinate 14,409,951 of NW_028270150.1, forward strand.
TCAGGAATGAAGAAGGAGGCCATCTGGGTTGTTCGGTATTGGAATTGGTCCTCCTTGGAGCAGATGCGGTGGAGGCGAAGAAATTGGGAATATGGGATGGCGTTTTTACAGGGGACAGGGTGGAAGGAGGTGTAATCTAGGTAGCTGTGGGAGTCGGTCGGTTTGTAGTAAATGTCTGTGTTGAGTCGGTCGCCCGAGATAGAAATGGAGAGGTCTAAGAAGGGGAGGGAGGAGTCTGAGATGGTCCAGGTAAATTTGAGGTCGGGGTGGAAGGTGTTAGTAAAGTGGATGAACTGTTCAACCTCCTCGTGGGAGCACGAGGTAGCGCCAATACAATCATCGATCTAGCGGAGGAAAAGGTGGGGGTGGTGCCAGTGTAGCTGCCAAAGATGGACTGTTCCACATATCTGACGAAGAGGCAGGCATAGCTGGGGCCCATGCGGGTGCCCATGGCTACTCCTTTGGTTTGGAGGAAGTGGGAGGATTGGAAGGAGAAGTTGTTAAGAGCAAGGACCAGTTCAGTCAGTCGAAGGAGGGTGTCAGTGGAAGGGCTCTGCCCTTATCAATCCTCTTTGGTACTTTTTCAAAACACTCAATCAAGTTAATGAGACATGATTTCCCACGCACAAAGCCAGGTTGACGATCCCTAATCAGTCCTTGCCTTTCCAAACGTGAAAAAGGTGTTTGGTATGCTTTCCTTTCTTGGTCAGAGCATTTAGTACAGGAGTTGGGAGGCCATGTTGTGGCTGTACAGGACATTGATTAGGCCACTGCTGGAATATTGTATGCAATTCTGGTCTCCTTCCTATTGGAAAGATGTTGTGAAACTTGAAAGGGTTCAGAAAAGATTTACAAGGATGTTGCCTGGGTTGGAGGATTTGAGCTTTAGGGAGAGTCTGAATAGTCTGGGGCTGTTTTCCATGGAACGTCGGATGCTGAGGGGTGACTTCATAGAGGTTTATAAAATCACGAGGGGCATGGACAGGGTAAATAGGCAAAGGCTTTTCCCTGGCTGGGGATGTCCAGAACTAGAGGGCATAGGTTTCAGGTGAGAGGGAAAAGATATAAAAGGGACTACTTTTTCATGCAGAGGGTGGGGCGTGTATGGAATGAGCTGCTGGAGGAAGTGGTGGAGGCTGTTACATTAAAAGGCATCTGGTTGGGTATTAGAATAGGAAGGGTTTAGAGGGATATGGGCCAAGTGCTGGCAAATGGAGCTAGATTAGTTTGGGATATCTGGTCAGCATGGATGGGTTGGACCAAAGGGTCTGTTTCCGTGCTGCACACCTTTATGACTCTATGACTCTAAGAAAATAAAGGGTGAATAAAAACCAAACAAACTATGGATGCTGTATATATCAGAAACAAAAATAGAAATTCTCAGCAGGTCTGGCATCTGAAAAGAAACCAGAGGGAAAAGGTTTAAAAGGGACAATAGAGGGCAACTTTTTCACAAAGGGATGGTGTGTGTGTGGAATGAGTTGCCAAAGGAAGTGGTGGAGGGTGGTACAATTACAACATTTAAAAGATGGGGGCAGATATAGGGATAGAAAAAGTTTAGAGGGAAATGGAGCTAAACGGAGACAAACAGTTCAGTTTAGGATACCTAGGAGAAAGTGAGGACTGCAGCTGCTGGAGACCAGAGTTGAAAAGTGTGGTGCTGGAAAAACACAGCAGGCCAGGCAGCATCCAAGGAGCAGGAGAATCGACGTTTCGGGCATAAGCCCTTCTTCAGGAATGAGGCTGGTACCAGCCTCATTTCTGAAGAAGGGCTTATGCCCTAAACGTCGATTCTCCTGCTCCTCGGATGCTGCCTGGCCTGCTGTGCTTTTCCAGCACCACACTTTTCAACAACAGTTTAGGACGCCTGTCTGGTATAGTCTGCTTCCATGCTGTGTGACTTTAAAATGTTATAATTCTATTTCCTCTGTCTCTGAATGAATAGTCTCTCAATAATTTAACCAGGCCATTGTAATCCCACTTCAAAATGGAATGTAACTTTGCAGCTCTTTTGGTTAACCTCAGTCACCATTTAAATAAAAGCAATGTGCTGTTGATACTGAAAATCTGAGACAAACACAAAAACTGTTAAAGAATCTCAGTCGGTCAACAACACCTATGGAGAGAGAAACAGGGTTAACATTTTGAGTCTGATGGGACTCTTCTTTAGAACTTCTGAGAATTTCAGTATCTCTCCAGCGTTTTCTGTTTTTGCACCATTTCTTATGTTGCCCTGAAAGTTATCAGTTTGCTGTTTTAACACATGCACTCACCCACAAAATAACTCAGTTCCTATGTAGAGGACTCAGGAATGTTGAATAATGTTAAGGTGCTGACTGATCTCACAGTTCCACTTCCCTTATTTCTAAGCAATAGCCGATCAATATACTCACAGTTCTGTATTTGAGCACATATCTTAGGATGGGTGATCCTCCATCATCCTGTTTGGTCACAACCAGTTTATAGTTCTTGCCATTACCACTGTGTCCTTGTACTGTAGGGGGACTGGGCTCTTCTGCAAATTGACAAAAACCAAAAAAAAAATTCAATTAAGGGACTGCAGCACCTTTGAAAGCTCTCCGTAAATTCATATTACACTCATATTGTGAATGAATCATGCCCTCACGAGTTATCTCTAAAATAATGGTGTTCAGGGACCATGCTTTCATCAATAATCAATTCATTTTGACTATCCAATGTTTTAGGAATAGCTGCCAATTCCCTGGGCACGTTCAGCTTCTTTTCTGAATTTCCTGATGGAAGGAGTTCTTTGATATCAAAAGATTATAGAAGTTAGCTGGGAGTATCTGGGAAAGATTTGGTGACTTGCAACAAGGCCCTATTGTCAGGTAGCCGTCAATGTCCTCCAAACCCACACATATCCGGACAAAATGGGTTTGCACTGATGGAGCACTTCACATATTAACCTCATATAATGCAGTGACTTTGTGTTTGAACTGTTTCTTGCTTACACCTCCAGCACAGTCAGTCACCAAATGACAAAATACAGCTATCCCAGCTCTCAATCCTTGCGTAATGAGTTCTGATTTTTAGCATAAGATCAAGATATTTGGGAGGACAGTGAGTTTAAACCTTCACAGCATTACTCTGACTGAGCATTACTCTGACTGAGCATTGCTCTGACTATTTGTGGTCAATAAAACCTAATGTCTTCACATTGAATTCTTTATGTAGAATTGTAATCGGACAAACGAGTTCTCATTCAAGGTGTACTATACAGAATTCAAATTAATCAAAGCCCCATTAGGCAGATTCAATTCAGCCAAAGCTTTCTTTATTCAGATGTAAACTACAGCAGATACTGGAAATTGGAAATGTAAACCAAAAAATATTGGAATTGCTCAGACCAGGCAGTAAATGTTTTTCATCAACTTTCTCAGAAGAGTTTTGATGAAGACTTAAATCTAGGTTCCCTCTAGCTCAGAGGTAGGGACGCTACCACTGTGCCCCAAGTGTCCCAAGGCAACTTCTATAAAATGGGGTTAACAGTTCAGGTGGGTGAGCTTTCCCTGTTTGCTCTCATCCTACAGACCATTCACTGCTGCTACACAGATTCCAATAGATTTTACATTTCACTCACCATGTTCAGAGAAAACCTATTAGGCCATAGTAGAGAGGAGCAGGGTTAGGTCATTTGGTTCATCAAGTGAGCTCCACCATTTGATCATGGCTGATATGTTTCTCAGTCAAGATTAGAGTGGTGCTGGAAAAGCACAGCAGGTCAGGCAGCATCTGAGAAGCAGGAAAATTGACGATTCAGCCAGGAGCCCTTCATCAGGAATGCTCTTCCTCCTTTTTCTGCTCCTCAGATTCTGCCTGACCTGCTGTGCTTTTCCAGCATCACTCTAATCTTGACTCTGATCTCCAGCATCTACAGTCCTTACTTTCACCTGATATGTTTCTCAGCCCCATTCTCCTTCCTTCTCTCCATATCCTTTCATCCCCTTACCAATCAAGAAGCTATCACTGTCTTAAATACACTCAATGACTTGGCCTCCACAGCCTTCTGCAGCAATGAAGTTCCACAGAGTAACCACCCTCTGGCTGAAAAAAATTATTCAATCTCAGTTCTAGATGGGCGTCCCTTCACATTGAGGCTGTGCTCTCACATCCTGGTTCTAATCCTCTTTGTGATGACTTATACTCATTTTACTGTATTTTCACAAATACAAATAACAATAATTTTTTTATTTCTATCTACCTATCTACTGTCTGTCTGTCTGTCTGTCTATCTACCTATCGTATGCTCATTCTATGCTCATTCTGTAAGTTTCAACCAGATTCCCCCTCATCCTTCTCCATTGAGTGCAGACCCAAAGTTCTCCTTGACAAACCAATTCAATCACAAAGTAGAACAGCCTGGAGTTTGTGCTCAGCAGCCATGAATATCATAACAATATTCATAACAAGAAAAGACATGAATAAAAATATTGACATAGGCCAAATTAACAGTGATACTTTGACATGGGGCAAAGGCAGATGTTGAAATATTCTGAGAAAATTCAAAATAATGATTATTAACACAATTTGATTTACAAATCTACCTGTCAACATATCAGAGACATTTGATGGCTGTGACCACTGAATCAGAGTTATTCACCTCTTCATTTTAGCTTACAGAGGTTGGGAGAGTCTCATTAGGTTAACAATAAAATGTGCTATTTACAGAAGAACTTCGAGGTCTCTCCATAGAAAGTCTCGATGGATGATATCATCCCAGGTCCTGAATTAATTGGCTGTGGCGAAAGGTTTGGGAAGATTGGGAGTGATCTTGAGGAAGATCTCAACATCAAGATGACAAAGTCGCATGTTCCAAACAGGTCCCAGACACAGAAAAAAGATTTCCTCTGATGAGTAACAAGATGCTTATTAACAGGCATTATTGCTCATGATCAGTATCCGTCATGACCTAATCTTGCATCATTAATATGTAGCATCCCATTCTACCACCTGCTGGAGAGATACCAGATATACAGCATTGTCAATGTGAATATTTGAGTAGGAACCTTGCAACCCAGCTTCTGGTGGTTCCTCTGGACCTCCACTCATTCACTCAAGATCTCCACACACTCACTCACTCAGGACCTCTCACCCCTTTCCCCTAAGCACAAACAGTTGTCCATCTGGGACTCCCACCATCAATATGTCAGTGTGCGCACCACAGCCCTTTGAAGATGACATGGCCCCAGGAATCCCAGGACACCCCTGCCATGGTGTGCCCCTCTGCTAATGGCAGTGGGAGAATCAGGCTAACCTGGGGCAAGCAGAGTGCACATGGAAGTAGTGCAAGTTAATGATGCTGAGTTCGGGACAATATCATGACAAAACTTGCTAGACCCGTATAGAGAAAATTTCCATGGAACTTGATAAAAATGGCACATAGTCGATTTCTGGTAAGAGTCAGCCCTTTATCTCTCTGTGAAACTGTGCATGTGACTGTGTAGAGGAAACTTATCACACTCTTTCAGATATTCATCCCGTCAGACTGTGGAACAACACCTTTCCATCCCAAGCCTTTATTCTAATCATTACACTGTGATGATCTATTGTTTAACTTGAGTATTTACATACTATCTCAGCGCTCACCAACCTTCTGACTGCGGTCAGTTCCTTTCCTGTTTCTTTTTGCCTCAGGACGATAATAGCTTCCCCTGTAGAATTTAGCTCTTGAGTTGGCAGGTTTACCTAAAAGATTGCCTTGGATTTCAAGTTGAATGTCCAGTTCATCCCAAAACGTAACTGGCAAATCTATCTATGCTCTTACATGAGAATGTAAGAACTAGGAGAAGGAGTAGGCCATCTGGCCCATTGAGCCTGCTCTGCCATTCTATAAGTGTTGTGTGATTTTAAACATTCTATAAGGTTGCGGCTGATCTTTTTATGGACTCAGCTCCGCTTACCTGTCTGCAGAACCAGAAGCATGATTCCTTTACTTCATGGAGCACTCAGCAGGTTGAATTGATTTGATTTAAACTTTTTTCTCATGTGTACTCAAATTGTTGCTCTGGACAAGCATGCCTTTGATCATTTATCCATTGCTTTTGACCTTCCAATAGATTAGATTACTTACAGTGTGGAAACAGGCCCTTCGGCCCAACAAGACCACACCGCCCCGCCGAAGCGCAACCCACCCATACCCCTACATTTACCCTTTACCTAACACTACGGGCAATTTAGCATGGCCAATTCACCTGACCTGCACATCTTTGGACTGTGGGAGGAAACCGGAGCACCCAGAGGAAACCCACGCAGACACGGGGAGAATGTGCAAACTCCACACAGTCAGTCGCCTGAGGCGGGAATTGAACCCGGGTGTCTGGCGCTGTGAGGCAGCAGTGCTAACCACTGTGCCACCCACGAATAGCTTCAGCAAATTCCTGAAGTACCTTTTATGATATTTCTGGCTCGTTGCTTTCTGCAAGACGACACATTGTCTGAGCTCTCTGGTCGCAGTTTGGTTGTAGCTGTGGTAATAATTGCTCAGTAGAATGAGAACTTGACTTTTTAGCTTTCATCCAATCAATAATTCAGAAGGAGCTTTTCTACTCTGTAATGGTTTGGATGGAGGGTTCAATAGTTCTGTTTGAAAATCCTCAGCCCTTTTCATACATGACTTGATCGTTCTGACTGTTTATCTTTACATTGGACCAAGGATATCCTGGAATCCAGAACTTTCTGCCAAGGACATTACGTATTCAAATGTCATCCATGGACAAAACCAGCTACATCTGGAATTCCACAAGTTGCAAAACTCACTTCAAGTATTCTTTACTACAGATTCTGTGGTTGAAGTATATAAATTGAACCTTCAATCCACCTTGAATAGCAATCAATAACAATCAAATATGGCTTGTCTTTCTCCTGATCTAATTGGGAATATAATCAACATCAGTTGTTCTCCCTGTTTCTGGTCAGAGTATTGCACATACTCACCATCTGGAAATCAGTTCTGTCATATCCTTTGAAATTATGGGCCACTTCACTGATGACTATGCTCTTGCTTTACATTTGGTGATGCTCAAGTGACCTTTATGAAGCTTTTCTAAGCTCTCTTCTTTGTGTGAATGTAGGAAACTAACCACTCATCATAGATTAACATATTTGTCAACAATACTGTTTTTATGGTGAAAGGAAATTCCCCTAGGCTATTTTTTTTGTCCAACTCATTATACAATTCTGGATGTAGGTTTGCTCACTGAGCTGGAAGGTTCATTTCCTACTAGGTAACATCTTCAGTGGGCCTTCGGGCGAAGCACTGCTGATATTTCCTTCTTTCTATTTATATGTTTGGGTTTCTTTGGGTGGTGATATCATTTCCTGTGGTGATGTCATTTCCTGTGGTGATGTCATTTTGTGTTATTTTTCTCAGTGGGTGATAGATGGGGTCTAACTCGATGTGTTTGCTGATAGAGTGCCGGTTGGATCCAAAAATAACAGGAAATGACATCACCACAGGAAATGACATCACCAATCCAACGAAACCCAAACATATAAATAGAAAGCAGGAATTATCAACAGTACTTCACCCAGAGGCCCACTGAAGATGTTACCTAGTAGGGTGATAACATCTGGAAATGAACCTTCCAGCTCAGTGAGCAAACGTACATCCAGAACCTCAACTTGAACTGTAAATTTTCTCAAAACTCATTATACATTATTGACAAATTTTGATGTATTTTTAGTCTTGCATCTGCTCTTGGAAAATTCCTTTGAGTCGAGTCCAATTTGCTGACTATTGTGTCTGGCAGTGCTGGAAACCAATTCATGGAAAATTTTAAGTTTAACAAAGAAATAGATACAATTCTAGAGGCCAAAGTAGAGGGTGTGGAAGAGAGCAGGAGTATGGCATTATGATGGGGAGTCGATGGCTTAGTGCCATTATCACTGGACTATTAATCCAGAGATCTAGATAATGCTCTGAGGACTCAGGTTCACCATGGCAGATGGTGGAATTTGATATCTGGAATTTGATATCAGGAATTTCGAATCTGTTATGAATCCATTGTCAATTGTCAGAAAAAAAAACATTTGGTTCACTAATGTCCTTTAGGGAAGAAAGCTGCCATCCTTATCTGGTGTGGCCTACACGTGATTACAGACCCACAGCAAAGTGATTGATTCTTAACTTCCCTCTGGGGCAATAAATGCTGCCTAATGAGTAACATCCTCATCCCGTGAATGAAAAAAGAAAAAAATAGAGAATCAGTCATGAACATGTTTAAATAGAGGAACTGCCTCAATGAGCTGAATAGCTTACTCCTACTTTTTTAAAGTCTCTATTTTTCCAACTATGACTTGATTTCATCAATAAAATTATCCACTCAGTGTGAAAGTCTGTCAATAGTTGGCGAGAGGCTGCGTTTGCTGTTTGCGGATTGACAGAGGTACAAATACTGCATTCCTTTGGATACTTCACATGGCAATCACTAATGGATTCAAATATCATTTTATCCCTTAATTCTTCTTTTTTGTCTCCATCTGCTTCATTGGTTGTGTCAGTCACACACAAAGCACACTGTTGCTGTTTACTTTGTCATTTTGTTAATGGCATTAACGTTTGGAAGGGAATGCTGTATAAAAACAGGGACATCTTACTAAAACTATGTAAGGTTCTAGTCAGACCACAGTGGGGATACCACGAGCAGTATTACACCTCTTATCTAAGGAAAGAAATCCTGGCATTGAAGGCAGTCGGAGAAGGTTGACTAGACTGATCCCAGGTACAGAGGCATCATCTCATGAGGAGCGGTTGAGTAGCATGGGCCTGTATTCATTGGAATTTAAAATAATGAGAGGTGACCTTATTCAAATATACATAAGGGATTTGGTAGACTAAATGTTGGTTGTTTCTCCTTGTGGGAGAGTCTAGGATCAGAAGCCATTATCTCAGAATAAAGGTTTGCCCATTTAAGATAGAGATGAGGAAGAATTTTTCTCTCAGGGATAGTGAATTTGTGGAATTCTTTACCAGAGAAGTGGTCAGTAAGGGAATCAAGGGTTATAGTGAAAGATAGGAAAGACGAGCTGAGATTATTGGATCAGCCACGATCTCATTGGAAAGTGGAGTAGACTCGATGGAACAAATATCGAAGAGTAGGGTGCTGGAAAAGCACAGCTGGTCAGGCAGCGTCTGAGGTGCAGGGGAATCGACATTTCGAGCATAAGCCCTTCATCAGGAATGAGGGAGCGGCCCAAGGGGGCTGAGTGATACATGAGGGGGGTAGGGCTGGGGGGAAGTTAGCTGGGAATGCGATAGGTAGATGAAGGTGGGGGGGGTGAAGGTGATAGGTTGGACAGGAGGGTGGAGCGGATATGTGGGAAGGAAGAAGGACAGGTAGGACAGTTCAAGAGGGTGTGCTGAGTTGGAAGGTTGGATCTTGGATAAGGTGGGAGGGGGGAAGGGAAATGAGGAAACTGGTGAAATCCACATTGATCCTGTGTGGATGAAATGGCCTACGTCCACTCCTATACAGAGTTATATTGCACTGAAACAGGCCCGTTGGCCCACCAACAAAAACCAAATTACAATAATCCAATTTACCTGCACTTGGTCCATAGACTAGAATGCCCTGGCATTTTAAGTGCTCATCCAGATGCATGTTGAATGTTGTGAGAGTACCTGCTTCCATCATCCTCTCAGGTAGCACCTTCCATATTTCTACCACCCTATGGGTGAAAAGAAATTTTCTCAGATTCCCTGCTGACAACCTACTCTTCACCTTAAACTGACGCATTCTTGTCTTAGACACGTCTGCCGTGGGGCAGAAATTCTCACAATCTACTCTGACTCTGCATTTCATAATTTTGTAGACCTCAGTCAGATTCACCCCTCAGCTTCCTGTGCTTCTAGGTAAACAAACCTAGCCTATCCAGTCTCTCCTCATAACTGAGACGTTCCATCCCAGACAACATCCTGATGAATCTCCTTTGCATCCTCTCCAGCGCAATCACATCCTTCCAACAGTATGGCAATCAGAACTTCATGCAAGATTTCATCTGTGGCCTAACCAATGTTTTATAAAGTTGTAACAAGACTTCCTTGCTCCTATATTCTATTCCCTGGCATCCTGTACGTCTTCTTCACCACCCTGTCTATCTATGCTGACATACCTTCAGGGATCGATGGGTTTGTACACCTAACTCCCATTGTTCCTCAGTACTCCATAGCTATCTATCACTCATTGTGCATATCCTTCCCTTATTAGACCACCCAAAATGCATCACCTTACACTTATTGGTATTAAATTCCATTACCACCTTATAATGTTATACTTTGATGTGCTGACTTTATGGTGATTAACATTGAGTTTCTGAATAAGATTCAGATCACTTCAAGTAAACTCCTTAGAGTTTAGAAGAATGAGAGGTGATCTCACTGAAACATACAGGATTCTTAAACAGCTTGAGTAAATGCTGAGAGGGTGTTTCCCCTTATGGGAGAGTGTTGAACCAAACAGCATAGTCTTAGAATACAGGGCTGCCACTTTAAGGGTGAGACGAAGAGGAATTTCTTCTCTCACAAGGTTGAGTGTCTTTGGAACTCCTTGCCACAGAGAGCTGCGTGGGGCAGAATCCTTGTGATAGTTCAAGGGAATGGGTAAGAAAATGGACATGGAGGAATGTTGGATCAACCATGATCCTATTGCAAGGCAGTGCAGTCTTGAGGGGCCAAATGGCCTACTCCTATTCCCATTACTTGTGGGCTTTATGTCCTTGCACAGAAAAGTGAAAATATCTGATAATGTAACACATATAAAAGTTATATTTTTTGGTTTAGCTTAAGTTGGAAAGTATACCTTTGATGTCTAATGTATTGCATCCTGTAACATATAAGTCACTCCAACGTTTAATTTGAAAGATGCCCATTGGCATAATTGTCTCCACGTCAAAATACATGATCACTCTTATGCAAGAAAGGAGAGAGGCAGAAAGCAGGGAGACATAATGCCACGTGATGAGAAAACAATTTCGTTGAAGAAACCAAATCATACGCCTGCTCAACTGTGACAGAATGACGAGCAAGTCAGAATAGACAAAATAAAATCATCAGGAACACGTGTAAGACCAAGAATGTTTCAAAATTAGTCAATATCGACTGGCCAGAGCAATGATCGAGTGGTATTTTCTTGAAAAATTACTTTGAACATAGAAAACATTGATTACTGTTGATGAGATATTAGTATATGATGAAAGATTTGCTATTCCTTCTTCACTCAGTTTGTCTAACGTCTGACAAAGGAAAGTTGCTGGAATCCATTGTTAAGGAATTTATCACAGGACCTTTCAAAAATCTCAATGTGATCAGACAGAGCCACCATGACATTGTGACAGTGTAATTGTGTTTAAGCATTCAATTCTCATCTAATCTGTTCTATTCTTGTCAAAGTTACATACACAGTCAACAGAGAGGAACCAGCAAGTATGCTGTACTTAAATTTCCAAAATAAATTTGTGTTTTCCTGCATCAAAGGCTGCTGCACATGACAAGACCACTTGGTGTAAGAGAGAATTAATTAGTATGAATAATCAATTAGTTAGCAAACAGGAGGAAAAGAGTCAGGATAAATAAGTCTTTTCAGGTTAAAACAACTATAATTACAATGATAGCTGAAGTGATACAGGAGTCAGCGCTGGGGCCTCAACTATTTACAATCTATCACATACACTTTTCATTGTATCTCGGTATACGTGACAACAACCAATCAATCAATCAGTTGAGATGAAGGGACTAAATGTGAGGTAGCTACATTTGAAGATCATGCACACATGCAGTTGGGAAAGTAAGTTTTCAGGAAGAATCAGAGAATTTGCAAAGAGACAGAGACAGATTAAGTGTGAGCAAAACTTTGGTGGATAAGACTAGAAGACCAAATGACATAGGAGTAGCATTAGGCCATTCAGCTCATCAAGTCTGCTCCACCATTCGATCATGGCCGATATACTTCTCCAAGGAGAAAGTGAGGTCTGCAGATGCTGGAGATCAAAGTTGAAACTTTATTGCTGGAACAGCACAGCAGGTCAGGCAGCATCCAGGGAACAGGAGATTCGACGCTTCGGGCACAGGCCCTTCTTCAGGAATATACTTCTCCACCCCATTCTCCTGCCTTCTCTCTGTAACGCTTCACTGACTTGACCTCCTGTGGCAATAAGTTCCACAGATTTGCCACGCTCTGGCTGAAGAAATTCCTCCCCCTCTCAGTTCTAAAGGGTCGTCTTCACTCTGAGGCTGTGCCCTTGGGTTCTGGTCTCTCCTGCTTGTGGAAACAGCTTCTCCACATCCACTCTATCCAGGCCTCTCAGTATTCTATAAGTTTCAATCAGATTCCCCTTATCCTTCTAAACTCCATCAAGTACAGACACAGAATCGTCAACCACTCTTCATATGACAAGCCTTTCATCCCTAGGATTATTCTTGCAAACTTCCTCTGGACCCTCCTCCAATGGCAGCACACGCTTCCTTAGATACAGGGCTCAAAACTGCTCATACACTCCAAATGCAAAGCCTTATACAGCCTCAGTAGTTCATTCTGCTCTGGGAGTAAAGTCCTATTGAAATGAATGCTAAGATTTGCCTATCTATCTGCCAATTGAACCTGTCTGTTAACCTTAAGAGAATCCTTAACTTGGACTCCTAAGTCACTTGGAGCTTCACATTCTGGAAGCCTTTCCGCATTTAAAAAAAATAATCTATGTCTCTATTCTTTCTACTAAAGTGCAAAAACTCACAGTTGCCCCCAATCTGCCTGTTCTTTGCCCACTCTCCTAACCTGTTCAAGTCCTTCTGCAGCCTTCCCTCTTCCTCAGCACTACCTGTCTCACCAAATATCTTTATATCGTCTGAAAATGTAGCTAAAGTGTCCTCCATTCATTCATCCTGATGGTTAATGTATAAAATGAATGGTTGTGGTCCCACCACAGGCCCCTAAGGAACTTCACTAGTCACTGGCTGCCATGCTGAAAAAGACCCCTTTTTCCCCAAACTTTGCCTTCTGCCAGTCAGCCATGAATCACATAAATTAGTATACAGACACAACAAGTAATTAGGAAGGCAAATTGAATGTTGTTGCTTATTGTAAGAAGAAGATGAAGGTAAGTTTTTTCTGCGGCTGCACAGTGCAGTCCCCCATCTCTGGAGTACTGTGTACATTTTGCAATCTCCTGATTTGAAAATAAAGTATAATTGCTTTGGAAGTAGTTTGAAGTATATCCATTTGACCCTTTCCTGGTGTGGATGGCTTATCTCATGAAGAAAGGTAGAACAATTGGAGTTTAGAAGAGGCGAGACAATTTTATTGAAACATACAAGATCTTGAGGGGACTGGGGATAAAGTGGATCTATGTGAGGGGAGATTAAAAGTGGTGACAATATTTAGGAACAAGAAGAGTCCTTCTCAAGACAGTTATGAGGAGACTTACTTTCTCTTAGAGATTGTTGGAGTGTACCTTCCCTAGAAGTAGGGGAGGCTGGATCTTTGGATTTATTCAAGGTGACATTGCGTAACGTTTTGATAGACAACTGGCTTAAGAATTGTGGGATGCACTCAGGAGAGATGACTCGAGTCAACAACTAGATCATTTGTGATCTTATTGAATGGAAGAGCATGTTCGATGGACCAAAAGGGCTGCTCCTAAATGTTACATTCCTATGATCATTAATTTCATCAAAGGAGACTTCAATTTTACTTTCTGTTGAAATTGTTTTGTTTTGTTGATAGCTTTTTTGTGCAAGAATCTGATTATTATGATTTTCTATATCAGTCATCTGCTTCTATACATCTTCTGGAATTGATCGATTTTCTTGCATTGAAAGCACTCTGACTGAACAGTTGCACACGATTCCCACTTGTGAGGCTTTCTGGCACTACAGGGACATCAAGCAACCTATACTGTCAGCTATATCTTCTTTTTCCTGGATTCCTTTTACTGTCTTGCACTTCATGCACAAGCAGGTCCTATACATCTTCTATACCAAATATTTTTCTCTCTTCTGGGGACTGATCCATTCTGCTTCACAATCTCTACTTCTCTCATTAACTGAATTGCTTTCTCCAAAGTGGTAATGATTCATCAGCAATGTTCAAAATGAACAGTCTCTTCAATTCTCTGTATTTATGTCTGTTATCTGATCTGCAGAGGTCATTAATGAAATCAGCCGCAGGTTCCTCAGGGTTCTGGACTCTGAATGATATTTGCTTCTACCAGAATTTGTTTTAGTTCTGAGACCAACATAATAATCAAAAGCTTTTAAAACTTTGAAAAATTTAGCTAATTTTTCATTAACTCCTTTTTGAGCTGTGTTTCCAACAGGATAGAGAAGTGTGTTAACTTGTTTTCCATTCATCTTGCTGTCTCATTTGAAGCCATTTTCTTCCTTAAAAGTGGTCTTTTCCGTGACGTCTAATTCCATGTCTGATCTGGTCCAGATCTGCGAGAATATGAAAGTTCAGCCTTTTTGTGTTTACTAGGTATTTTCACTCTTTGTTCCAGATTAACTCGCAGGAATTGAGACTTCCAAACTTCTTTTGCAGTAATGGAGTATTCACCCAAACATCTGAGGCTCCCTGTAACTCCTTCTGAATTATCTGGTTTTCCCTTGAATATCATGTGCTGGACCCAGAATGTTTCTATAAAATCTTGAAAACATTTTAAGCTGCTCTGTCTAACTTCTGAATGATTAAATCTTCAGTCCCTGCATTCCCAAAGTAGTATTTTTGCTGTTGCCTTTCTGCCTTTGCTTCACAGTTCCTGGAATAAATGACATTGTTCTGATTTGGAATTGCAGAGATGCTCATTTTAAAATTGCCCACTCTGCCTGATTATTTCTGCACCATTTAAAGTCAGAGTCATAGAGTCCTACAGCAAGGAGACAGGCCCTTTGGTCCAAATTGGTCTATGCCGACCAAAATGTCTGAGCATACTAACACCATTTCCCTGCACTTGAGCCATACCGTTCGAATCCTTTCCTATCCATGTATTTGTCTAAATGCCTTTTAAATGTTGTTATTGTACCTGCCTCAACCACTTCCACTGGCAGCTCATTCCATATGCGTACCCCGCTCTGTGTAAAAAGGTTGCCCCTCAGGTTCCCTTTTATTCTTTCCCCTCTGACCTTATACTGATGCCCTCTAGTCTTCGATTCTCCAACCCGGAAAACACTCTATCCATACCTCTCATGATCTTACATACATTTGCTGTATTTTTACAAACTCGTCCAAGTTTTTCTCACCCAATCCTTGATTTTAACTCAGTTTGAATCGGGATTTGGGCCTGTTCACACAGATACTGGGCTGTGATTTGGCCTAGGCACCTCTGCTATGGACTTGCTGTGTTTCTTATGAATCTGCTTTACCCTTCTGGAACTAGAATCATAAGTATTTTCTCTAGGTCTTTACTATGATTTTGCTAAAATATACATTATGCATTAAAAATATTTCTGGACATTCTCAAGTACTAAGACAGGTCTGTACAGTCTTTGCATATTGAAACAATGCTATCACTTTATTAGTTTATTTTGTCCTGGTTTTTTTGGAAGAGAGGTTGGTTGGCTTTTGCCCGAAATGTTGATTTTCCTGCTCCTCAGATGCTGCCTGACCTGCTGTGCTTTTCCAGCACCACTCTAATCTAGACTCTAATCTCCAGCATCCTCACTTTCGCCTGGAAGGCAAAGGTGTTGAGCCAGCTACCGAAGACAATCTGAATAAACAATTTGTGAAGCCGTGGATTTTTTAAACAGTTAGAGCAATGGCGTGATCTCTCATAGACCAGGCTTTCTAGTTTTTTTTTAGTCTCTAGGTTTAGTTTTAAGCAGAAGCTATTGGGGTCTCAATAGATTGAAAGCTTCAGTGAATGTTTCCTGACTGCTACTTTCTCTGAAATTTCTCTTGATATTTTTTCTTCCTGGGGGGAAATTGCGGTCTTTGAAGAAGGAGGCCATCTGGGTTGTTCGGTATTGGAACTGGTCCTCCTGGGAGCAGATGCGGCGGAGACGAAGGAATTGGGAATATGGGATGGCATTTTTACAGGGGGCAGAGTGGGAGCAGGTGTAGTCTAGGTAGCTGTGGGAGTCGGACCAACCCAACCACCCCGTGGCTCAACACTTCAACTCCCCCTCCCACTCCACCAAGGACATGCAGGTCCTTGGACTCCTCCATCGCCAGACCATAGCAACATGACGGCTGGAGGAAGAGCGCCTCATCTTCCGCCTAGGAACCCTCCAACCACAAGGGATGAACTCAGATTTCTCCAGTTTCCTCATTTCCCCTCCCCCCACCTTGTCTCAGTACCAACCCTCGAACTCAGCACCACCTTCCTAACCTGCAATCTTCTTCCTGACCTCTCCGCCCCCACCCCCACTCCGGCCTATCACCCTCACCTTAACCTCCTTCCACCTATCGCATTTCCAATGCCCCTCGCCCAAGCCCCTCCTCCCTTCCTTTTATCTTAGCCTGCTTGGCACATTCTCCTCATTCCTGAAGAAGGGCTCATGCCTGAAACGTCGATTCTCCTGCTCCTTGGATGCTGTCTGACCTGCTGTGCTTTTCCAGCAACACATTTTCAGCTTTATTCATAAGAAGTCTTTATGTACAGACAGTTACTGATGTAGTTCTGCATCTTTACACATGAAGAGCAAACAGACATTGGGATGTGGCAATGCCTTCAGTTAAAAAAAGCACCTAAGGCATTTAATTACTTATTCAGGAGACTGAAGACGCTATCTGAGGTTCCGAGAGGCTCTGATCACTGAATGGACTCCTGGTAGAAGCAACTTGGTTTCCTTCAACTAATTGCTGCCCCCCACCTTTATCAGTATGTGGTGACCAATCCCTGTGTCTCTGTGTTAGATGAGAAACTTCCACCTCCTTGTTCAAATGCACATGATGTTGAGTCAGAATAAGATAACTATTGCATGTTTATTGTATTATTGCACCATTGACAGCTTACACAAAAATTTGCATGCCTCTCCCTGGCTTACCTGTCTCCCTCTATATCTCTCTGAGAGACTTCTCATGACAGCTTACATGACATATATGTTTAACACATGCTTCCAGGTATTAACCCTTCCAAACCCACATATAACATCAGTAGCATTCCACAAATAGTAAATTGACTTCCAGGGCTAATTTTGTTGTTCAGCAATAGTTATCACGCACATCAAGTTAACAACCTGATTACGCTAATTCAACAAGTTCTGACTTTCTATCAGGTGTCTCATGATGATCTGAGAACAGGAATGTTGAAGATTTCTCTCAGTTCAATGCAAGGAGTAGCAACACATGCTATGCCATAATCCTGAGTGACAGACTGCAATTTCAGAGTTCCCTTATACAAACCTGCAACTGCTCAGTGTCCTGAAGGAGCACTTTCTGAAGCATAATGTGGGGAATTGCTGACAGTTTACCATCAGCCCACGCTCCCCTTCTTCCCAACACCTCACAAAATCTGGTCGAATATTGTCCTGAATTCCATAGTATTGAATTAAACAGACTCTCTCATTAGTTCACATTAGATATGTCAACATTTCATTGTATAAGACCCTAAATACCGATCGATTTACTGCCAAATAACATCTCAAGGCAGTTGCACATTTCTGAAACCTAATCAACTTTGTATAAAGCCTATTTTTCTTGATTTTTTTTTCCAATTGTTTTCTGTTCAACATTGAGGCAATGAACAATGAATAATTCAATGGGCTGTGATACAATGATTTACAAATTAACTGCTTTTATCTGCAGTTGATATCAGGTCGAATCCCAGCAGGCCATTATTTTGGCAATGAAGTGTACACTCATTAACACTGAACTGACTTCAAGTTTGTTACATCCGTATAATTTCATCAGAGGCGCAGCAGCATGTAAAAATAGAATGGCTATGACTGATTATTTTGGCAGTGATGGTGCTTTTGACAATCTGAGTTTGTACATTTGAATATGATGCATTTGCTCACTCACAGCATGTGAGTGAAAGCAGGACAGTCACTTGTCTCCATCAAATCTCTCTTCATTTAAAAATGGCCATTCTGAAGTCAATACCAGAGATTGAGAGAGAGCAAGATACAGGCAGAGAAAGACAGAGAGAGAAAAAGAGAGAGAGAGAGACAGAGAGAGAGGCAAATAGATGGTGGGCGAAAAGAGAGAAAGAGAGAGACAGGGAGACAGACAGAGGGAGACCGAGAGAGACAGAGATGGAAAGGGACAGACAGACAGACAGAAGCTGAGAGAGAGAGACGGGGGGTGTGGGGTGGGGGTGGGGTGAGACCGAGAGAGACGGAGAGGGAGAGAGAAATATGTTTATCTGCTCTGGACAATGTGTGATTCCCCGACACTTACTGGAGGGCTTTTGATCCAGTGGTATGCTAGACTATCATTCCAGATGTCCAGGTAATATCCTGGGGCCTGGTTTCGAATCCTGCTGTGACACAGTAATGGAATTTGAATTCAAAAGAAATTTGGAATTACAAGTCTAATGATGACTGGAAAACTGTTACCAGTTGTTGGGAAAATCCATCTCATTCACTAATGGCCCTTTAGGGAAGGTAATTGCCATCCTTACCTGGTTTGGTCTACATGTGGATCATTGGGATACCTTCTGTGGAAGGTGGGACCTGTACAACGAGGATGGAAACTGGAGAGGTACCAAAATCCTGGGCGGGAGGTTTACTCTTCGGGAGATTTTAAACTAGTTTGTCAGGGGGATGGGAACCGAAGCTACGCATCAGAGGATGGCGTAGCTGGTGAACAGGCAGATACAGCGTGGAGAAGGTCTGTGAGGAAGTATAGGCAGTTAGTAGGGCAAAGTCGCAGTCAGTATGATGGGTTGAAGAGTGTCTATTTTAACACAAGAAGTGTCAGGCATAAGGGTGATGAACTCAGAGCATGGAGCAGTACTTGGAGCTATAATGTTGTGGTCATTATGGAGACTTGGATATTGCAGGGGTGGTAATAATTGTTGGATGTTCCAAAAGGAATAGGGAAGGAAGTAAAACAGGTGAGGGAGTGGCATTGCTAATCAATGATAGTATCACAGCTGCAGAAAGGGAGGTTGTCGAGGAGGGTTTGTCTACTGAGTCAGTATGGGTGGAAGTCAGAAACTGGAAAGGAGCAGTCACTTTTTTGGAGTTTTCTACAGACACCCCCAATAGCAACAAAGATATGGAGGAGCAGATTGGGAGGCAGATTTTGGAAAGGTGCAGAAGTAACAGGGTTGTTGTCATGGGTGACTTCAACTTCCCTAATATTGATTAGAACATCCTTAGTTCAAATAGTTTGGATGGAACAGATTTTGTCAGGTGTGTCCAGGAAGGATTCCTGACTCAATATGTAGATAGGCCGACTAGAGAGGAGGCCATATTAGATTTGGTGCTTGGCAATGAACCAGATCAGATGTCAGACCTCTCGATGGAAGATTTTGGTGATAGTGATCACAACTCCCTGACCTTTACTACAGTCATGGAGAGGGATAGGAGGGAGCAGACGATATGGGAAAGTTTTTAATTGGGGGAGGAGGAATTACAATGCTATCCGTCAGGAGTTTTGGAGCACAAAAGTGGAGCATATATTCTCAAGGAAATGCATGACAGAAATGTGGAGGTTGTTTAGGGAGAACATGCTGCAAGTTCTAGATAGGTTTGTCCTACTGAAGCAAGGAAGTGATGGTAGGGTGAAAGAACCTTGGTGACAAGAGATTTGGGTCAGCTAGTCAAGAGGAAAAAGGAAGTTTACTTAAGGTTGAGGAAACAAGAATCAGACAGGGCTCTAGAGGGGTACATGGAGCCAGGAAGGAACTGGAGAATGGACTTAGGAGAGCTAGAAGAGGGCATAAAAGCCTTTGTGGGTAGGATTAAGGAAAATCCTAAGGCATTCTAAATTTATGTAGGGAAAAAGAGGATGGCCAGAGTGAGGGTAGGACCAATCAGGGATAGTGAAGGGAACTTGTGCATCCTAAGTTGATAGGGTTGTTAAGAAGGTGTATGGTATGTTGGCTTTCATTAGCAGGTGGATTGAGTTTAAGAACTGTGAGGTTATGCTGCAGCTCTATAAAGCCCTGGTTAGACCATACTTGGAATATTGTGTTCAGTTCTGGTCGGCTTATTATAGGAAAGATGTGGAGTCAAGGAGGTAGGGGAGGTCCTTATTGAATATTGCTTCAGTATTCACTCGTGAGAGGGGCCTTGTTGTTTGTGAGGACAGCGAGAAACAGACTGACATGCCTGAGCAGGTGGTTGTTAAGAAGGAGGATGTGCTACAAAGTTTGAAAAGCGTGAGGATAGATAAGTCCCTTGGACCAGATGGGATATATCCAAGGTTGCTACAGGAAGTGAGGGAGGAGATTGCTGTGCCTTTCACAATGATCTTTGCATCTTTCCTGTCCACTTGAGTAGTACTAGATGATTGGAAGGTGGCAAATGTTATTCCCTTCTTCAAGAAAGGGAATAGGGATAACTCTGGCAATTACAGACCAGTCAGTCTTAAGTCAGAGGTGGGCAAATTATTGGAGAAGATTCTGAGAGAAAGGATTTATGATTACTTAGAAAACCATAGCTTGATTAGAGATAGTCAGCATGACCTTGTGAGGGGCAAGTCATGTCTCACAAGCCTTACTAAATTCTTTGAGGATGTGACAAAATGCATTGAAGAAGTTGGAGCAGTGAATGTGGTGTATATGGATTTTATCAAGGCATTTGATAAGATTCCCCATGGTAGGCTCATTCAGAAAGTAAGGAGACATGGGTTACAGGGAAATCTGGCTGTCTGGATACAGAATTGGCTGGCCCATAGAAGACAGAGGGTAGATGGAAAGTATTCATCCTGGAGCTTGGTGATCAGTGGTGTTCCACAGGGATGTGTTCTGGGATCTCTGCTGTTTGTGATTTTTTTTAAAAACTTGGATGAGGAAGTGAAAGGATGGGTCAGTAAGTTTACCAGTGACATGAAGGTTCGTGGCGTTGTGTATAGTACGGAGGGCTGTTGTAGGATACAATGAAACATTGACAAGATGCAGAGGTGGGCTGAGAAGTGGCAGATAGAGTTCAACGTGGAAAAGTGTGAAGTGATTCATTTTCGAAGGTCAAATTTGAACGCAGATTACAGGTTTAAAGGGAGGATTCTTGGCAGTGTGGAGGAACAGAAGGATCTTGGGATCCATATCCCAAGGGTTGTTAAGAAGGTATGTGGTGTGTTGGCTTTCATTAGCAGGGGGATTGGGTTTAAGAGCTGTGAGGTTATGCTGCAGCTCTATAAAGCCCTGGTTAGACCATACATGGAATATCGTGTTCAGTTCTAGTTGGCTTATTATAGGAAAGATGTAGAAGCTTTAGAGAGGGTGCAAAGGAGATTTACCAGGATGCTGCCTGGATTGGAGGGAATGTCTTATGAAGAGAGGTTGAGGGAGTTAGGGCTTTTCTCATTAGGATAAAGAAAGATGAGAGGTGACTTGATAGAGGTGAACAAGATGTTGAGAGGCATAGATAGAGTGGATAGCCAGAGACTTTTTACCAGGGCAGAAAAGGCTTTCAAGTGGGGGCATAATTTTAAGGCGATTGGGGTAAAGACTTAGGGGAGATATCAGAGGTAGGTTCTTAACACAGAGAGTGGTTATTACGTGGAATACATTGCCAGCAGTGATAGTAGAGTCAGATACATTTGGGGCATTTAAGCAAAATGTAGGATATGTAGGTTAGTTTGATCTTAGAGTCGGATAAACGTTTGGCACGACATCAAGGGCCGAAAGGCCTGTAACATGCTGTACTGTTCTATGCTCTGTATTCTATAGTCTTTGTTCCATGTCATTCCAGACCCACAGCAATATAGTTTTATCTTTACTATGAGGTATTAGGGATGGGTGGTAAATGCTAGCCAATGATGTCCACATCGCAGGAATGAGTAAAAAAAAATGCACTGCAGATACTACATTACAGGCTTGGATGGGGGCCTGGTTTTTGAGCTCTTACATAATATTGGCAAATCAAAACTCAGACATCAATCTATGCTTGGTCAGCCAAATATCCCATTGCCAGATATGGGGCGATACAGGGGCTCAGTGGTTGGCACTACTGCCTCACAGCACCAGGGACTTGAGATCGATTCCAGCCTTGGGCAACTGTCTGTACGGAGTTTGCACATTCTCCCCGTGTTTGCATGGGTTTCCTCCAGGAGCTCCTGATTCCTCCCACAGTACGAAGATGTGCAGGTTAGGTGAATTGGCCATGCTAAATTGCGCACAGTGTTCAGGGATGTGTAGGTTAGGTGCATGAGTCAGGGGTAAATATAGAGGAATAGGGTAGGGGAATGGGTCTGGGTCAGTTACTCTTCGGAGGATCGGTGTCAGCTTGTAGGGCCAAAGGACCTGTTTCAACACTGCAGGGATTCTATGAGACACTCTAGAATTGGTTTAGCACTTCCTACAAATGGCAGCCACTCCATCTCAGAAGGTCACTGTTCTTGAGAAGATCCAACACTGGATTTTTTTGCACCAGCGTAATTTGCTACAAATTACAGTCATAAATATCGGACAACAAAACTCATCAGCAGTCACCACAATCCCTTACTGGTGTGAGATCTGGACACATAAGAGTGCTGGAGAAATTCCGTGAGCAATGCTTCGGATTCAATGAGAGAATAATTGAGCATTCAGGCAAAACCTTTACAAAGTCAACTACAACAAACTGAACACAAGCATCTGGATTGTCAAAAGCATTCCTTCCAGATTTCTCAACCAAACATAATCCAGACCCTATCACCGTTCTAGCAGAGAACATAGAGAACTGTTTAGAATGATGATGACGTGTGCATTGGGCTGTGTCCACATGTGAGTCTCAATGATGAGGCAGAGTGGCAGAACGGAAGGAAAGGAAAGGAAGGCAGTACTGCATCTGGAGCCCATGACCTCATGGGAAAGCCTGCCCTATGTGCCCAAAGATCTGAGTGTCCATCATCAGCCTGTTCGGTCACATGAAGACCCAGAGTAAACTTTTAGTAGACATCAGGCTCTCAAGTCAAGCCAACAATGAAGACAATGCTGACAATATCATCCCACACCGTCTGCAGTCTTCCTTAACATGACATTGGGTCATGGAGGTGCAGTTCGGACAAGTTCTGGTTTCATACATTGGTCACACCCAGATGCTTAGTTGTCATCGAGAGAATACGTCCGTGGACACACTGGATGAGAGATCCTTCAACAAACACATGAGTCTCACAGTTGTAACGGCCCATACTAGAGTCCTAGAGTCATAGATGCGAAGGTGGGTACTGCAGATGCTGGAGATTAGAGTCAAGATTAGAGTAGTGCTGGAAAAGCACAGCAGGTCAGGCAGCATCTGAGGAGCAGGAAAATTGATGTTTCGGGCTTTTGATCATGGGCTTTTGCCCGAAATGTCGATTCTCCTGTTCCTCGGATGCTGCCTGACCTGCTGTGCTTTTCCAGCTCTACTCTACTCTTTAGATTAGATTACTTGCAGTGTGGAAACAGGCCCTTCGGTCCAACAAGTCCACACCGACCCGCCGAAGCATAACCCACCCATTCCCCTACATTTACCCCTTTACCTAACACTACGGGCAATTTAACATGGCCAATTCACCTGACCTGCACATCTTTGGACTGTGGGAGGAAACCAGAGCACCCGGAGGAAACCCACGCAGACACAGGGAGAACGTGCAAACTCCACACAGTCAATTGCCTGAGTCGGGAATTGAACCCGGGTCTCTGGCGCTGTGAGGCAGCAATGCTAACCACTGTGCCAACGTGCCGCCCACTCTTGACTCTTGACTCATAGAGACATAGAGTCCTACAGTACGGAGACAGGCCATTTGGCCCAAACTAGTCCATGTTGACCAAAGTATCAGAACACGATAATGCATGAAAAGGATTCAGGACATGCTATTTGAAGCACCTTCATTCTGTGGCTGCAACAGGACAATGTGATTTAACAATACAAGAGAGAATGAAAAGTGATGAGATTAAAAAATGTCTAGTTAACCCATCTCCCGAAGCAATTCTCAGGAACAAAGGCAAAAGACGCAGCAGGTCTAAGTCTGATGTTGCCAAATTAGGAGACTGCTAGAGAGACTAATCAATTATGACAATTAATTATTGTTCTTCCCACAGAGACAGGACTGTGCGTTAGGTTTTTCAGTGCAATTCTGTTGCCAGCATCTGATATTCTAATTAGAATCTGCATATTGAAGAGGTAGATAAACTTCAGGGAATGAATTCCATTTGACTGCTAGCAAAATAGTCATTTTGGATTCTTTATTTTACACTTAAGATGTTTTCTCTCACTTTGCACTTCCCCCAGTGGCAGCTAGGTAACCCACACTGAGAGCTGGAGACCTCAGTCATTGGAAACCTGATTGTTACTCCAGTGAAGTGGGGTGGAGTGGTGGGGCATGTAGGGTTAGAGATGGGATTGCAGACACTGGAAACAGATTGTAGATGGACACCAAGATAGATAAGTGCTGAGGTGGGCTGATCAGATAATTATCCAGGATTTGGTCAATGTTTTAGTTCCTCAGACTTTCTTTCCTCTCACCCTCAACACTGTGCCACCCCCATACAACTTGTGCCACCTCTATTGCAAATTGTGACCCCCCACCCCCCAATCGAACCCCTCATCAAGCAACTTTGCATCCACTTTGTACCCAATATGGGCATATCTCAGAGCCCCTCATATACACATGGTAGGGGAAAAGGAACACATCCCGTACATAAAATCCATTCATTTCTTGAAAAAAAGTCTCTGCCAATTTGAGACTCTCACTCTGTGGGCTAAGGCCAAAATAGATCTGTTTGACACCCAGAGGGGTAAAAATTAGGGAAACAGAAATAGTAATACTTGGAGATGAATATTTAGGAGCTCCATTTTGAATTCTACAAGATGGGTCAGACCAATATACATGTCATTCGGAAACCTTCCTTCCAAGTCAGCACCAATTTAATTGGCTCATCTAATTTCAGCTATTTCTCCAATGTGCATCTCATCCCACACCCATTTTTATTTGGCAGAGAGTTTAATCTGTTGGATATAGGGGGTGGGATTTCCACATCTGGTGATTGCCAAAGGTCAAAGAATCTCAGGCACCTGGGAAATCCAGCTCCTAGGCTTCTGACAGAGAAACCTAGAGTCAAAGTTCATAACTCCACCCCTACTCACAAAGCATATCTCTTGGTTTGGAATTAGCAGCAGGCAGGAAGGCTGGGCAATTTTTTTTGGGAAGGTGGAGTGGCTGCTATTTTCCCAATGCAGTGCTGTTTCTCCAGGTTCTGGATAGGTGGCAACCCATTTGGATCTGAAAGGAGCCATGTATATGGATTCTGAGAGGACATTTCCTATCACTGTTGGCATTTTCCCTGTTGGACTAAATGCTTCTCCAGGTATATGGTGACTAACTCAAAGTCAGAGATCAACCCTATACACTGTTGCCATGACTACAGCACTTCTTCTTTGAACTAGGGATCAGAGTAGATTCTGTACACTTCTCTCATGGTAGAGTTTGAAATGCCTGTATGTCTTTCAATTTGTGTAATCTCCAGCCGAATCTTTTTTATCTGGGTTTTATACTGAATGTCTTTCAAACAAAGCATTAGAATCATCACCATTCCGTCTCCTTAAACTAAGCATTTGCTTGATTCTCATTTACTGCATTTCCCACTGTTTTTCCATCATAAGAGTGAGACAGCAAAGCACTGTAAACCTCACTCCCCTCCCTGTTACACTGTGCCATATCTCCATTTGTTTGCTGGTGTTTATGAAATGTCAGCATGAACATGAAATGCAACAGATCTCCTATGGGTCGAATTGCTGCCTTCCAGATATACCAGGTTCTGATGATCTCTTCATTAGGAACACTTCGAAGCCCCATGAAAGCAGTGCCTGATGGTTACTTGTCAAAGCCTTTCCTTTTCACACAATGTTTCCCTCAGCACTTTTTTTTTTGCCAAATACTCATTCAAAAACATCCTTATTTACCTCATTTCACCTTAAGCTTTGATTCTCAATTGAACAAAAAGCTAAAATGAAGACTTTCCTCGAGTTATTATCCCAGAGCAGGTACGGCAACAAATGTACCACAGCAAAAATCACATAAACAGCAAGACGGCAAAGTTTGGATTATCTATTTCCAGTTATGTTGGTTCAGAGAGAAATCTCAGATGGGACTTCTGTGTGAACATGAGCAGTTTTACTTTTACAATGGCGCACTGGGAGTTGTGTGTTGAGCTAAGAGGTCAGGGAGCATGGTGGTGAGTATCCCTGTCTCTGAGGCAGAAACTCATGTCCTAGTCAGAAGTTCAGGTCCTATTCCAGGACTCAGTGGGTCATCAAAGGTGTTTTTGTTATGTATCTAAACAAGTGAACCATCAGATAATAAAGCCAAAAGAGCTGTGCATGCTGGAAATCAGAAACAAAAACAGAAATTGCTGGAAAAGCTCAGCAGGTCTGGCAGCATCTATGGAGAGAAATCAGAGTCAACATTTTGGGTCCAATGACCCTTCCTCAAAATTGATGGTAGCTAGTAAAATGTTGATAAATATGCAGAGGAAACGGTGGGGGTAGGGGGTAAGGAGAAAACAATAGGTAGGGATAGAGCCCAAAGAGAGAGAAGGATGGATGACAGTCAGCCTAGTAAAATTAATAGCCAGTAATGGGGACTCTTAAGTGGCTAGCAATGAATTGCATGTAATAGCTGACCATATGATAACAAAAACAAAAACAGAAATTGCTGGAAAAGCTCAGCAGGTCTGGCAGCATCTGTGAAGAGAAATCAGAGGTAAACTTTTGGATGCAGTGAACCTTCCTCAGAGCATTCTTTCTATTCTTTCAGTTTTCATATGATAACAAGGCCTGTTGTGTGGGGGTTGGGGTATACATGGGAGAGCTCAAGCACTACAATTGTTGAACTCGATATTGAGTCCAGAAGGCTTCAGGGCTCCCAATTGGAAAATGAGGTGCTGTTCTTCCAGCTTGTGTTGAGTTTCACTGGAGCACTGCAGGAAACCTGAGGCAGAGATGTTGGCTAGGGAACATGGTGATGTGTTAAAGTGACAGGAAACAGAAAGTCACGGTCTTTTCTGCAGACAGACTGCAGGTGTTATGCGAAGCAGTCACCCAGCCTACACTTTGTTTCCCCAGTGTAGCGGAGACCACATTGTGAGCAGCAAATGCAGTAAACTAGATTGTGGGAAGTGCAGGTAAAGTGTTACTTCACCTGGATGGTGTACTTGGGCCCTTGTTTCCTGAGGAAGGAGGAGGTAAAACAACAAGTGTTACACCTTTGGCGTTTGCAGAGGAAGGTGCCATGGGGCTGTGGGGGGATCTTGGAAATGAAGGAAGAGTGGATCTGGATGTACCAGAGAGCGCGGTCCCTGTGGAAGGTTGACAAGGGAGGGGAAGGGAATATGTGCCTGGTGGTAGCATTCCATTGAAAGTGGCAGAAATGGTGGTTGATGATCTTCTGGATGCAGATGTTGGTGGGATGGTAGGTCAGGATAAGGGGAGCGCTATTGCTGTTGCAGGATGGAAGAGAGGTGGTGAGAGGCTGAAATGCAGGAGAAGGGTCGACCCTGCCTTAGGACCTTGTCAACTACATGCTGGGGAATCCTTGGTTGGGGAAGAAGGTGGACTGCCTCGTCGAGGTTGGCGTCATCAGAACAGATGCGGCAGAGATGGAGGAACTGGGAGAATGGAATCGTCTTTACAGGAAGCAAGGGGTGAGGATATGTAGTCCAGGTAACTGTGGGAGTTGGTGGGTTTTTAGTGGATATTAGTGATCAGTTTAAACTCAGAAATAGAAACAGATATGTCGAGGAAGAGAAAGGAGGAGTCAGAAATGGATCAGGTGAAGGTGAGACCGGATGGAAACTGGAAGCGGAAATTGGCAAACTTTTCAATTCCGAATGAGAGAGGGAAGCAGCACCGCTGATGTCAGCAATGTACCAGAGAAAGAGTTGTGGGTGCAGGCAGGAATAGAACCAGAACAAGAAATGTTCCACGCACCCCACAAAGAGACAGGCATCACTGCATATCCATGACCACTCCTCTGACCTGAAGAAAGTGAGAGGAGTTAAAAGTGCAGTTGTTGGGGGTGAGGATGAGCTCAGCCGGGCGGGGGAGGATGGCGGTGGGTGGGGACGGTTCAGGCCTTTGCTCCAGGAAGAAGCGGAGAGCCCTGAGCCCATCCTGGGGTGGGGGATGAATGTGTGAAGGAACCGCACCTCCATGAGGGAGGGGAGGCAACTGGAGGCAGCAAACTGGAAATTCCCAAACTGGCGTAAGGTGACCGAGGATTTGCAGATGCATGTGGGAAGGGACTGGACCGGAGGAGAAGAGACCGAGTCAAGATAGGAAGAGATGAGTTTTATCGGACAGGAGCCGACAGAAGCAACGGGTCTGCCTGGGCAGTCCTGTTTGTGGATTTTGGGAAGGAGGGAGAAGTGAGCTGTTTAGGGCCATGGGACTATCAGCTTGGAGGCAGGAGAGGCGGAGATCACCAGATGAAATGAGGTGGTGACCATAGTTGATACAATGGTCTGATGTTCCATGGTGAAATTATGGTACGGGGGCGATTGGAGGAGGTATCTAAGAGCTGGTACTCAGCCTGTTCCACCAGACAACAACAGCACCACCCTTATTGGCAGGCTTAATGACAAAGTCAGGATTGGATCTGAGAGCATGGAGTATAAGCAGTTCAAAGGAGGATAGGTTGAAATGGACAAAGGGGGACAGGGAAATTGAGGCAACTAATGTCACATTGTCAGTTCTCAATGAACAGGTTGGGTGCGGATAAAAAACCAGAGGGAGGGGTCTAGATGGAGGGAGAGTGCTGAAGCTGGGAAAAGGGGTCTGTGGGAGGACTCTTGTTCAAAGGAGTGGGCATGGAGGCAAAGGCAATGGAAGAAGAGTTCATTGTCATGTCGTGCCCAAAATTCATGGAGGTGAGAACACAGAGGGATAAAACCTTTGCTGAGTAGGGAACGTTCAGCATCAGAGAGTGGAAGTCAGAAGACAAAGTAAATATGTGA
This sequence comes from Chiloscyllium plagiosum, assembly GCF_037043375.1. NCBI lineage: Eukaryota > Metazoa > Chordata > Chondrichthyes > Orectolobiformes > Hemiscylliidae > Chiloscyllium > Chiloscyllium plagiosum. The sequence goes on from NW_028270150.1 coordinate 14,438,985, forward strand.
TGTGAGGTGGGGTTAGGAGAGGGGATGAAGTCAGAGGGAAGGACAGAGTAAGAAGGTTCTGGAGGGTCAAGGGCATCTCTGAGTTGTTGTATCTTGTATCTTGGGTGCCTTGATGCCTGAAAGAAAATGAAACAGTTTTTTGTTTGGAAGTCTAATGAACCAGAGGATGAAATGGAGCTGGGGAGCAGTGCAGCTCAGAGCTAGCATGAAGGGATACTAGTGTGGGGGTGGGGGGTGGGGGTTGGGGGTGGTGTGAATGTGAACCAGAGACAGTCGCCATTTGGCCTAATAAATCAACAGTGACCCTCTTAAGAGTAACCCAGACCCCTGACTAATGCACCTAGCCTACACATCCCTGAACGCTATGGGCAATTTAGCATGGCCAATTCACCTGACCTGCACATATTTGGACTGTGGGAGGAAACCAGGGCACCCAGATAAAACCCACACAGACACGGGGAGAATGTGAGAAGTCCACACAGACAGTTGATAAAGATTGGAGTTGAACCCAGGTCCCTGGTGCTGTGAGGCAGCAGTGTTAACCACTGAGCCACCAATGTCACTATGGAAGAGGAGCAACAGTGAAATTAATGACAATGAACAAGAAAAAGATTGGAACGGAAATCCTGTTGGAGAGAGGAGCAGAATCTCATTGTATACACGTGTTCAGGGAAGACATTGAATTTGATGGCAGAGATGGCAGGATGTTGACATCCCCACTGTTATCAGATGAGGGTCAAAGGTCCTAGTAATGTTTTTTTTAAAAGGCTGCCTGGCCAGCCATTTATTCCTCACAAATCAAATACATCACTTATTCTGTTAAAGTGATGGCGTGGACTAGTTGGACTGAAGGGTATGTTTCCATACTGTATGACTTCATGACTCTATGTCTCTGTAAGTGGTCACCTGCATTGGAACATTCTGGCTACTTTCACCTTCGCCAAGTCAGCCAGTCTCCTTTTTCCACACCGAGCTCCACCATGGTTGGTTTCCTTGTCAGGTTTGGCCATCTCCCTTCATTGGTCACCTCTCATGAAAATGACATCATTGTGACGAAATGTAACTCATGCCCATGGGAGAGATTGGTGCTGACTATGGGGTACAAGGTTGCACTTAATTCAAAATGCAGCCAAAGTGACTCACACACATGTCACATGCAACTCTGTGCAGTTTGGAATCTGATGACACTAACTGCTCCCTTATGGAAAATATATTGGTATGGTAGGAAGATCGTATGAGGAAAGGCTGAGGCACTTGGGGTTGTTTTAATTGGAGAAAAGAAGGTTGAGGGGTGACTTGATAGAGGTGTACAAGATGATTAGGGGTTTAGATAGGGTCGACAGTGAGAATCTTTTTCCATGTATGGAGTCAGCTATTACAAGGGGGCATAGCTTTAAATTAAGGGGGGGTAGGTATAGGACAGATGTTAGGGGTAGGTTCTTTACTCAGCGAGTCGTGAGTTCATGGAATGCCCTGCCAATAGCAGTGGTGGACTCTCCCTCATTATGGGCATTTAAGCGGGCATTGGATAGGCATATGGAGGATAGTGGGCTAGTGTAGGTTAGGTGGGCTTGGATCGGCGCAACATCGAGGGCCAAAGGGCCTGTACTGCGCTGTATTCTTCTATGTTCAATGTTCTATATTGGATAGGGGAACTTAATTCTTGCCATTTGGCAATGTGGACATGCAAATACATACAAAGGTTTACCACTGGGAGGCCCGATGTGTCTTTAAAGCTCCAAGCTTCATTTACTGATTCAATTAATATTTTTATTAATTCTAATAATTAATCTATTAATTAAACTTTTTCATCCTGCTGCTGGGAATCTTTAGCTTGGCCTCTCACACAATTAAATCCCTCATTCCCTCCCCACTCTGTTTCTCACTCCTGGGACTAGTACAAGATACTGCACACTGAATGTGAACTGTCCCATACATTGCCTGGAGGAGCCTCTCGCTCAAATTTTGTGATGACACCTCAAGCAATGTCTAATCTCCCTAAGCAGAACCCTCATAACCCGTATCCACTTCTATCTAGAAGGACAAGGGCAGCAGATACATGGGGACACCATCAGCTTCAGGTTCCCCTCCAAGCCACTCACCATCCTGACTCGGAGATATATCACTGTTCCTTCATTGTGGCTGGGTCAGGATCCTGGAACTCCCTCCACAACAGTCTTGTGGGTCTACCTACAGCACATGGACTGCAATAGGGTAACTCATCACCCCCTTCTAAAAGGCAACTAGGAATGGGCAGAAAATATTGCTTCAACCAGCTGTGTGCCCTTCCCATGAAACAATAAAAAAGAAATGTTTGCTGGACAATTTCCACTAGTAGTTGGGGGGATGGGAAGGGAGGTTCTGCAGAAGATATAGTGGAACTCCAGCAGAATTTGCAAGTTCATTGCCATTGACCTGTGTGGGTTCTATCTTTTTTCTAATGATGATACAATAGAAAGAGGAAGGCATATTCAGCCCTTTGTGCCTGTCTCGCATTAATTTCGATTCTGCTTGGTCCTCAGCTTAGCTCCATCCACCTGCTTTGTTTCCGCAACCTTTATTACCTTCCATCCACAGTAATGTATCAACCTTAGCTTAGACCTTTTCCAGTTGATCCTGAACCTCAACAGTGGTTTTTTTGAGAGAGTTTCAGCTATCCATTTCCTTTTTGTGAGAAATAGTACTCCTGATATCACTCTGAATGCATTAAGTCTAATTTTAGATATTTTCTAATTATCTTGTTCAGAGTTAAAAATCACACAACACCAGGTGAAAGTCCAACAGGTTTATTTGGAAGCACTAGCTTTCTGAGTGCTGCTCCTTCATCAGGTGGTTGTGGAGGTTAAGATCATGCTCACAGAATTTATAGCCAAAGGAGTCCAGTGTCATGGAGATGTGATAGAGTAAACAATTTTAGCTCTAGCTTCCAAATAAACCTGTTGGACTATAACTTGGTGTTGTGTGATTTTTAACTTTGTCCACCCCAGTCCAACACCGGCAACTTCAAGTCATGACAACCTTGTTCAGAGATGTTATTACATGCCTCTGGAGCAAGTGGGACATTATCATGGACCTCCTGGTACAGAGGTAGGGACAGTGCAACTGCAAAACAAGATTACGGACTAGTCATAATTTTAAGGTTAGTTTCTCCCTGTTTGAACACCCAATCACTACAGGGAAATAGTTTCTCTCTCTCCACTTCTATCGACTTCTTTAATCATTGTAAACAGCTCAATTAGTTCACCTCTTAATCTTCTGTATGCAAGGAAGTAGAAGCCGTTCTATTTAGCCTGTCCTCATACTTCAACCTTTTTATCTTCAGGGTCAGGCATGCATGGCAATTTTCAGACATTGCTGTTTCAAGGCTATGGGTTTAAACTTAAGTAGCTCTGAATCACAGGCCAAAGATGTCAAGAGAAAAAAAAGAGTGGGGGTGGGGGTGAATTACATTGGGAAGCTCATTGTTAATCAGTGTGGCAATTTGGAGAAAGCATGGTCATTGTAGAGGGGGCCAGAGTTAAGATATGCTGAATGCCTTGACACATCGTTCAACACGGCAAAATTAAGTGTAAAGATGAAGAATGTTGAAAGTTTATTAAATCGTCCCTACAGCTGGTTTCCACGGATTTAATTACATGTCATTTTTATCCTCTCAATTTGCTCATTTTAAAACTAATGTCCATGCTCTACTTAGAGTCTAGCTCCATCCTTTGTTAGATTTGTACCTGTGCCACAGAAGAAAAAAGATTTCAAGTTGAAAAAGATGAATGTTACTTTCAGTGATGTCTAGGCAATGCCACAAAGCATTTTCGAACTGTAATGAAATTGTAGAATATATGGCAAGTGGAATAAATGCATCTCTGAGATTCTTGTAATTTATTCCTGTGCAACTTATTGCTTGAAATTAACTTATGTTAGCTTATTCATCCTTAACAATCGTCACATAAATTAGTTACATATTATTGTTTGTGGGAGCTTGCTGTTTGCAAATTGCTTGCTGCATTTCCTACACTATTAGGGTGACAACACTTCAATACGCCATTTAGGACAAAGCATTGATTGACACACCACGCACGACCTTCAACTTCTACTCCCTCCACCATTGATGGTAGCAGACTGCACCATCTAAGAAATGCAGTTCAGCAAATCACCGTCTCCTTTGACAACGCCTCCAAGTCCTGAACCTACAAGGACAAGGGCAGCAGAAATAATGGGATACCAGCCAGATAGTCCTCCTCCAAGCCACCCATCAAGCCTCAGTTGGAATTATTTCAATGAATCTTCAGTGTCATTGCGTCTAAATACTGGAATCCTCCCTTTAACCGCACGATGGGAAATCTATGTCATGGGAACTCCAACAGTTCAAGGAGGCAGCTAACCACGATCATCTCAAGGGCCGTTAGGGATGATCAATACAGTCTGGCCTAGTTAGCATAGCCCACTTCCCACAAAGGAATACATTTTAAAAACTTCAATAGTATTCCATCTTTGATATCTTGGGATAGCTTGAGGTTGTGCAAGGGACTACATAAATCAAGTCTTTAACTTCCTTCTTATGTAATGGCAGGCAATACCATTCCACCGACATGGGTGGAAAAATTATGATCCTAGCAAATGTGTTAGGAACCTATGTGGTCCTTCCACCACCATTACCCAGAAAGCACCAGAGAACAGCATGGCATGGCACGGTGGCTCAGTGGTTAGCACTGCTGCCTCACAGCACCAGGGTCCCAGGTTCGATTACAGCCTCGGGCGACTGCCTGTGTGGAGTTTGCACATTCTCCCCGTGTCTGCATGGGTTTCCTCCAGGTGATCCGGTTTCCTTCCACAGTCCAAAGCTATGCGGGTCAGGTGAATTGGCCATGCAAAATTGCACATAGTGTTAGATGTGTTAGTCAGAGGGAAATGACACTGGATGGGTTACTCTTCGGAGGGTCGGTGTGGACTTGTTGGGCCGAAGGACCTGTTTCCACACTGTAGGGAATCTAATCTAATCAAAACACCCCCTCTCTGATTTGGAATGAGTGGGAGAGCTCCTATTGGCTTGGTTCATGAGAATGCCATGATCCCCTGGCATTCAACTGTGCTGCCATCTTGGTTTTCTGAGCAAGGAGCCTAATCTTCAGAGCTAAGTTGTTTAAAAACGCATTTCTTTGTGATCCAGAGTCAGTTATTCAAAATCATGAGGGAAAGCACGATCGAGAGAAAATGTTCCCATTGGCAGAGGACTGAGAACAGGAGAGGTATAACTTAGGGAATTAATAAATGGATCTAGAGTGATCTGAGGAAAAATATGAATAGTTACGATCTGGAATGTAATGCCTGAGAGTGAGGTGGAAGCCAATTTATTTTCTGGCTTTTGAAAGGGAATTGAAAAAGCTTCTGAAGAGAAAACATTTGCAAGGTACAAAGATAAATGCAGAGGGACAGAGCTAATAGAGATGATCCTGCAGCGGGCGGACATCAAAATAACGGGATCAATGGCCTCCTTCTGTGCTGCCAACATTCCATAAATCCATGAATTCACTTTCACTCATAAAACTAGGCAGAAAGAAGTTCACCTCAGTGAGTCGGACATAGAGTCATAGAGATTTACAGCACAGAAACAGGTCCTTTGGTCCAATTCGTTCATGCCAACCAAATAACCCGACTTAATCTAGTCTCACCTGCCAGCACCTGGCCCATATCCCTCCAAACCCTTCCTATTCATATATTCATCCAGAGTCTTTTAAATGTTGCAATCGTGTCTGCCTCCAGCACTTCCTCTGGCAGCTCATTCCATACAGGCACCACCCTCTGCATGAAACATTTACTCCTTGGGTCTCTTTTATATCTTTCCCCTCTCACCCTAAACATATACCCTCTAGATCTGGACTTCCCCACCCCAGGGAAAAGACTTTGTCTATTTATCCGATCCATGTTCCTCATGATTTTATAATCCTTTATCAGGTCACCCCTCAGCCTCCGACGCTCCAGAGGAAACAGCCCCAGCCGATTCAACCTCTCCCTATAGCTCAAATCCTCCAAACCTGGCAACATCCTTGTAAATCTTTTCTGAACCCTTTCAAGTTTCACAACATCTTTCCGATAGGAAGGAGACCAGAATTGCGCACAATATTCCAAAAGTGGCCTAACCAATGTCCTGTACAGCCTCAACATGGCCTCCCAACTCCTGTACTCAATACCCTGACCAATAAAGGAAAGCATACCAAATGCCTTCTTCACTATCCTATCTGCTTGCAACTCTACTTTCAAGGAGCTATGAACCTGCACTCCAAGGTCTCTTGGCTCAGCAACAGTCCCTGGGACCTTACCATTAAGTGCATAAATCCTGCTAAAATTTGCTTTCCCAAAATGTAGCACCTCGCATTTATCTGAATTAAACTCCATCTGCCACTCCTCAGTCCATTGGCCCATCTGGTCAAGATCCCATTTTAATCTGAGATAACCTTCTTTACTGTCCACTACACTTCCAATTTTGGTGTCATCTGCAAATTTACTAATTGTACCTCTTATACTCACATCCAAATCATTTAGATAAATGATGAAAAGTAGTGGACCTAGCACCGATCCTTGTGGCACTCCACTGGTCACAGGCCTCCAGTCTGAAAAACAACCCTCCACCACCACCCTCTGTCTTCTACCTTTGAGCCAGCTCTGTATCCAAATAGCTAGTTCTCCCTGTATTCCATGAGATCTAACCTTGCTAACCCATCTCCCATGGGGAACCTTGTTGAACGCCTTACTGAAGTCCACATAGATCACATTTATTGCTCTGCCCTCATCAATCCTCTTTGTTACTTCTTCAAAAACTCAATCAAGTTTCTGAGACATGGTTTCCCACACTCAAAGCCATGTTGAATATCTCAGCAAGAGGCCCAGAAATCACTTCCCTAGCTTACCACCAAGTTCTAGGGTACACCTGATCAGTCCTGAGGATTCATCCACTTTTATGCATTTCAAGACATCCAGCACTTCCTCCTCTGTAATATGGACATTTTTCAAGGTGTCACCATCTATTTCCTGACATTCTACATCTTCCATGTCCTTCTCCACAGTAAATTGACATGAAAAATAATATATCTTCCTTGCACAACTGAGTGGAATGAGGGATGAATCTGAAGAAATTTGGTATTGGGTCTCCCCTGCTATGATAAACCTAAGTTCCCTAATAAGAATATAGGATCTTGAATAACGAAGAGGGCTTTTGGCATGCATGCTTTCATCGGTCACAGCATTGACTACAGGAATTGGAATGCCTTGTTGCAGTTGTACAAGATGTTGGTGAGGCTACATTTGGAGAACGGTGTGCAATTCTGGTCACCGTACTCTAGAAAGGATATAATTCAATTGTAAAGAATGCAGAAAGGTTTACAGTGATGTGACCTGTACTGGGAGGTTTGAATTTTAAGGACAAGCTGGATAGGCTTATTTCCATGGATGGAAATGTGTTGCTGGAAAAGCGCAGCAGGTCAGGCAGCATCTAGGGAACAGGAGAATCGACGTTTCGGGCATTAGCCCGAAACGTCGATTCTCCTGTTCCCTAGATGCTGCCTGACCTGCTGCGCTTTTCCAGCAACACATTTCCATCTCTGATCTCCAGCATCTGCAGACCTCACTTTCTCCTCAATTATTTCCATGGAGCATAGGAGACAGAGGGGTGATCTTATAGAGGTCTATAAAATAATGAGAGGCATAGATAAGATAGGTAGCTGACAGCTTTTCCCCATGGTAGGCGGAAAGGTTTAAGGTGAAAAGGAAGAGAAAAAAATGGTCAAGAGGGGCAATTTGTTTAACATAGTGTGTGTGGTGAGGGTCTGAAATGGGCTGCCAAAGGTAGTAGTGGAGGTGAGTACAATTTGCTATTTAAGAAACATTTGGACAGGAATAGATATGGAGAGTTATGGATCAAACATAGCCAAAAGGGACTCGATTAATTGTGCAAACTGGGTGGCATGGACAAGTTGGGCTGAAGGGCCTGTTTCTATGCTATAAACCTCTATGACTCTGTGAGTCAGTCATGGAATTCCTTGAGTTTGTTCCATTATTCAATTAGATCATAGTTGACCTATCCCTTAACTTCATTATTCATTCTTTTGTAGATTAGATTAGATTACTTACAGTGTGGAAACAGACCCTTCGGCCACACCGATCCATCAAAGAGCAACCCACCCAGACCCCTACATTTACCCCCTCACCTAACACTACAGGGAATTTAATATGGTCAATTCACCTAACCTGCACGTTTTTGGCCTGTGGGAGGAAATCAGAGCACCCAGAGGAATCCCCTGCAGACACGGGGAGAATGTGCAATCTCCACACAGACAGATGCCTGAGGTGGGAATTGAACCTGGATTTCTGGCGCTGTGAGGCAACAGTGCTAACCACTGTGCCACCATGTTCTGTGATCTTTAATACCCTAACCTAACAAAAATCTTTTATCATTATGAGACTTGAAAGTTTTAATTAACCTTCATTGTCAGCACCTTTTGGGTATTTGAGTTCCGGATTTTCACCACCTCTTGTCTCAAGACCTGACATCAGCACAAAAGGCCTTTAGCTGTTATGTTACCTTGCTCTGGATTCTCCCATAACTGCCCTATCTGCTTAATCAGTCATGTCAATTATGTCATTCACATTGCTCCTCAATATTGAGGGAATTCAAGGCGATATGTAACTTGTCCTCAGAATGCAACCTCTTCAGCTTGAAGGATCCTAAGTGTATCTTTTGGGACTTTGTTGTTCTTCCACTTCTCATTTCAGCTTTTAATTGGGCTGTGTTTGGTGGACATTCTGGAGGGACACCTAACACTTCCTCAAGCTGTCAGATTGGTAACTTTCGTGAGAGATTCTCTGAAGCACTATCAAACCCCCTCTCAGCCATCCTGCCCAGTGAAATAACTTCTCAGGTCATGTGCAGCAAGGAAAGAAAATTAAACAATACATAATTTATTTCAGTTCCTAATACTTTTCATTCTGGATTTTGCTCACCATAACGTTAAGGTTAATTTTTAATTCCTGGAACCCACAATCTTGAAGGGATAGGAACATTACTCTAATTAGAATTTGCAAAATTAAATCTACAAAAAGATAAGATTTCCAGTTATTCATTGAAGAAACATTTTTATTTACTTCTTAGATGAGAAATATTCTGATTTGGAGGGGCCGGTGTTGGACTGGGGTGTACTAAGTTAAAAATCACACAACACCAGGTTACAGTCCAACAGGTTTAATTGGAAGCACTAGCTTTCAGAGCATTGCTCCTTCATCACACCACCTGATGAAGGAGCAGCGCTCAGAAAGCTAGTGCTTCCAAGTAACCTGTTGGACTGTAACCTGGTGTTATGTGATTTTTTAATAGAGAAATATTATATATCACAATTCTGATTAATTATTTCAGCCTATTAACTGGATACAGACATATAAAGTTACCATAGTTCCAATGAACACAGAGAGAGAGAGAGAGAGGACTGATGGTGGTTCAACCTGGGGATCAGGTGAAGGTAGAGATTGAGAAAGAGAGCTATTCATGGTGACTTCAGCCAGTGTAGGAATTGAACCCACATTGTTGGCAGTATTGCAAACTAAACTAACTGAACCTCCAACACACTGTGATAGTGAATTGCTTGCTGGACAGAGTAATGGTTCTGAAAGGGTTCTTGTTGGAGAGTACATTAAGCTTTATTCAATCTGATGATGTCATACACCGTAGGGTAGGTATTAGATCAATGATGTTGAGATCCCAATGGAAATGGCTGGGTCATTGGTGTCTTCTGACAGTCTTAGGTTATTACATTTAAATAGCTAAGGTAATATGTACCTGTTAATAGCATGCAATAAACTATATCTCAAAGCCTCTTCTTGTTAGGATTCACGAATGATTGATGCTCTACCATTGTTAATCAAAAAGGTCCTTAAATCCATCACAGAAAGGAGGTCTGGTACCAGCATTTTATAATCCCCATCTGTTGGTTCCACAGTACGTACAACATTCCTGGCATGATACAGTGCCTTTGAGGCTGACCTGATTAACAAATGAAGGGTTAAGTACCAGATGTGTAAATGGGACTGGATATCCTGAAGTCTTGCTGGTTAACTGTTGGGGTTCAGCAAAGTTATGTGGCACTTCAGTCTGAAAGAAAGCATCTTGAATTTATGTTGTGGTTTTCACAACCTCAGAAAGTCCCAATAGGCTTTACAGGCACTGAAGTATTTTTGAAATCACTGTTGTAACGTAGGAAATATGACATTCAGTTTGTACACAGCAAGGTACTATAAACAGCAATGACGGAATGACCAGATTATCTACTTTCTATCAGTGATGTTGGCTGAGGGACTTTTAGAACAGAGGGGTGCTCTAGTGTAAGGCCTAGGGCAGGAAGGTTTGTATGGCACCAATCACCAGGGTGTGGACCTATGGGGAGATTGGGCTCATTAGCCAAATACTCTCTCAATCTGGATAGTCAGTGACCCAGCAACCAATATGACATGTAGACCATCCTGATTGACAGGTTACTCAGCAAATAGCTCCTGTTTCTCCAAGCAACGAAATTCATTCATCAAGTAGGAGTCTAATTCCTCAGTCGCTCCTTTCTCTGTGCACTCTTCACTGCTTTCTTCACTCTTCTTGAGAGCTGACTGGAGGCACTTAGAGGAAAAGGGAAGGCAGGGCAAATCTATACGTATCCTTCAGAAGGTTCCTTTCGAATCCCAACATCTCTTAGTCCCTTAATGGTGGCTTGGCTCTGGTTTCCCCTGTGAGTGAGTCTGTGAGTCAGGCAGTGTGATGGAGAGTTTGTAAGGGAGAGAGTGTGAGGGAGACAGTGTGGGAGAGAGAGTGTGTGTGAGAGAGAGTGTGATGGAAAGAGAGTGAGGGAGAGAATGTAAGGGAGAGAGAGTGAGGGAGAGAATGTAAGGGAGAAAGTGTGTGGAAGAGAATGTGATGGAGAGAGTGTGCATGAAATAGAATGAATGGGACACATGAGACTGTTTGGTATGGAAACACTATAAAAGCCAAGACATTTTGCCCACATATAATACTGGTCCAAGATGTGTCCTGCAACTAATTTTACTAATAGCAGATTAACTAGTTATTGATCTTGTTTCGGCCTATGGGAGCCTGGCAATTTTATAACAGTGACTGCACCTCATAAGATTACTGCATTGACTGTAAAGCACTTTGAGACATTCAGAGGTCAGGAAAGCTCCTTAAGTACAATCTCATTCTCTCTAACAAGCTTAACGTTAAATGCCTGCAGACTGTCAGAGGATGGGGATATTAAGCAGTTTACTGCAATAAGGCACTAGGAAGGAATGAATTGGAACTAGAGGCAGTTGTACTAAGTAAAGCAAGATTTGAAAAGCACAGCTGAAGATCACTGAGCCGGCTTGTTAAGAGGATAGACAATCCATACAATTGGCTCCTATCTATTAAGGGATTAGAACGGGAGGTTTGGGTACAGTCTCTATTGCTCACCCTTTGGTTGTCATTTTATGCTTTAGATTGTCCATAAGCTGTAGTCTATCAAATAGAATCATACAGTGCAGGAGGCCATTACGCCCATTTAACCCCTTTCCTACTCCTTGTCAGAGCTATCTAATGAGTTACACTTTCCGCAATTTCTCTCCTCCTCTGAACTGCTGGATCGAGCTGAGTACATTTTCACTGACACATCAAACCTTGCCAAGTGAACAATTCTTTATGCACGATCCTCAACAATAATCAACAAAGGGAAGCATGGGGCCTGTTTCTTTACACGCCTGATGTCAGTTTACACCAGGAGTCCCTGGATAGCAATCAGAATCCCCTCCTTAACTCACAAGGAAAACAAAAAGCTTGATAATGCACAGGAATGCCGCCGTGTTCATTTACCCATGTTACTGAAGCAGAACTTCAGGATGACAGGTCAATGCCACATTAAATACCTGCTCCTTCACTGCCTCTCGCATCAATGCCAACAAGGTACTGGGCATCAACAGTAGGCAAAGATATCATCCCCGTGATATTGGAGTTGATGCCATTGTGACTTCAGCCATGATCATACTAAATAGACAAGTCGGTTTGAGAGGCTGAATGATCTCCTGCTGGTCCTAGTTTTTATGTAACTGCCTAGCAGAGATGGACGTGAATTAAAAGGTCTGGAGGTATTCTTTTTAATTGCTCATGGGGTAGGGGTGACCCTATTGTCTATCCATAATTGCCCAGAGGGCAGTTAAGAGTCAACCATATTGCCATGGATCTAGAGTCATAGTGTCATAGAGATATACAGCATGGAAACAGACCCTTCGATCCAATTCATTTATGCCGACCAGATATCCTAAATTAATGTAGTCCTATTTGCCAGCACTTGGCCCATATCTCTCTAAACCCTCCCTATCCAGATACCTTTTAAATGTTGTAATTGTACCAGCCTCCACCACTTCCTCTGGAAGCTCATTCCATACACGTACCACCCTCTGTGTGAAAAAGTTGCCCCTTAGGTCCCTTTTATATCTTTCCCCTCTCACTTTAAATCATGTTGGCCAGACCAGACAAGGATCGAAGTTTTCTTCCCTAAAGGATATTAGTGGATGCAAAAGTGGTTACATGATCACCATTAGGCTAACTTTTCATTCCAAATATATCAAATTGAATTTATGTTTCACTATTGACCATGGTGGGATTAGTACATGCCTGCAGAGTTTGAACTCAGGGTTTGGGATTATTAGTCCAATAGGTAAAAATGAGGACTGCAGATACTGGAAACCTGAGTCTGGATTAGAGTGGTGCTGGAAAAACATAGCAGGTCAGGCAGCATCCGAAGAGCAGGAAAATCAACATTTCGGGCAAAAGCCCTTCATCAGGAAGAGAGGCAGGGAGCCTGCAGGGTGGAGAGATAAATAAGAGGGGGGTTAGGGTGGGGAGAAAGTAGCACAGAGTACAATAGGTAGGTGGGGGAGGGGATGAAGGTGACAGGTCAGAGGGGAGGGTGGAGCATCCCCTCCTCCCACCTTACCCCAGTTCCAACCTTCCAGCTCAGCACCATCCCAATGACCTGCCCTACCTGCCTAACTTCCTTTCCACCTATCCACTCCACCCTCCTCTCATTTATCTCTTCACCCTGGAGGTTCCCTGCCTCATTCCTGATGAAGGGCTTTTGCCCGAAAAGTCGATTTTCGTGCTTCTCGGCTGCTGCCTGACCTGCTGAGCTTTTCCAGCACCACTCTCAATCCATTATTAATCCAATGACCTGCCACTACACCACCACCTTCTATAAAATCCTGAATGATGAATGATTTTATTGTCATGTATACTTTACACAGAGAGACACAATAAAATACAGAGAGAGCTTTCATATGTCGCTACAATATGGTGCCATGCTGATAGTTTAAGAGAAAGAGAAAAATGAAAACACATAGCTTGAAGCGAAGTCCATCTGCGCCTGAGAACTGAGCCTTTTAGAATGACCACTGCCTCACCGCCGTCTACACCAGACCCAAGTAATGTCAAAGTCACCAATGCTCAGGTGCCATCTTCCACCCCCACCACTGCCTGCACCGGACCCACCAACGTCAGAGTCTCTCCCCATGGCCTACCTCCTCAATGTCACTGTGATGCCCTTCCACCACCGATTCACCAGCGCCAGCCCAGGACCCAACCAGCAATGAATCATCAGATATCTTCTTTCCCCACTGAGGCTACCTTGCCAATGTTATCTCAGGGCTCACTCCCTCCCCGTGCTGGGCTCACTCCCGCCTCCTCGTGCTGGGCTCACTCTTCCCCTTGTGCTGGGCTCACTTCCCCCACTCCTATACTGGGCTCACTCTCTCCCCTGTGCTGCGCTCACTCCCCCCACTCCTGTACTGGGTTCACTCCCCCCCACTCCTATACTGGGCTCATTCTCCCCCCTAAGCTGGGCTCACTCCCCTCCCTTTGCTGGGCTCACTCCCTCCACTCCTGTGCTGGGCTCACTCCCTCCACTCCTGTACTGGGCTCACTCTCCCCTCTGTGCTGGGCTCACTCCCGCCTCCTTGTGCTGGGCTCACTCCCCCCTGTGCTGGGCTCACTCCCCTCCTTGTGCTGGGCTCACTCTCCCCCCTGTGCTGGGCTCACTCTCCCCCCTGTGCTGGGCTCACTCTCCCCCCTGTGCTGGGCTCACTCACCTCCCCCCTCCCCCCATGCTAGGCTCACTCCCACCTCCTTGTGCTGGGCTCACTCTCCCCCCTGTGCTGGGCTCACTCCCCTCTTTGTGCTGGGCTCACTCTCCCCCCTGTGCTGGGCTCACTCACCTCCCCCCTCGAATGCTAGGCTCACTCCCGCCTCCTCGTGCTGGGCTCACTCTTCCCCTTGTGCTGGGCTCACTTCCCCTACTCCTGTACTGGGCTCACTCTCTCCCCTGTGCTGCGCTCACTCCCTCCACTCCTGTGCTGGGCTCACTCCCGCCTCCTTGTGCTGGGCTTACTCTCCCCCCTGTGCTGGGCTCACTCTCCCCCCTGTGCTGGGCTCACTCTCCCCCCTGTGCTGGGCTCACTCTCCCCCCTGTGCTGGGCTCACTCACCTCCCCCCGCCCCCCCCCCCATGCTAGGCTCACTCCCACCTCCTTGTGCTGAGCTCACTCCCCTCCCTGTGCTGGGCTCACTCGCCCCACTCATGTACTGGGCTCATTCCCCCCTGTACTGGGCTCACTCTGCCCCTTGTGCTGGGCTCACTCCCCTCCCCGTGCTGGGCTCACTCTCCCCCCTGTGCTGGGCTCGTTCCCTTCCTCCCCATTGGGCTCACTTTCTCATTCTCCCCCACTGTGCTGATCTCACTCCCACTCCACCGCCACCCCCCCTCCCCCGCGCTGGGCTCACTTCTCCCCCCGTGCTGAGCTCACTCCCTCTGCCCCCTCCCCACTTGGCTCACACTCCTCCACAAAACATCCGCAAAGTGATAACTCACTGCTGCCGATGCCATCCGAACACTTTGTGGTAAGTCAAGTGAGAGGTAGGTAAAAAAGACAACAAGAAAAGAGAAAGAAAGGACAAGGAAAGTGGATGAAGCGGAGGAGCACCGAGCTCAGGAGACCTACTCCATTGCTGCCTTTGCATTGATCCTGCTGTACAATCCCTTATGGCCTCATCCATATCTCCTCTTTATAGTAAACAGACAACTAGGCCCAGGCTAGGAAGCTAGGTAATTGCTGATTTGGCGAGGGCTTTCCTTATGAACTAGCAGTCGTTGAAGTCATGCCCCACCAGGAAACCTTGGATAGCAGATCTCTCCTCCTGTTCCGCATCCCTCACATTACTGAGGGAGTCAAGCTGTTTTGTTTTTTAAAAAAAAAATGTTTATGTGATGCAAGTATGGAGCAATGTTAGCATTTATTGGCCTTGAATTGGATAGCGTGCTAGGCCATTTTGGAGCACTGTTAAGAGTCAGTCACATTACTGTGGGTCTGTCGGCATATACAGGCCAAATCAGGTAAAGTAACTTCCTTCCCTAAAGGACCTCAGTGACCCAGATTCCACAACAATTGATGGATGCTTCTTTGCACTATTTTTGAGACCAGATTTCTTAATTGAATTTAAACACCATCAATTGCTATGGTGAGATTTGAACCCGTATCCCTAGAAAATTAGCCTGGACCCTCTGGAACACTGGGAGAAAATGAGGGCTGCAGATGCTGGAGATCAGAGTTGAGAGTGTGTTGCTGGAAAAACACAGCAGGTCAGGCAGCATCCGAGGAGCAGGAGAATCGACGTTTCAGTCAAAGGCCGGGCTCTCCTTCTCCTCGGATGCTGCCTGACCTTCTCTGGAATACTGGTCCAGTGACAGTACCACAAGCCTTCCACCTCCCCAAACAAGTCCAGATCATGCTTTTCTTTCAGATAAAGTCAGTATTATGAAGCTTTGTTATGACAGTGCTGTATGAAGAACAATGATCTGTTAAGAACAGAAGTATACAAAGCATTGAGTAAATTTGCCAGCAAGTTAAGGAAATGGATGGATTCATTGGGAGTTGTAAATCTCATGAACACCTTTCTATTTATTTCACTCTAGACCTTGCTTTATAGAAACAGCATCTCATCTTTAGTCTCCCCATCATTTTGTACAGCCTGCTGAATGTGCACATAAATTGACCATTAAACTCATGTTGGAAGGTTAGGGCTCAAAAACAATGACATAAGTATTTATTTACTGACATGATAATTGTTTGGCAATGCTAATTAATTTCTTCAGCTCACAGATGTAACAATTTAATTGATGTGCATTATATTTTGGATGACACTTTTAACTTTACCTTAGCTTTCCGCCCTGTCTCTTTTCTCTCCTGATTCAAAGTTTGTTTCCCTTTCCTTATCTCACTGTCTGTTTCTGGTCTGGTTCTAATTCACATTCTTTCCTTCTCTATCTTTCCTCTGTTCCTTTCTCATTCATAAACGATAAGAGTGAAGAAATGGGAGAGAAAGGGCCGCTTCAGGCTGCGGCACCATTTGATAGGATCATGGCCACCGTCATAATATCTATGTCAAGGAATCATGCTGTTGTAAAGGGTTATAAAGATTGAAAGAGCTATTTTCCTATGAATAAAATCTTAAATAAAACAGATTTCTTTTACATACAAAGAAACATAGAAGATAGGAGCAGGGGGAGGCCATTTGGCCCATCGAGTCTACACTGCCATTCATCATGAACATGGCTGATTGTCCAACTCAATAGCCTAATCCAGCTTTGATCCTATTTTCCCCAATACCTAGCTGCCTCTTGAATACATTCAATGTTTTGGCATTGGTTACTTCCTGTGGTAATGAATTCCCCATGCTCACCGCGCTCTGGTTGAAGAAATGTCTTCTCATCTCCGTCCTTCCCGAATCCTCAGACTGTGACCCCTCATTCTGGACACACCTATCAACGGGAACATCCTCCCTGCATCTACCCTGTCTAGACCTGTTAGAATTTCATAAGTCTCTTGAGACTGCCTTCCATTCATCTGAACTCCAGCGAAAACAATCCGAACTTAGTCAATCTCTCCTCATATGTATGCCCGCCATTCCTGGAATCAGGAGAAAGGTGAGGACTATAGATGCTGGGGAATCAGAGTTGAAATGTGTGGCACTGGAAAAGCACAGCAGGTCAGGTGGTGGCCGAGGAGCAGGAGAGTCGATGTTTCGGGCATAAGCCCTTCAACAGGAATGTGGGATGGAAGGAGGCTGAGAGATAAATATGAGAGTGAGCGTTCAGGCTGGGGGGAAGGTAGTTGGGAAGGTGAGAGGTGGATGGAGGTGGGGGTTGTTGGTGATAGTTCGGAGTGGAGGGTGGAGCAGATAGGTGGGAAGGAAGAAGGACAGGTAGGACAGTTCAAGATGGCAGTGCCGATTTGGAGGGATCAACCTGGAGGGATCTCTGGAATCAGCCTGGTAAACATTCACTGCACTCCCTCGAGAGCAAGAGCATCCTTTCCCAGAAAAGGAAACAAAACTGCACACAATATTCTAGGCGAGGCCTCACCAAGGCCCTGTTTATTTTAGAGAGGCTAAATACAGCTCCTACTACATAGTCAGGAGTCCCAGTGTTAAAGGATTCGATTCCTCTTATCAGATAAACTCTGATGAGAGGGATAGTCACCCAAAGTGATAATGGGAATCAATTCTGTATGGACTTGTCGTCTGGGGTCCAGACTAATGGGAAAATGGGTTCAAATGCCACCCTGACAGAGAGTGGAACTTAAACTCTGGAATAGGTGACTAACCTCAGTCATATTGATCATGAAACTACTGTCCCCAGGTGGGCGCGGTACTCCCAGTTTTGTAATGGCAGTTGGACAGTGGAAGCGCCTCATAGATACCCTCAGGGTCTCAATGGAGGAAGTACTCTATTCCCACAGAATCACTGGCCCAAGACTGTCCAAAATGGAGGAGGAGCATCCGGAAAGGCGTTCAGCATCTCGACACTTGCCAAGCGAAAACCAGGAAAAGGAGCACGCTGTCACCCACCCCTTCCTGTGACCACCACCTGCCTCAAGTGTAACAGAGCCTGTGGTAGTCCCATCAGTCTGTACAGCTGCCAACAGTTTCAGCGTGAGAGTGGAAGAGAGTCATCTGTGAGGCACCGGCAATAATGATGATGATGATATCAGTCAATAGTCTTAAAAACTAATAATGCTAAGGAAAAGAAATTTGCCGACCTTACCTTGTCTGCTTTACTGGTGACCCCAATGTGGTTGACTCTTAACTAGCTACAGTCTAGCAGTCACTCAAGGGGAAATTCTGGATGGGCAACAGGCACTAGCCTTGCCTGCAATGTCCATTCCAGTTAGCAATTACAAAACAAAATCACAAACTGTCACGAGAAGCTCTGAAAGCTTTGAGAAGATGGTATTATACCGATCGAACTAAATCAAAACCAAGTGAATTTTGGAGCTGGCCAGCCCAATGCAAAACTGTGCTCCGATCTTGAAACACAACAAGGTAAGTAAACGAACTTGACCATCTTGAGAATTGCAGCCTACATCTGAGCTCACATCAAACAGCGAGCAAATCTTACTAAGGAATTAACAAGTGATATAGCTTTATCAGGATATAAAGAAGGTGAACACATTTATAAATAATACGCCACTCCGATTTATAAGAAATAAGTTGGAATGACCTCCAACAACATGTACATAACGAGAGCGCACACGGGAATTTTAGATTCACTGCAACATGTTTAAGAGTAAAATTACAATAATACGAGTTTGGTAGTGACAGTTCTCTCCTTAATTAGACCAGAGCTATCTTGCTAACTCTGTAGCCTTCATGGAGAATTAAAGTAAATGTAACTTTAATAATTGATAACTAACTGACTGAAAATGTTTTACTGAACCAATGCATGAATTTAAAACTGGATTCTTTACAAGATATAAGATTGTTTTTTGAATTTTCAAAAATTCTTTTCACAGGAACAGGACAGATGTGCCCTTGTGATCACAATGTTTATAATCTTGGTTCAGTTAAGTTGTAAGGAATCAACTGTGTGGTATGCCCAACCTGGAAATGTCCTACAAATGAGTTGAGCCTATACTCAACCTCAATAATGACCTTGTCTCTATTTTCTTATGTAATGAGGGTCCATAAAATATCAGTATCCATGTTGGAAAACAGCGCACAAAGCATTTCTTAAATGGTAAGAGGTTAGAAAATGCTGATGTACGAAGGGACTTGAGTATCCTTAGTCACTGAATGCTAACACGTAGGATCAGAAAGCTAAAGGAAGGGTAATGGAATGTTAGCTTTTTATCACAGGAGGATTTGAGGACAGGAGTCATGAAATCTTACTTCAACTGTATTGAAGTTTGATTAGACCTCACGTGGAGACCGACAGCTTTGGTCTCCTTGCCTCAGGAGTGATATTATTGCTATAGAGTGTTGGGGAGATTTCACTGGGGTGTTTAATGTAGGGCTAGGGAGGGTGACACTAGTTCTGCAACAGACACTTCTAGCCCTGAAATGGTTAACAACAGCCAAGCGAGCTGCTGCTGGCGACTGCATGAGTACCTGGCTGGAGCTTGTAAGGGATATGCACAATGTTAATTAAATCTTGGAGCCTGTAAATACCAGCCAGTATCAATTGCCCCATCGAAACTCGGGATTAATAAAGAAACCGATCGGAATCTGTAACTGTTAGACAAGTGTGAATTGCTCTATCGGAACCTGTAACTGTTAAGTGTGAATGGCTCTATTTAAGTCTAAAGTTGATAAGTGTAATTGTCAATTTAGTTAAACTGAAACTATTGAAAATGGCTAGCCTGTCAGACGCATAGTAATTCCTTGAAACAATGAACTATTGAATACGGGATCGGAACCGCTCCCGGGGATGGCTGAGCCATTGTCAAGCACAGCAGGAGCTGGACAGGCACTTCGATACGGCCAATAGGAGGACGGATCCCCATCACGCGCAGATGAATGGACCAATGGGGAAGGCGAACTGACCGGGGACTCCAGGCAGCGCGAAGTATAATTGTGTCAAGTTTGAACGAGAAGGGAGAACGCCTTCTCCAACGAATGCATGCTTGTAGATTCGTTGTACGAGTTAAGATTCTGTGAATAAACTGCTGTCTGCGTCTAACCATAGTTGCCAGTGTGAGTCTCTCCTTCCGAAAGAACACGCAAAGACGGGACCCCGCGGGTCCGTCTTAACAAGAGGGAGAATACCAAAGGATCAACAGCCTTCAAAGTTTGTGCGAAGATTTGTAGCTCGGGTGCTCGATGTTGTGGTCCTGTTCACCGAGCTGGGAATTTGTGTTGCAGACGTTTTGTCCCCTGTCTAGGTGACATCCTCAGTGCTTGGGAGCCTCCTGTGAAGCGCTTCTGTGATCTTTCCTCCGGCATTTATAGTGATTTGTATCTGCCACTTCCGGTTGTCAGTTCCAGCTGTCCGCTGCAGTGGCCGGTATATTGGGTCCAGGTCAATATACTGATCACTGCAATGGACAGCTGGAACTGACAACCGGAAGCGGCAGATTCAAACCACTATAAATGCCGGAGGAAACATCACAGAAGCGCTTCACAGGAGGCTCCCAAGCCCTGAGGATGTCATCTAGACAGGGGACGAAACGTCTGCAACACAAATTCCCAGCTTGGCGAACAGAACCACAACATCAATAGCCTTATTCCCAGGTTGGCAGGACTATCCTAGGAAGAGAAATATGCTTTTATTTCCAAGTGTTTCAAAAGATGAAAGTGAAAATTACACAATACTTCAAGGGATATTCGCATTAGAATGGGTATAACGCTTCCCCCAGCTGTTGAGTCCAGAATCAGAACACCAAATGACAAAATAAGGGGGATTTCTGAATAACAATGGTTCATTGGACAGGCTGGATAAAAGACATTGAAGTGTTCAATCAGCCAAGATTATCTTAAAAAGTTGGGCAGGCTCAATGGGTTGATTGGGCAACTCCTGTTCCTACGTTCCAATGTTTCTGTGTCTTTATTATTTGGGAACTTGGGGTGGTCTGAGATGGAGAAAAGAAATCAAGTTCAGTTTTCAGTTTTGTGAAACCTAACTTGCATTTTTTTTTAAGGCCAGAAAGTCATTTGACTGTTGTCAATACTGTTTCAGCAAGAAAGAAACATTCTTGAGTTCAAAACAGCATTATCCATGAACTCATGTCATTCCAGTTGAATACCCAACTGAACATCTGGTGATTATTGACTTGCATTTCAGGATTCCTGAAGAAGGGCTTATGCCCGAAACGTCGATTCTCCTGCTCCTTGGATGCTGCCTGACCTGCTGCGCTTTTCCAGCAACACATTTTTCAGCTCTGATCTCCAGCATCTGCAGTCCTCACTTTCTCCTTGCATTTCAGGACCCAGCCAGAGGGTTCGGGAGCCAGACATTGATTCCTTTGAACAGCAGAGGCCACTAACAGCAGAGCTGTCATTGCCAGCGGTTACCAAGCAGTCACGAATAGGGAGGGGTCCTGAGGAGAAAGAACAATGCTGTTCTTTTGACCAGTGCAGACGCAATGGGCTGAAGGACCTTTTTTTGTGAGCTATAGATCTTATGACTCCAGGACTGACAGGGTAAGAGAGGCAGACATCCCGTGAGACTGTTGAAGACACAGGTTTAGGGAACCAGTAATAGTTAAGTAATAAGTGAACTGAGTAAATCACAGCAGCATTGGGGAGGCCAATTGGACCCCATTGTGCTGACATCGATTCTCCATGGTACACTAAGATGCTTGATGAAGAGCTTATGCCCGAAACATCGATTCTCCCGCTCCTCAGATGCTGCCTGACCTGCTGTGCTTTTCCAGCATCACACTCTCGACTAAAATGCTTGATGCCCAGTTGTTCTCAGCTTGAACTCCTAATGAATTGTGAAGCAAACTGTTTTGGTCAGAGGTACGTTTTGCTAATGGGGTATGCTGGGGCATGTAGGAATGGGGATTTACTGCATGTCGGAGTCTGAGCAGCACCGTTTCTGAAGAGCTTGGGAGGTAATACAAAGTGGGGAACAATGTGGTAAGTCAATTCTGGTTTCTGCTGTTTCTTGTTTTTTTTAATGTAGCAGAATTCTGAGAATGCTCTGACATGAGACAGCAGATATCAAGATCTCTGCTTTGCTGTATGCAAATGAGCAGACACAAAGAGTTTCTGACAGTGCTGACTGAATTGGAACCATGCACCAAAAGGGATGGAAATGATTGTTTCAATGTAATAAGGTCATCCATGCATCAGCACTTATCCCTTCCCTCATCAATGTGTTCCATATTATGGGTAAACTGAGCACTCCCTGTATGTGAGAAGCCAATAAGCTGTTACTAATGAAGTAAATAGTTGGGTAATTAAAAGCAACAATTATGACTCACTAAGTGCCCATGGAAATAAGGAGAAAGTGAGGACTGCAGATGCTGGAGATCAGAGCTGAAAAATGTGTTGCTGGAAAAGTGCAGCAGGTCAGGCAGCATCAAAAGGGCAGGAGAATCGACGTTTCGGGCAGAAGAAGGGCTTATGCCCGAAACGTCGATTCTCCTGCTCCTCGATGCTGCCTGACCTGCTGCGCTTTTCCAGCAACACATTTTTCAGCCCATGGAAATAAGCCTGAAAAACACTGCACAATGTTCATGTCACACAGGGTGGACAATAACCTCTCTCTCTCCTTTCTGCATGGAGCTATTGTTTCTTGGGCCCATTGACGAGTGGGAAGAGAAGGAGTTTCTTCACTTAGAGAGAAGGGGGTGAATCTTTGGAATTCTCTTCTCCAGAGGATGGAGGAAGTTCAGTCATTGAGTACGTTCAGGACGGAGATCAGTAGATCTTTAGACAACAAAGACATCGAGGGATAGTCCAGGAACAAAGCACAGATGTAAAAGATCAGCCATTTCCACTGATGGATATCCTATGACTAGGGGGTGTCTAAAAATTAAAAATCTAAAAATTAGGGCCATACCATTCAGGAGAGATATTAGGAAGCTCTTCTCCTTGAAAAGTGTTTTAGAGATTCAGAATCCGGGTTTACAAATAGCAGTGGATGCTAGATCAGTTGTTAATTTTAAATCTGAGCTTAATAAGATTTGTTAAGTCAAAGTACTAAGGGATATGGGTCAAAGGCTGGAGTTGGGCTGAAGATCAGCCACGATCTCATTGAGTGGCGGAACAGCCTCAAGGGGCTGAATGGCCGACTCATGTTCTTATGCCCGAGAATGGGAGGGCCAGTGCAAGGATCTGATTGGCCTTCATGTGCTCCTCTTTCTAAGGTGTGATGGTGTAAGAGGCCAACCTCTGTTAGATGGAGGTACATGACCGCGTTTCCAGGGGTCAAATCGGATGGAGTGGAGCTGTCAAAATTGGACAGTTGTCAACACTGTCAAAACAAAATAAGGAAATCAAATGAACATGCAATATTCACTATCTGCCAGCAGAGGTCACTACAACACATTGGGAAACATTAACTTATGAACATCACTTTATTTAAGTAACATCTTAGAAAGACATCATTTAGAGTCATAGAGATGGACAGCATGGAAACAGACTCTTCGGTCCAACCTGTCCATGCCGACCAGAAATCCCAACCCAATCTAGTCCCACCTGCCAGCACCTGGCCCATATCCCACCAAATCCTTCCTATTCATATACCCATCCAAATGTCTCTTAAATGTTGCAATTGTACCAGCCTCCACCACATCCTCTGGCTGCTCATTCCATACACGTACAACCCTCTGCGTGAAAAAATTGCCCATTAGGTCTCTATTATATCTTTCCCTTCTCACCCTAAACCCATGCCCTCTAGTTCTGGACTCCCCGACCCCAGGGAAAAGACTCTACCTATTTACCCTATTCATGCCCCTCATGATTTTGTAAACCTCTATAAGGCCACCCCTCAGCCTCCGACGCTCCAGGGAAAACAGCCCCAGCCTGTTCAGCTTCTCCCTATAGCTCAGATCCTCCAACCCTGGCAACATCCTTGTAAATCTTTTCTAAACCCTTTCAAGTTTCACAACATCTTTCCAGAGGAGACCAGAATTGCACACAATATTCCAATAGTGTCCTAACCAATGTCCTGTACAGCCGCAACATGACCTCCCAACTCCTGTACTCAATACTCTGACTATTAAAGGAAAGCATACCAAACGCCTTCTTCACTATCCTATCTACCTGCGACTCCACTTTCAAGGAGCTATGAACCTGCACTCCAAGGTCTCTTTGTTCAGCAACACTCCCTAGGACCTTACGATTAAGTGTATAAGTCCTGCTAAGATTTGCTTTCCCAAAATGCAGCACCTCACATTTATCTGAATGAAACCCCATCTGCCACTTCTCAGCCCATTGGCCCATCTTGTCCAGATCCTGTTGTAACCTGAGGTAACCCTCTTTGCTGTCAACTACACCTCCAATTTTGGTGTCATTTGCAAACTTACTAACTGTACCTCTTATGCTCGCATCCAAATTATTTATGTAAATGACAAAAAGTAGAGGACCCAGCACCGATCCTTGTGGCACTCCACTGGTCACAGGCCTCCAGTCTGAACAACAACCCACCATCACCACCACCCTCTTTCATCTACCTTTGAGCCAGTTCTGTATCCAAATGGCTAGTTCTCCCTTTATTCCATGAGATCTAACCTTGCTAATCAATCTCCCATGGGGAACCTTGTCGAACACCTTACTGAAGTCCATATCGATCACATTTACTGCTCTGCCCTCATCAATCCTCTTTGTTACTTCTTCAAAAAATTCAATCAAGTTTGTGAGACATGATTTCCCACGCACAAAGCCATGTTGACTATCCCGAATCAGTCCTTGCCTTTCCAAATGCATGTACATCCTGTCCCTCAGGATTCCCTCCAACAACTTGCCCATCACCGAGGTCAGGCACCAGTTATTGTTCCCTGGCTTGTCTTTACCGCCCATCTTAAACAGTGGCACCACGTTTGCCAACCTCCAGCCTTCCGGCACCTCACCTGTGACTATTGATGATACAAATATCTCAGCAAGAGGCCTAGCAATCACTTCTCCAGCTTTCCACAGAGTTCTCGGGTACACCTGATCAGGACCTGGGGATTTATCCACTTTTAACTGTTCCAAGACATCCAGCACTTCCTCCTCTGTAATCTGGACATTTTGCAAGATGTCACCATCTATTTCCCTAAAGTCTATATCTTCCATATCCTTTTCCACAGTAAATACTGATGCAAAATATTCATTTAGTATCTCCCCCATTTTCTGTGGCTCCACACAATGGCTGCCTTGCTGTTCTTTGAGGGGCTCTATTCTCTCCCTAGTTACCCTTTTGTCCTTTAGATTCTCCTTAATTCTATTTGCCAAAGCTATCTCATGTCCCCATTTTGCCCTCCTGATTTCCCTCTTAAGTATACTCCTACTTCCTTTATACTCTTCTAAGGAGTCAATCGATCTATCATTTATATAGTCATAGAGATATACAGCATAGAAACAGACCCTTCAGTTCAATACGTCCATGCTGACCAGGTATGCTAAACTAATTTAGTTCCATTTGCCAGCACTTGGCCCATACCATATCCCTCTAAACCTATCCCATTCATGTACCCATCTAGATGGCTGTTAAATGTTGTAATTATATCAACCTCCACCACTTTCCTTTGGCAGCTCATTCCATACACGCCTCACCCACTGCGTGAAAAAGTTGCCTGTCAGGTCCATTTAAATTTTTCTCCTCTCACCCTAAACCTGTGCCCTCTAGTTCTGGACTTCCAAACCCTGGGGAAAATCCTTATCTATTTACCCTATCCATGCCCCTCATGATTTTGTAAATCTCTATAAGGTCACCACCATTCCAGGTGAAACCTTGTCAAAGGCTTTACGAAAGTCCATGTGAATCACATCAACTATACTGCCCTCGTCAATATTTTTAGTCACCTCTTCAAAGAACTTAATTTATTTTGTCAGACTGTCCATGCTGACTGTCCCTGGTCAAGTGTTAAGTAACTCTGACTCACTGAATTTTCCAAACATTTCTGTACAACTGATGTCAGATTAATTGGTCTGCAATTATCTGGCCTGTACTTTTCATTATCTCAGGACATCCCAAAGCCCTTAGCATCTATTGATATACCTTTGAACAGTTAAAACAATTGTATTATAGTAAATGTAACAGCCAATATAAGTACAGTTAGGTCTCATTGTGATGTGATATTTCTTAGCATTGCCCATTTAAGGATTAGGGTTGGCCCTAATACCTGGGAGATTCCCCAGCTATTCATCATATGATGCATTGAATGATTGTGAGATAGGTATGAGAGAGAAAGTGGTATCCAGTTTAATGTCTCACCAAAAATATAGCGCAGCACCTCTTCTGCACTGCCATAGGTACCTGAGAAAGATATTTATCTTTATTCATACATTGCTGGTTAGGCCAGCATTTATTTCCCATCCCTAGCTGCCCTTCAGAAGGTGATGGTCAGATGTCTTCTTGAACCACTGATGTCCATGAGCCGCAGATTGACTAACAATGCCCTTGGGGGAGTTTCCAGGGTTTTGACCCAGCGACAGTGAAGAAATAACAATATATTTCCAAATCAGGATAGTGAATGGCTTGGAGGGGAGCTTGAAAGTGGTGGTATTCCCATGTAACTGCTCTCTTATTGTTCTAGATGGGAGTGTCATGGGTTTGGAAGGTGCTGTCTAAGGATCTTTGGTGAATTTCTCCAGTGCATTGCTCCAGTATTTACTGCTACAGCTGAGTGTCAGTGCTAGAAGGAGTGGATGCTTATGGATATGGTGCCAATCAAGTGAGGGTTGCTTTGTCCTGGAGGATGTCAAGCTTCTGTCTCTTTTTAGCAATGTTTGAATTCTTTGTCACACTTTCTTCTGAGAAAGTAAGAACTGAAGACCATTTGCAGCACAATTTATGGAATTTGATTTTGAAGGAAAATTCAAAAGGTTACTTTGTTCATGCATGTCATGGTTTTGAGTAACTCAGAATTGCAGTCTGTAAATGAATGGGAAAAATAAGGAGCAAAAGGCAAATTTGGAGACAATAGGGAAATTCAGGCCAAAGAGAGAGAGAGAGGGCTGCTGCAATTTTAGACAAAGGTGGCACATTTAGTCGAAAGCAAATTAAAATTGTGGATAAAGTAAATGCTTCATCACTGTGATCTGACAGGATGCTTTGGGTGTAATATCTAACTATGAACTGGATGGAAACATAGCCTCACTGGTGGGAAGAAACGAGCCTAAGAAAACATACTTAAACCCTGACTGAGTTACATATACACCACGAATCAGTAAGACTAGGTCCAACATTGAGAAAATTGTTAAAAGAGCTCAGAGTAATGTTTGATGAAAGTAATTGTGGAAGCGGTTAGCACTGCTGCCTCAGGACACCAGGGATCCAGGTTCGATTCCAGCTTTGGGTGACTGTCTGTGTGGAAATTTTTGCTTTACTGTGTGAGTTTCTGCCAGGTGCTCCTCCCACAGTCCAAAGATGTGCAGGTTAGGTGGATTGGCCATGCTAAATTAGTAGAGTGTTGGTAAAGCACAGCAGGTCAGGCAGCATCTTAGGAGCAGGAAAATTGACATTTCGGACAAAAGCCCTTCATCAGGAATCTTGACTCTGACCTCCAGCATCAGCAGTCCTCACTTTCACCATGCTAAATTAGTGTCCAGGGATGGGCAAGCTGGAGAGGGTTAGTCATGGAAATGAGGGTTCCTGAGAAACGGTAGGGTTAGAGTGGGATGTTCTTCAGACGATCAATGCAGACTGTTTAGTGAAATGGCCCCATTAAAAAATTAGACATTTTGAGTCTACAGTCATACAGTACAGAAACAGACTATTCAGATCAACTTGTCCATGCTGACAAGATATACTAAATTAATCTAGTCCCATTTGCCAGCATTTAGCCTAAACATTCAACAGAGTGGGAGGGGGGGTTGGTGGTGGCAGAGCTGAGTATGATGGCCATCACCAAGGCAAAGCTGCTACAAAAACTGAATGGCCTGTAGGTGGATAAATCACCTGGACCAGATGGACTACACCCCAGAGTTCTAAGGGAGATAGCTGAAGAGACTAGTAGTGGAGGCATTAGTAGTGACCTTTCAGGAATCGCTAGAATCAGGGAGGGTTCCAGAGGACTGGAAAATCACTGACGTGACACCCCTGCTTAAAAAGAGAACAAAGCAAAACACAGAAAATTACAGACTGATTAGCATGACCTCAGTCATGCGTAAAGTCCTGGTATCCATTGTGAAGGATGAGATTTCTGAATACTTGGTGGTGTTCAGTGAAATAGGACAAAGTCAGCATGGTTTCATCAAGGGGAGGCTATGCCTGACAAATCTGCTAGAATTCTTTGAGGAAGTAACGAGCAGGTTAGACCAAGGAGAGCCAATCGATGTTATCTACCTGAACTTCAAGAAGGCCTTTGATAAGATGCCGGATAGGAGGCTGCTGTGTAAGGTAAGGGCCCATGGTGTTAGAGGCAAGGTGCTAACATGGATGGAAGCTTGGCTGTCTGGCAGAAAGCAGAGAGTTGGGGTAAAAGACTCTTTCTCAGGATGGCAGCCGGTGATAAGTGGTGTTCCGCAAGGCTCAGTGTTGGGACCATAACTTTTCACTTTATACATTAACAATCTATATGAAGGAATTGAGGACATTCTGACTAAGTTTGCAGATGACACAAAGATAGTTAGAGGGACTAGTGGCATTGAGGGAGCAGGGAGGCTGCAGAACAATTTAGACAGGGTTAGGAGAGTGGGCAAAGAAGTGGCTGATGGAGTACAATGTGGGAAAGTGTGAGGCCATGCACTTTGGGAGGAAGAATAGAAGCATGGACTATTTTCTAAATAGGGAGATAACTCAGAAGTCAGAAGTGCAAAGAGACTTGGGAGTTCTAGTCCAGAATTCTCTCAAAGTAAACTTGCAGGTTGAGTCAGCAGTTAGGAAAGCAAATGCAATGATGACATTTAATTTGAGAGGACTTGAATATAAAAGAAAGGATTTACTTCTGAGGCTCTATAAGGCTCTGGTCAGACTGCATATGGAGTATTGTGTGCAGTTTTGGGCCCCATATCTCAGGAAGGATGCAGTGGCTCTGGAGTGTGCTCAGAGGAGGTTCACAAGAATGGTCTCAGAAATGAAAAGCTTAACAAATGAGGACTCTGGGACTATACGCGATGGAGTTTAGAAGGATGAGGGATCTAATTGAAACATACAGAATACTGAATGGTCTGGACATAATGGATGTTGGAAAGCTGTTTCCATTGGTATGAGAGAATAGGACCCAAGGGCACAGCCTTAGAGTGAAGGGAAGACCGTTCAGAACTGAGATAAGGAGAAATGTCTTTAGCCAGAAACTAGTGAATCCATGGAATTCATTGCCACAGAAGGCTGTGGAGGCCAAGTCATTGAGTATATTTAAGATGGAGATAGATAAGTTCTTGAGTATCAAGGGGATCAGGATTAGGGGGAGAAAGTGGGAGAATGGGGTCGAGAAACCTATCAGCCATGATTGAATGGTGGAGCAGACTCGATGGGCTGAATGGCCTAATTCTGCTCCTATGTTTTATGGCCTTATATCTTTCTAAACCCTTCCTAATCACAAACCTCCACTACTTCTGCCAGCAGCTTATTCCTCATGCCCTACCCTCTGCATGAAACATTGCTCCTCAGCTCCCTGTTAAATCTTTCCCCTCTCACCTTAAACCTATGCCATCTAGTCTTGTTCTCCCCCACCCTTGGGAAAAAGACTTTGTCAATTTACCTTATCCATGCCCCTCATAATTTTATAAACCTCTATAAGATCAGCCCTCAGCCTCTGACGGTCCAGGGAAAATAGCCCCAGCCCGTTCAGCCTCTCCCTCTAGCTCAAATCCTCCAACCCTGGCAACATCCTTGTAAATCTTTTCTGAACCCTTTCAAGTTTCACAACATCGTTCCCATATCTGGGAGACCAGAACTGAACATGCTATTCTAAACATGGCCTAACTAATGTCCTGTAGAACTGCAATGTGACATCCCAACTCCTGTATTCAATGTTCTGATCAATGAAGGAAATATGCCAGATGCCTTCTTCAACACCCTGTCTACCTGCAACTCCACTTTCAGGGAACTATGCACCTGCACCCTTTGACCTTTTTTTTTGGCAAAACGCCCCAGGGCCCTTTCGTTAACTGTGTAAGTCCTGCCCTGGTTTGCCTTCCCAAAATGCAACACCTCACACTTATCTAATGTAAATTCCATCTGTCACTCCTTGGCTCATTGGCCCATTTGTTTTAGTCTGAGATAACCTTCTTCACTGTCCACGACATCACCGGTTTTGGTGTCATCTGCAGACTTATTAAACATGCCTCCTTTCTGCACATCCAAATCATTTGAATAAATGATGAAAAGCAATGGACCCAGCATTGATCTTTGTGGCACATTGCTGGTCACAGGCCTCCAATCCAAAAATCCACCCTCCATCACCACCTTTTATCACACACCTTCAAACAAATTTTGTATCCAAATGGCTGGCTACTCCTGGATGCTATGTGATCTAATCTACCGTCAGGAACCTTGTCGAATATCTTGCTGAAGATATCTAGACAATGTCTACCACTCTGCCTTCATCAATCCTCTTTGTCACTTGTTCAAAAAAATTCCATCAAGCTAGTGAGACACGATTTTCCACACACAAAGCTGCGTCAGCTCTTCCTAATCAGCCCTTGCCTTTCCAAATACCCAGCCCTCCTTCCCCCCCGATCTATCACCTTCATCCCCTCCCCCACTCACCTATTGTACTCTATGCTACTTTCTCCCCACCCCCACCCTCCTCTCATTTATCTCTCCATCCTTCAGGCTCTCTGCCTCTATTCCCGATGAAGGGCTTCTGCCCGAAATGTCGATTTTCCTGCTCCTCGGATGCTGCCTGAACTGCTGTGCTTTTCCAGCACCACTCTAATCTAGACCCCCTTTCCAAATACATGTAAATCTAATTCTGCAGAATCCCCTCCAATAACTTACTCACTCCTGACGTCAGGCTCATTGGTCTGTAGTTGCCTGGCTTTTTCTTATCACCTATTTAAATTAATGACACCACATTAGACACCTTCAGTTTTCCAGCATCTTACCTGGTCTGACGATACAAATATCTCAGCAAGGGGCCCAAATATTTCTTCTGCAATTCCCCATAAAGTTCTGGGATGAACCTGAACAGGTCCCAGGGATTTATACACCTTTGTGTGTTTTAAGACATCCAGCATTTCCTTTACCGTACGATGGACACTTTTAACGATATCACTATTTATTTCCCCAAGTTTTTGAGCTTCCATATCCTTCTCCACAATAAAAACTGACCCAAAATACTCTTTTATTGTCTCGCTCATCTCCTGAGATTCCACCTATTGACGGCCTTATTGATCTTCAAGGGGCCTTATTGTCTCCCTCGTTACTCTTTTTCCCTTAATGCATTCATAAAATCTCTTCGGATTCTCCTTAACCCAATTTGCTGAAGCTATCTCATGCCCCCTTTTTGCCCTCCTGATTTCACTCCATGTATACTCCTACTGCCCTTCTACTCCTTTAGAAATTCACTCGATCCCAGCTGTCTTTACCTGACATGTGCCTCCTTCTTTTTCTTGACCAAAGCCTCAATTTCTCTAGTCATCTGGCATTCCCTACACCTATCATCCTTGCCCTTCACACTAACAGGAACATATTGTCTCTGAACTTTTGTTATCTCATTTTTAGAGGCCTCCCACTTTCCAACCATCTCTTCACCTGCAAATTCAGGACTGAGATGAGGAAAATTTCTTCCCTCAGAGTTGTGAACCTGTGGAATTCTCTCCCACAGGTAGCTGTTGGAGGTAGTTAATTAGATTTATTGGAGAGGAAGCTGGAGGCGGCCCTTGCAGTTAAAGAAACCAAGGGATATGGGGAGAAAGTGGGAAAGGGATACTAAGATTGCCTGACCAGCCATGATCGTATTGAATATGGTGGTACAGGCTCAAAGGGCTGAAAGGCCTACTCCTGCACCTATTTTCAATGTTTTTCATGAGTAGACTCTCCCAATCAACTTCTGAAAGTTCTTGCCTAATATCAAAATAAAGGAAAATGTAAAGCTGCTATTTTGCTAGGTTAGGCTTGTGTGTTCTGCTCAGTCAGAAGCAGTCAGTAAGGAGCTGTATAGTTTAGAAAGTACAGTGGCAATCAAGAACGTGAAGAAAGTGGAGAACAATCAATAGGTGTCACCCAATTTGTTCATTCAAATAACTGGCTGGTTTATTTGGATCTGCAGAGATTGTAAGCAAATGAGGGATCAGTTCTGAAGAAGCTTCACGAGACTCGAAACATTAACTCTGTTTCTCTCTCCACAGATGCTGCCAGACCTGCTGAGTTGCTCCAGCACCTTCTGTTTTTATTTCAGACTGCCAGCCTCTGCAGTATTTAGGCTTTAAATCAGTGTGTTATTCTCTTTCAACTCTTTCAGAGCAGCTTGAATTAACTGAGTGAGCAGGTTGGCCATTTCAGAGTCAACCACCATTCTCTACACAGATGTTCATTTGTAAATTCTGTAAGAAATCAGGAGCAAATTCACAATCCAGAGAGTTTTTGCAATCTGGAACACTGCAAAGAGTGGTCAATACTAATAGCATTTCAGGCAAGGTTAGCTAAACAAGTAATAGAAGGATAAACTGATGGGAATAGTTGAAGAGGATTGGGAGGGAGATGCTTGGGCAGTTGGACTGAACTATCAGTAACATGCAATCTATATTACCTTGGATGTCCATTCTAGGGTCAAGACCAAGGAGATGACAGTTTAATGTCTCACCTAAGAGACAAGAGCTTGGATAGTGCAGCGCCCCCCTCAGCATTGCATGGAATGTCACCCTGGATTCAAATTTCTTATATCGAGAATGCAATGGGTACTCTTTGAACAGAGTGGGCAGTAGGTAATAACTGATCACAAAATATGTAACACTTGTTACACAAACCCTTGTCTTTCCCACTTTATTGATAGACACAGACATCCTGGTTCACATATTTCAGTTTGACAGGATAGTGTTCACTGACCTGGTTACACCATCAGGCTCTGAAAATTTCTTGAAACAAGACAACCAGAATTTCAGACATTTATGTTAGGTTTGTAGTCTATTTAACATGTAACATTCTATCTGAATTGTTTGTTGATTGTGACAATCATTTAACTGGACCCATTAGAAATCATTGTTGGATTTCAGACTTTTATGACTGTCAGGAACCTGTCCTTGTGGAACGTTAATGATGATTGATTGTCTTAGTCTCTTGCTGGTTCCTCATTCACCAGTCCCATTGGTCTGCCAGAAACTCAGTCTCAGACTCTTCCCGCAGTCCCATGACTTGTCAATCGTTCAGCTTTTATGCACACCTTCACTTGCTCAATTCCTTCCAACATCTCGGATTGATTTCTCCACTAGTTCTGCACTGTCATGTCTCATCCATTAAGGTTCCCCTGTGGTTTGAAGGGCTTAAAAGTTTAGCACATGGATGGATTTGTATGTTATGTATAATGCTGAGAGACAAAGTTCACCACCAGGTTTCACCAACCAGACTTGCGATCAGAAGACAAGATAGGTCACTGATCAGGAGTGGGTGAGAAAGAAGTGACAGTAAACAAGCACTAATTGGTGCTAATTATCGAGTCATACAGGCATAGAGATGTACAGAATGGAAACAGACCCTTCAGTCCAACTCCTCCAAGCTGACCAGATATCCCAACCTAATCTAGTCCCATTTGCCAGCACTTGGCCCATATCCCTCCAAACCCTTCCTATTCATATACCCATCCAGATACCTTTTAAATGTTGTAATTGTACCAGCCTCTACCACTTCC
Organism: Chiloscyllium plagiosum; assembly: GCF_037043375.1. Classification (NCBI taxonomy): domain Eukaryota; kingdom Metazoa; phylum Chordata; class Chondrichthyes; order Orectolobiformes; family Hemiscylliidae; genus Chiloscyllium; species Chiloscyllium plagiosum. The sequence continues at coordinate 14,472,755 of NW_028270150.1, forward strand.
TCTGACAGCTCATTCCATACACACACCACGCTCTGTGTGAAAAATTTCCCTTAGGTCCCTTTTAATTTTTTTCCCCTCTTACCTTAAACCTATGCCCTCTAGTTCTGGACTCCTTCACTCTAGGGAAAAGACCTTGTCTATTTACCTTATTCATGCCCCTCATGCTTTTATAAACGTCTACAAGGTCACCCCCTCAGCGTCTGATGCCCCAGGGCAAACAGCCCCAACCTATTCAGCCTCTCCTTATAGCTCAAACCCTCCAATCCTGGCAACATCTTTGTAAATCTTTTCTGAATTCTTTCAGGTTTCACAACATCCTTCTGATAGGAAGCAGACCAGAATGACACACAATGTTCCAAAAGTGGCCTAACCAATGTCCTGTGCAGCCACAATATCACCTCCTGATTCCTATACTCAATGCGCTGACCAATAAAGACAAGTGTACCAAATGCCTTCCTCACTATCCTATCTACCAGTGATTTCAAGGAAATATGAACCTGCACTCCTAATTAAGTTATGAGCAGTGAGTTCTGGATGAGCATAAGCTTGTGGGAGACTGGCAGATAGCAAGGTGATCAGGACAGCAGAGTGTTTCAAGTCTCAAGGAAACCAAAACAGCTGTTGGGGTTTTGTTAGAAGATGAGTTGAAATAGGACGAGAGATGGCCAATAATTACTGAGGTGGAAGATATTGGTAATGGACAGGATAGGTTGACCTGTTTTCTCTGGAGCTTAGAGGGTTAAGGATAATCTGATCAAAATCTTTAATGGTATTAACAGGGGAAAAAAAAGACAGGGGATTCAAGAATGAGAGGCCATATCTGAGAATTAGTTCCAGACAATTCAGGAGAGATGCTAGGAAACACTTTGACACACAGAGGGCGGGAGATGTTTGGAACTCTCTTCCACAAATGGCAGCGGGTGCTAGATCAGTAATTCTCTCTCTCTGGGTTCCATCTCCAACTATTGCTTACTCTTCCCCCCTGCTCCCACCCCTTCTCTCGCATATATACCATTCTTTTCCAAGTTACATTCAGCTCTGAAAAAGGGGCACTGGGCCCAAAATATTCTTTCCACAGAAGCTGCCAGACCTGCTGAGTTTTTCCAGCAGTTTCTGTTTACATTCTGACGGTGCGTTCTAGTTTTAAAGCAAGGAGCAGGAGGTTTAGACAAGATTTGATGAAAATAAATTCCATTCAATGGTTTAGGCATCTGGAACTCACTGTCCAACAGGACGTTAGAGGTGGGAATCTTCACAACTTTTTAGAACTATTTAGATGAACACTTCAAATGTTGCAGCATGCAAGGCTACAGGCCAAGTGCTAGAAAATGGGTTTAAAGCACATGGATGTTTGATGACCAGTGATAACACTTTCTGTACTGTAAAAGTTCTACAAGCCTCTAAGGACTACCATTCATAAACCAACAATCAAATCACTTTGACGGAAGCCTATAGAATCTATGGACCATTTTGTGAGCAGATGCAGGGAAACGAAAGTGCTCACAATCTGATTTTCAGACAGGAAGCTAAGAGTTGGAGCATCACTGAGTTGGAGATAACATCTTCCTTCATAAAGTTTTCCAGAATGATTTGCAAGAACCAAAGACAGATAACATCGGAAGCTACTGAGCGATGGACATAAGTTCGAAGTGATACTCACAGATCCTACATGCATTTTTGATGTTTGATACAATCACAACAACACCTTAACAAAGCAAGACATATCGAAGTTGTGGCTATCTGCATGCATGAAGAAAATGCTGAGCTTTCAGATGGTTTTACATGCAAGGCATGTAGCAGGAGGCAGTGCATGAGAACAAGAGCTGAAGCAGCTACAAAGAGCTGTGCACTAACCCAAACAGACAGCACACAGGGAGAATATTCAAGCTACAGTAAACATCATTTGGTATCCCACCAGAGGCATATGCATGGGATGACTTAGAAACCAGAATCTTACTAAATGTACACGACAAAACCGAATGTTGAACAGATATTTTACACTGTCAATCTCATGTCACAGCCTGAACTCTTGCAAAAATTCAAATTTATCTGTCTTTGGAATACTGGCAAAGATTGACATGGGGCAAGTGCCAATACACTAACTCTGTGAATGACCCACAGATACGGGAAGCCATGACAAAACCTCGAAAAATAAAACCTTTGGTATACAATGAATAACAAAAAGTTTGCTTGAAAGTGCAGTATGAAATTAAGAAGGCAAGTGGAATATTGTCCTTCATTGCAAAAAAGATGGGTTTAAAGCACATGGATGTTTGATGACCAGTGATAACACTTTCTGTACTGTAAAAGCTTACAAATAGGGAGGTTATGTTGTAGCTGTACAGGGTGCTGGTGAGGCCACATCTGCAGTACTGTGTACAGTTTTGGTCTCCTTACTTGAGAAAGGATTTACTGGCACTGGAGGGGGTGCAGAGAAGGTTCACTAGGTTGGTTCTGGAATTGAGAGGGTTGCTTATGAGGAGAGATTGAGTAGACTGGGATTATATTCATTGGAATTTAGAAGCATGAAAGGGTAATTTATGGGATAAATAAAATTGTGAAGGGAATAGATAAGATAGAAACAGAAACTAGAACCAGCAGGGAAAAGCCTCAAAATAATGGGGAGCAGATTTAGGACTGAGTTAAAAAGAAACTTCTTCACCCAAAGGGTTTTTAATCTGTGGAATTCCCTGCCCTGTGAAGTAGCTGAGGCTTCCTCAGTAAATGTTTTAAAGTTAAGATAAATAAGTTTTCAAACAGTAAATGAATTAAGGGTTATAGTGAGAGGGCAGGTGAAGCCACAAAAAGATCAGCCATGATCTTATTGAATGATGGGGCAGGCTCAAAGGGTCAGACGGTCTACTCCTGCTCCAAGTTCTTATGTTCTTAGGTTTGTCACTTCCACATGCATGACACTTATCGCTGGAGAGTAAGTACAGTCAATCCACTTGGACATTGTAGATTTGCTACACACTGTTGGACTGGCAATTGCTAATATACCAGCTGTAACACACACTAGTCACAATCTACAGAATGCCTCAGACATAACAGACTCAACAGAAACTGCAGGAGATCATTTGAGAAATATTTGCCGATCTGAACATAACAGAGGAATTGAGTACTTGACTGATTGCTCAGCTCTCTGAAAGGAATGATGAGAGTTCAAGAGGAAATGGCTGAATAAGTAGCTCAGATTCAAACTGAGAGTACTACCTCTGAGATCATGACATCTTTAAGGAGAGTGCTGTACAGCTCAGAAAGATGAACAAAGAGCTGAAAGGGAAGGAAAGAAAGCCTGGTGAACTATAAGCTACACATCATTCATATGCTGTAAAGGTTGTTGGTTCAGAGGAAGATCAGAACAACCTATTGTTATGAAGTTGAAGATGTGTACTGTACCTTTAAGAGACAGTGAATGCTGTTCTGAACTGAAAGCTTATAAGCCCCTGTGAATATGATTTGATGGCAGTCTCAGAGTTTACTGGAAAATTGCAAATATGTACCTGAGCTGGTTGCTGTTTTGACAACAAATAGAATTTAGCCAATCAGTTAAATTATGCCCTGGGATACTAAAACCCAATGGTGTTTGAATTTGTTTTGGCAACATTGAACCAATGAGATGATAGGATGTTGGGGATATAAAAATGCAGGCATTTTGAAAATTGCAGAGAGAGCAACTACCATAAAGAGAGACCCAAGAAATTAGGAAACCATGTCTTACAAAGGTACCTTTTCATATGAAACATATTCACAGCAAAAAGAAGTAAGACTTTACTTCAGTAAAGCCTTTGATAAGGTTCCACATGGTAGGCTGTTGGATAAAATGCAAAGGCATGGAATTGAGGATGATGTAGCAGTTTGGATTAAAAACGGCTTTCTGAAAGAAGGCAGCGAGTGGTGGTTGATGGAAAATATTCAGTCTGGAGTCTGGTTACAAGTGGTGTGCCACAAGGATCTGTTTTGGGACCACTGCTGTTTGTCATTTTTATAAATGACTTAGACGCAGGCATAGGTGGATGGATTAGTAAATTTGCAGATGACACTAACGTCGGTGGAGTAATGGACAGTTTGGAAGATTGCTACAGGTTGCTGGGGGACTTGGATAAACTGCAGAATTGGGCTGAGAAGTGGCAAATGGAGTTCAATGCAGCTAAATGTGAGGTGATGCACTTTGGGAAGAATAACAGGAAGGCATAATACTGCATCAATGGAAAGATTCTTGGTAGTGTGGATGTGCAGAGGGGTTTTGGAGTCCATGTACATAGATCCCTGAAAGTTGCCACCCAGGTTGATAGTGCTGTTAAGAAGGCATACAGTGTGTTAGGTTTCATTTGTAGATGGATTGAGTTTCAAGCCGCAATATCATGCTGCAACTGTACAGAACACTGGTGTGGCCACACTTGGAATATTGTTTACAGTTCTGGTCCCCATATTTCGGGAAGGATGTGGAAGTATTGGAAAAGGTGCAGAGGAACTTTACCAGGATGTTGCTTGGTCTGGAGGGGAGGCTTATGAGGAAAGGCTGAGAGACTTGGGTCTGTTCTCATTGGAAAGAAGAAGGCTAAGAGGGGATTTGACAGAGGCATACAAGATGATCAGAGGATTAGATAGGGTAGACAGTGAAAGTCTTTTTCCTAGGATGATAATGTCAGCTTGTACGAGGGGGCATAATCATAACTACAAATTGAGGGGCGATAGATTTAAGATAGACGTCAGAGGCAGGTTCTTTACTCAGAGAGTGGTAAGGGCATGGAATGCCCTACCTGCCAATGTAATCAACTCATCCGCATTATGGAGATTTAAACAATCCTTGGATAAGCACATGGATGATGATGGGATAATGTAGGGGGACGAACTGAGAATAGTTCACAGGTCGGCGCAACATTGCGGGCCTAAGGGCCTGTTCTGCACTGTATTGTTCTATGTTCTATGTTCTAAGACGACCCAGGGAGATTTTCATTTGGAAGAAGAAAGACCCAAAGATGATAGTTGCTATGTGGTTTTGCAATTAAATTGATGTAATTGTAGTAAGTGTCTTCTTGGAACACTATATTGTTATAGAGTTAGAGGCAGGTAATAAGCAGTTAAGAGAAAGGGAGGCTTAGAGTTATGAGTAATTGCTGTTTAATGTTCATTTTTATAATTAAAGAATAAATTCATGCTATTTTCTTCAAATAGTGGAATTTTGGAGTTCTCTATTACTCATATTTTAACAGATTACGAGGTGAGGGGAGTATTTCTGGGTGTTTGTTTTATTTAAAAGAGGGGTTCACCGCGGTGTCTTAACACCCACACTTGCTGATCAGGCTCAGCAAGAGCAGCTACAGAAACATCACCTTAAACTCAAAGCAATAAGTCGAAATGCAGAACATGCACAACAAGCGGTTGAAATGTTTTCATAAGATGGTCCTCTCAGAAATAAATCTAGTGAAATAACTCAAACAGGAAACCAAATCACTTCTGAAGCAGAAAGTGGAAATTGTCGAAACTTCAAAGAAAAGAAAAAGGATAAATAAAATTTGTGTATTAGACAAATTATTATTATTATTATCAGAATAATAATCTGATTACTAAGGCAAAAAAAAACTGGATGAATTGAAAGCTAAGTTTTTGAAAGAATTCGAATAACCCAGAATGTAAAGCTAAAAGATTCAAAATGAGTGAGAACCTCTTAGGACAAATGCAGAAAATGCCAAGAAGATTTGAACCACTCAAAACCGCTTTCACAATGAGATCAGTCAGTCAAAGAGTCATAGAGTCATAACAAGGTATTTTCCCTGGGGTGGGGGAGTCCAGGACTAGGTTTAGGGTGAGAGGGTAAAGAGTTAAAAGGGACCCAAGGGACAACTTTTTCACGCTGAGGGTGGTGCATGTTTGCAATGGGCTGCCAGAGGAAGTGGTTGAGGCTTATGTGGGACTTGCTGGAAACACTCTGCCTGTCAGGTAGCATTTTTGGAGAAAATTTCCCAAATCAATGACCTTTCAGATCAGAACTTTAGTTCTACGTTGATAGCTTTTTTTTTGTTTTTGCTGTTGATACAAGGTTCAATCTGTTTGGAAGCAACCATCTGCAAGAACAACAGTTTGATGGAGGCTAAGCAGGAAAAGAAATCCCTTGACCATTTTATCATCAATTGCCCCTGACGCCATTGTTTTGATGTTGAGGTGCGGGTATTGGATGGAGGTGGACAAAGTTAAAAATCACACAGCACCAGGTTACAGTCCAACAGGTTTATTTGATTTTGACCATTGTTCTGAACAGCCTTCTGACTCTGACTCTACACAACCTGCAATAAATCAAGAATGCGGCTGTTGTTTCCTGTTTCTGCTCTCAAGCCCTTTTTTTCCATTCGCTCCTGGAGCATGGGCAGCACTGGCTGGGCCAGCATTTATTGGCTATCCCTGTTTGTCCTTGAGAAAGTGAGGGTGAGCTGCCTTCTTGAACTGCGGCAAACTGTGTGCTGTCCGTTCACCCAGAATGTCCTGAGGGAGGGAGTTCAGATTTTGACCCAGCGACAAGTGAAAGAGTCGCAATATATTTCCAAGTTAGGGTGGTGAGTGGCTTGGAGGGGATCTTGCAAGTGGTGGTGTTGCCATGTATCAGCTGCCCTTTTCATTCTAGACTGAAGTTGGTATGGGTTTAGAAGGTGCTGTCTAAAGAATCTTTGGTGTATTGCTGCAGTGCATCGTGCAGGTGGTGCACACTGCTACTACTGACCATCAGTGGTGGAGGAAATGGATGCTTGTGGATGTGGTGCCAATCAAGTGGACTGCTTTGTCCTGGATGGTGTCAAGCTTCTTGAGTGTTGTCGGAGCTGCACCCACCCAGGCAAGGGCTGTCACTCTCACCTCACCTCTGGAATTCAGCTCTTTTGTCCATGTTTGTACCAAGGCTGTAATGAGGTCAGGAGCTGAGTGGCCCTGACAGAACTCAAACTGGGCATCACTGGGCAAGTTAATGTTGAGCAAGTGCTGCTTGATCGCACGGTTGATGACATCTTCCATCACTTTACTGATAATGGAGAGCATACTGATGGAGCAGTAATTAACCAAGTTGGATTTTTCCTGCTTTTTGTGTACAAAACATTGCTGGGCAGTTTTCCACATTGCTGGATAGATACCAGTGTTGTAGCTGTACTGGAAGAGATTGGCTAGTGGAGCAGCATGTGCTGGAACACAAGTCTTCAATATTATTGCTGGAATGTTGTCAGGGCAGCACAGTGGCTCAGTTGTTAGCACTGCTGCTTCACAGTGCCAGGGGCTCATGTTTGACTCCTCCCTAAGGCAACTGTCTGTGTAAAGTTTGCACGTTCTCCCCCGTGCCTGCATGAGTTTCCTCCAGGTGCTATGGTTTCCTCCCACAGTCCAAAGATGGGCAAGTTAGGTGGATTGGCCATGCTAAATTGCCCATAGTATCCAGGGATATGCAAGGTAGGTGGATTGGCCATGGGAAATGCAGGATAGGGTAGGTAGATAGGCCTGGACGCAATGCTCTTTGGAGGGTCAGTATGGTTTGGATTGGTCAAATGGCATGCTATCACACTGCAGGGATTCTATGAGGCCCATTGCCTTTGCAGGACTCAGTGTCTCCAACCAGTTACTGATGTCACGAGGAATGAATCAAATTGACTGAAGAAATTTGTGTGCTCACTGTCCACTGGAGTAGAACCAGATGATTGGAGGGTGGCAAATGTTATTCCCTTATTCAAGAAAGGGAAGAGGGATAATTTTGGGAACTACAGACCAATCAGTCTTACATCAGTGATGGGCAAATTATTGGAAAGGACGCTGAGACACAAGACTTATGATTATTTGGAAATGCATAGTTTGATTAGAGATAGTCAGCATGGTTTTGTGAGGGGCAGGTCATGCCTCACAAGTCTTACTGAATTATTTGAGGATGTGACAAAATATATTGATGAAGGTAGAGCAGTGGATTGGTGTACATGGATTTTAGCAAAGTGGTTTATAAGGTTCCCCATGGTAGGCTCATTCAGAAAGTAAGGAAGCATAGGAAACTGGAAAATTTGGCTGCCTGGATACAGAATTGGCATATAGAAGTCAGAGGGTGGTATTAGATGGAAAGTATTCAGCCTGGAGCTAGGTGAGCAATAGTGTTCCATAGAAATTTACTCTGGGACCTCTGTTCTTTGTGAATTTTATAAATGCCTTGGATGAGGAAGTGGAAGGGTGAGTTACTAAGTTTGCTGATGACAGGATTAAAGGCAGGATTCTTGGCAGTGTGGAGGAACAGAGGGATCTCGGTGTCCACATCCATACATCTTTCAAAGATGCCACCCATGTTGATAGTGTTGTTAAGAAGGTGTATGGTGTGTTGGCTTTTATTAGCAGGGAGATTGATTTTAAGAGCCTTGAGGTTATGCTGCAGATCTATATTGTTAGACCACACTTGGAATATTATGTTCATTTCTGGTCGCCTCGTTATGGGAATGATGTGGAAGCTTTAGAGAGAATACAGAGGATACTTACAAGGATGCTGCCTGGACTAGAGGGCATGTCTTATGAAGAAAGGTTGATGGAGCTAGGGCTTTCTCACTGGAATGAAGAAGGATGAAAGGTGACTTGATAGATGCGTACAAGATGATGAGAGACATAGAAAAAATGGATAGCCAGAAACTTTCTGGCGGAAATGGTTATCACGAGGGCACATTGTTTTAAAGTAATTGGAGGAAGGTTTAGTGGAGATGTCAGAGGTAGGTTCTTCACACAGAGAGTAGTGGGTGCGTGGAATGCACTGCCAGCGGTGGTAGTGGGGTCAGATACATTAGGGACATTTAAACAACTCTTGGATTGGCACATGGATGAGAGTAAATTAAAGTGTGTGTAGATTAGTTTGATCTTAGAGTAGGATAAAAGGTTCAGCACAATATTGAGGGTAGAAGGGCCTGCACTGTGCTCTTCTGTCCTATGCTATATGTTCTACAGTATCTGTGATGCTGGTGACCACTGGAAGATGCTGAGATGGATCATCCACTTGGCACTTCTCATTGAAGATTGCTGCAAATGCTTCTGTCTTATCTTTTACTCTTGCCACTGCTTGCTCTGTTGCCCATCTCCACTGCCTGCTTTCCCCCCTTCTCCTTACTTTTAAATCTGTCTTAGACCTGTCTTAGATAGGATAGTGACGAAGGCGTTTGGTATGCTTTCCTTTACTGGTCAGAGTATTGAGTACAGGAGTTGGGAGGTCAAGTTGCGGCTGTACAGGACATTGGTTAGGTCACTGGTGGAATATTGCGTGCAATTCTGGTCTCCATCCTATCGGAAAGATGTTGTGAAACTTGAAAGGGTTCAGAAAAGATTTATAAGGATGTTGCCAGGGTTGGAGGATTTAGAACATAGAACATAGAACATAGAAGAATACAGCGCAGTACAGGCCCTTTGGCCTTCGATGTTGCGCCGATCCAAGCCCACCTAACCTATACTAACCCACTATCCTCCATATACCTATCCAATGCCCGCTTAAATGCCCATAAAGAGGAGAGTCCACCACTGCTACTGGCAGGGCATTCCATGAACTTACGACTCGCTGAGTGAAGAAGCTACCCCTAACTTCAGTCCTATATCTACCCCCCCTTAATTTAAAGCTATGCCCCCTTGTAATACCCGACTCCATACGCGGGAAAAGGTTCACACTGTCAACCCTATCTAACCCCCTAATCATCTTGTACACCTCAATCAAGTCACCCCTAAACCTTCTTTTCTCCAATGAAAACAGCCCCAAGTGTCTCAGTCTTTCCTCATACGATCTTCCTTCCATACCAGGCAACATCCTGGTAAACCTCCTCTGCACCCGTTCCAGTGCCTCCACATCCTTCCTATAGTATGGCGACCAAAACTGCACACAATATTCCAGATGCGGCCGCACCAGAGTCTTATACAACTGCATCATGACCTCAGGACTCCGGAACTCAATTCCTCTACCAATAAAAGCCAGTACGCCATATGCCTTCCTCACCGCACTATTTACCTGGGTGGCAACTTTCAGAGATCTGTGTACATGGACACCAAGATCCCTCTGCTCATCCACACTACCAAGTATCCAACCATTAGCCCAGTATCCCATCTTTTTGTTATTCTTCCCAAAGTGAATCACCTCACACTTAGCTACATTGAATTCCATTTGCCACCTTTCTGCCCAGCTCTGCAGCTTCTCTATATCCTGCTGTAACCTGCCACATCCTTCCTCACTGTCAACAACTCCTCCGACTTTCGTATCATCCGCAAACTTGCTCACCCAACCTTCTAACCCCTCTTCCAGGTCATTTATAAAAATGACAAACAGCAATGGTCCCAAAACAGATCCTTGCGGAACACCGCTAGTGACGGCACTCCATGAAGAAACTTTGCCATCAACTACTACCCTCTGTCTTCTTCCATCCAGCCAATTCCTAATCCAAACCTCCAACTCACCCTCAATGCCATATCTCCGTATTTTCTGCAGTAGCCTACCATGGGGAACCTTATCAAACGCCTTACTAAAATCCATATATACCACATCTACCGCTTTCCCCTCATCAACCTCCTTCGTCACCTTTTCAAAGAATTCAATAAGGTTTGTGAGGCACGACCTGCCCTTCACAAAACCATGCTGACTATCCTTGATCACATTATTCCTATCCAGATGTGCATAAATCCTATCCCTTACAATTCTCTCTAAGACTTTGCCCACAACAGAAGTGAGACTCACCGGCCTATAGTTACTAGGGTTATCCCTACTCCTCTTTTTGAACAAGGGAACCACATTTGCTATCCTCCAGTCTTCTGGCACTACTCCTGTAGACAAAGAGGACATAAAAATCAAGGCCAATGGCTCTGCAATCTCCTTCCTTGCTTCCCAGAGAATCCTGGGATAAATGCCATCAGGCCCAGGGGACTTATCTATTTTCACCTTTTCCAGGATTTCCAACACCTCTTCTCTACATACCTCAAAGCCATCCATTCTACTTATTTGTGACTCAGTATTCACATCAACGACACATTTGAGCTATAGGGAGAGGCTGAAAAGGCTGGGGCTGCTTTCTCTGGACCGTCGGAGGCTGAGGGGCAACCTTATAGAGGTTTACAAAATTATGAGGGGCATGGATAGGATAAATAGACAAAGTCTTTTCCCTGGGGTCGGGGAGTCCAGAACTAGAGGGCATAGGTTTAGGGTGAGAAGGGAAAGATATAATAGAGACCTAATGGGCAATTTTTTCACGCAGAGGGTTGTACGTGTATGGAATGAGCAGCCAGAGGATGTGGTGGAGGCTGGTACAATTGCAACATTTAAGAGACATTTGGATGGGTATATGAATAGGAAGGATTTGGAGGGATATGGGCCGGGTGCTAACAGATGGGACTAGATTGGGTTGGGGTATCGGGTTGGCATGACAGCTTGGACCAAAGGGTCTGTTTCCATTCTGTACATCTCTATGACTGTATGACCTCATTCCTTCCTACCTTTGTAATTTCCTCAAACCTTCAACTCCAAAAGATAACTCTTCACCTTCTCCTATTCTTATGAGATCTGTCGGCTATACTTCAGTTATTCCCAATATCTCAAAAAAAGTAGTAACTTGAGAATAATTCAATAATATAAATCATATCATTTGGCACTCTTCTCTCATGCAACATGGTATTCTTGCAAGTTGTCCTGATGAGTGCAAAATGAAAAACTTCAAAAATTGTGACTTTTATCACCAAACCTCAAGTTCTGTACTAACAAATGACTTAATAAAAATAATACAAGTAACATCAATCCTAATCACATGCAGTAGTGGGGTGTGCAGGGATAATTGATGAGGAAATTACTCAATTGCTCAATGATCTCTCTACTCACCAGCAATTTTTGGTGTTGCAGCTTGCAGATATGAATTTCAAATACTTGACTGTAATACATACTTCTAAAATCTATTCCTTACAAGGAGGGAGATGTTTACTGAACTCGAAAACAGGGTTAACTACCTTTTAATATTTGTCTTCAGTCGATCATTTATTTATGCTTTTTTTTTTGTTTGTGTGAATTATGCTTCAGCTTGAAGGCAGATTACCACAGCAACAAATAGAACTTGTCATGATGCAATGAGATTTTCCACTGACATTTAATTAAATAAAGTTTAACGAGCCAAGGCAGTTCACAAATATCAGTGTGGAATACATCGACACAGCATTAGGATACTAATTAAAGACTTCTGGTTGTGTAAGAAATAATTTTAATCCAACAACGGGAACTTAGAACTGTCCAATGTCTTTAACATTGTGAAAATATGTAAAGAGTGTTATCACTAGTTCCTCTTTGTTTATAATGCTTCACTTTTCTACCAGATTTCAACTGGGGCTTGATTCTTGACAACTGTCAAGTCACTCCTGAATAGCGATGAGCAAAACATCTTACACTGCAAGGGCAGCTGTGTGTAAGGTGCCAACACCATATGGCCTGATCAAGTTATTAAAAATCCACCTTCAAGTTCATTGGAAAATTCAAGATTCTTGTGTAAATTCCAGGAGGCCCCCAGAGTTTACAAACTGTTGGGCATGTTGGCCATGGAAGACCCACTGTTTTTCCTTGCAGTAGGAGCGCTGCTGTTTTTGTGAGATGCAGGGGACCAGGGTGGAATTTGTTTATTTATTTCTTTCTCAATGGGTTGCGGCTGTCTCTAGCACATTTGTTCACACCCCCCCATCCCAATTTGTCCTCGATCTCAGTCTCTGACTTGACCGTTTCAGGTGCAGCGAAGGGTTAATCACATTGCTATGGTATCTTTTCTTCCTTCATATCACTTGCAGAGCCAGCATTTATTGCCCATCCCCAATTGCCCAGGGGGCAGTTAAGAATCAATCACATTGCTACGGGTCTGGGGTCACCTGTAGATCAGACCAGGTAAGGATGGCAGATTTCCTTCTGTAAAGGACATTAGTAAATTGTTTTTTAAAATGCTATTGACAATGGTTTTATGATCATCATTAGACTGTTACTTCCAGATGTTTATTGAAATCTAATTCTACATCTGTTGTGGTGGGACTTGAACCCAGGTTTCAGGACATTAGGTTGGTCTCTGGATTAATAGCCTGGTAATAACACCACAAGGCCATCACTTCCCTGATATGTGTCATGCAGACTAGGTAAATCTGGCAGATTTCTTCCCTAAAGGAAATTAGTGAACCTGATAGAAGTTTACATCAAGATAGTTTCATGGCGGGTATTGCAGGGTGGCCAGGTGGCTCAGTGGTTAGCGCTGCTGCCTCATAATACCAGAGACCTGGGTTTGATTCCAATCTCATGTGACACCTTGTGTGGAATTTGCAGGTGTTTGTGTGGGTTTCTTCCGGGTACTCTGTTTTCCTCCCACAGTGCAAAGATATGCAGGTTAGGTCAATTGGCCATGCTAAATTGCCCGTAATGTCCAGGGATGCATAGGCTAGATGGGTTGGTCATGGAAAATGCCTTGGGGGAAGGGTGGTTCTGGGTGGTATGTTCTATGGAGGGTCAGGGTAGACTCAGTGGAGGCTGATTCTATGATTATTGAAGCTAGCTATCCATTCCAGGAATTATTAATTGAATTTCTGTTTCACCAGCTGCTGCCGCAATGGGATTTCAGCTAATGCTCCCTGGATTACTCATCCAGTAATGTAATCACTACACCACCATCTCTCCTCAGATGATACATGATGTCCTGTGAATCTTCACCTTCAGCAGCTCAGTGCATTGCTCTGTTGCCTTTGAGACACAAAGTTGCGATTTCAAGTGTCACTCCCATGACATCATCACAAAACACAGCCTGACAATACATGGCAATTCTGAGGGAGAGCTACATTACATTGAACAAAGAACATGACAGCGCAGTACAGGCCCTTTGGCCCTCGATGTTGTGCCGACCTGTGAAAACAATCTGAAGCCCATCTAACCTGCTCTATTCCATTATCATCCATATATTTATCCAATGATTATTTAGATGCCTTTAAAGTTGGCGAGTCTACTACTGTTGCAGGCAGTGCATTCCACACCCCATTACTACTAAAGTTCTCTTTCACTTGAATCTTTATTCCAAACCTCTCCCTTGAGACAGGTATAAATTGATCCTGACTTGGTTTATTGCTTGAAAGAGGTGTTAGGGGATAGATCCTTTCTGGTCATGTCTTTATTTTACTTACTTCTAACTTCTGCAAGGTGTTCCAGCATCTTATGGGTATCCTAAACTTGACTCAATGTGTGGAACTCTTTCATCTCTATCAAAAAGGTTTCATACAAGCAAGGAACAAGAGGAGGCCATTCTGTCCTTCAAACCTCTTCCGACATTCAAAATGGTCATGGCTGATATGATTTTAACATCACCTCTATATTCCTGCATATCCTCCAGTAATCTTTCATCCCCTTGGTAAACTAGAACCTATCTACCTGAAAGCTATTTAAAGATTCCACATCCATTCCCTTTTAATGATGGGAATACCAAAGATACACAACCTCTGAGAGAGAGAAAAAAATGAGTTCTGCTAAGTTCCACAGTTATTTCTTGACCATTACTGCGGGAGTGCCGCTCTACTGGGTGCACTGTCTGTCAAACTAAATGCTACACTGAAGCCCTGTCTGTCTCTTAGGTGGATGTAAAATACCCTGTTGTGTTACTCTCAAGAGAGTAGGGAATTTGTTCCTGATGTTCTGACCAATATTTATCCCTCAATTTCCGTCACAGATTACCTGACCACAATCATACTGCTGTTTAAGGGATGTCTAGTGTCTTAATTGACTATAATATTTCTTACATTACAGCAGTGACCACATATTGGTTTGGCCAATGGTTTGGCTTCATTGGTTTGGCCATCTTAAAATCACTAAAGACAAAATTTAAATGGACATTCTTTCTTAAATATATCACAGATAATGAGAGAGACACACTTACTGAAATAGGAAATGCTAAGGTTATACTCTGGTCTTGAGTTAGAATTAGAATTAGCTTTATTGTCACATGTACTCAAATGAGTTTATAAGTCACTGCTTACAGCACCACCTGAGGGACAAAGGTACCTAGGTATAGTGTCTTCAGTTGTAGATTAGTTACAGTGTAACAATGTTACCAACACACTGTGCCATCTTAGGTACAGAGTACCTAGGTACAATCCTCTGGTTAGTTAGCTGACCACAGCATGGTCAAGAGGTATTCTTCATTGAACCAAGCTTCCCATGGAGGAGTGGGAAAAAAAGGCAGCTCCTGGTTCCTATCCTGTAACTCCCTGTCGAAAATGAACGGGTTGTGACAAGACCACTGAGGAATATCCACTTGAACAGCTATTATCACCATCCTCGGAGGAGGGTGCAAGACTGAGGACGCCATTCAGCATTCCCCAGAGTCTGCTGAATTATTCAGTTAGATCTCGGCTCACCTGTACATCAACTCCATTGGGACACTTTCACACTATATCCCTTGACAATCTTATCCAATGAAAATCTGTTCAGGTTTGTCATTAAATCTCCTCAGGAAGTATGTATTGGCCCTGGAGTGGGTCCAGAGGAGGTTCATCAGAAAGGTCCCATGAATGAAAGGCTTAACAGATGAGGAACATTTGAGGATTCTTGGACTATACTCGATAGAGTTCTAAAGGATGTGGGTGGATCTTTTTGAAACATAAAGAATACAGAATGGCCTGGACAGAGTGAATGTTGAGAAGATGTTTCTATTGGTGGGAGAGACTAGGACGCGAGGGCATAGCCTTAGAGTAAAGGGAAGACACTTCAGAATGGCGACAAGGAGAAAAGTCTTCAGCCTGGGAGTGGCAAATCTATGGAATTCATTGCCAGAGAGGATAGTGGAGGCCAGGTCATTGAGTACATTTAAGAGAGAGAGAGAGATAAATTCTTGATTGCCAAAGGGATCAATGGTTAAAGGGAGCAAGTGGGAAAATGGGGCTGAAAAACCTATCAGCCATGATTGAATGGTGGAGTAGACTTGATGGGCCGAATGGCCTAATTTCGGCTCCTATAGTCAATTGTCAAGCACACAGGATTTTAGGAGAGCAAAATCCAGATTTTAGTGCAACCAGTTCTTAACCATAAATGGCCAACCCTAAACAAAGCCCTGATGGAAAAGTTGTGAGAGGAACAAGGGTGCGAAGTGAAAGGGCAGAGTTAGGAAATGGTCCTGCTCATTCATTCATATGCAAATGCCTGCTTCACAAATTCTGACCCTCACTCTCCACTGCAGCAACAGGGCACGTTAAGTGGGTGTCTTCTTTTGTCATCTCCTGTACGAACGTAAGACAGGCTGGTGAGTGTGCACTGGTGCCTTGCAACGATCAGGAGCTAACACTTGCTTCGAGAGAACGACCTTGAGAGGCTAAACTGATCAGGTTGCCATGGTGACATTCCAGACCTCTCTCCGCGAGAGCTTCATCTGTATCTCCGAGTAGTTCATAGGGATTTCAGCAGCACTGATGGGTTTTCAATGCTGCAACAATGGAGACCACAGGGGTGCGCACAGTAAAGGCTTTGTGTGTTGATTAAAAACAGATTGGCAATAACAAAAAAAAGTCACGTGTGCACAAACACAGTTGCTGCTGTATTTTCAGCATGGAATATGACCTTCAGTGTTTGTGATTCACTAAATTATCCATATGTTTAGATATGAATAATTGAGTCAGTCAGCATCTAACATTAAGGCATGAAAATAGAAAATATTACTAACATTGAAAAGGATTGCAATCTCTCTGAATGATTTATAGTTTCGTTTTCTGTAAATGTATCATACTTTTCAGAACCCAAGGGTGTTCCAAAGATTTTTACACTTTTTACTGCAATATTCACAGTTGTCAAGCAGCAAACTTGGTCATCAATAATGTGCACAGCAAGCTCCCATAAACAATGATGAAGTAACGACAAGATTACAACCTGTGAGGTGCTGATTGAGGGCAATGGGGGCAACTCCCCAGCAATTCTTTGAGGACAAATGATCATTTGTGTCTACTAAGAGGACAGGCAGAGACTTAGTTAAGCATCTCGTCCCAAAAAACCGCATTGCCAACAGCGAAGCACTTTGTCAGCAGTAGCTGCCCAGATATTGTGCTCAAGTGCAGGCTTTAGCTGTGGCTTAGTGGCTCTTGTTCCTGAGTTGGTTGGTTATTGCAAAATAATTGTGGCATGGGACATAGCTCCAGGAAGTTGTAAATTCAAATCCCACGTGCTAGCCACTGAGCCACAGCTAAAGCCTGCAAGAAGAACAGTGGAAGGAAGGGAAGCAAGGGAAAGGGAACCCTAAAACCAAAAATCCCCCAAATACTGTGGAGGCTGGAAATCAGAAACAGCAACAGATATTGCAGAAAATCTCAACAGGTCTGGCAGACCTTTCAGATCTAACTGAACAGTTCAGCAGAGTGTGAGGGGTGGGGGGCTGAATGGCCTCATTGGGGTCATGTGTCTTTCACAGTACTCTGACGTGCAGGTTAGGTGAATTGGCCATGCTCAATTGCCCATAGTGTAAGGTACATTAGTCAGGGGTAAATATAGGGTAGGGGAATGGGTCTGGGTGGGTTACCCTTCAGAGGATTGGCGTGAACTTGATGGGCCGAAGGGCCTGTTTCCATACTGTAGGTAATCTAATCTAATCACAAAATGGGCAAGGCAGAATCCTAAGGTTTCATGGTACTGTATAGCATCTAATTATGAGCATTACAGCTGATTGATTGAGTCATGAGTGAGTAACAGCCCTGAAGAGACAATTACTGTCAACACCTTATTCTTGAGTGGGCACTTTGTAGGTGAGTATGCATGGACACTCCTCCCCTTCCAAGCCATCAGTGCCCATGGACTGATCGGGAATAGGGAGATGGGGGTCACTGGGGAAAGAACATAAGCTGGGAGTGATCAGGTAGCAGTCTTTCCCAGGATTGTTGCAAACAATATTGGTACATTAGAGGAAGTGCTGGCACCCCCGTCTCTCTTGTTATGCTCATTATGTCGAAATATGCAGCTTCAAACAATCCACCTCAATCTTGCCAGAGTCAAAGTAAACACAGATGGCAGCATGCATTGAAGTTTCACAACAGAAAAAGATCAACAATAGGGGATCGGTGACAAGGCACTTTGCCTGATCAGGGAAAGCAGGGAATATAGAATCTTAGAATCAAAGAACAGTCACAGCACAAAAGGAGACCATTCAACCTGACGTATCACTGCAAAAGCAACACAGCCAGTCCCACTCGCCCTCTGTTTCCCCATTGCCCTCTCAATTCCTTTTTTCTCCAGGTGACGATTGGCATCCCTTTTGCAAACCATGAAGAAAGCTTACCCTCTCCCTTCTCCCCACCCTCCCAGGCATTGGAGTAGTGAGTGAAAATCATACTCAGTTCACAAATCTGGAATGTAAAGCTGGTGGTAACCATGAAAATATTGTTGTTTGTCATAAAGAAATACCTATCCAGTCCACGAATGTCCTTCAGGGAAGTAAATTTTCCATCCTTACCAGGTCTGGCCTACATGAGACTCCAGACCCACAGCAATGACTCTTAACTTCCCTCTGCAATGGATCAGTAAGACATTCAGTTCAAGGACAAATAGGGATGGGTGACAAAACACTGGACTTGCTGTGATACCCACATTCCCTGAAAAATAAAACAATACCCTGGGAAGTAGCATTCAGTGAAGTATATGAATGAATAATAGTCCGGTCAACTACTGCATACAGTCATCATAAAAACCGTAAGCACCGCTGCAAATCAGAAACGAAAACAGAAATTGCTGGAAATGCTCCGCAGCATCTGTGGAGAGAAATCAGAGTTAATGTTTCAGGTCCGCTGACCCTTACTCAGAACCCTTCTGCGCAGACCTGCTGAGTTTTTCCAGCAATTTCTCGCTTTATTGCATAATGTCTCTTGGTCAGGATCTCAGTGAATGAGGGAAGGAGTATTTGGACCTTTCATAATTGCTGATCTCACAGTTTTATCCTTCAGGCTATTTTCTCCTGAAA
Source organism: Chiloscyllium plagiosum (assembly GCF_037043375.1). Taxonomy (NCBI): domain Eukaryota; kingdom Metazoa; phylum Chordata; class Chondrichthyes; order Orectolobiformes; family Hemiscylliidae; genus Chiloscyllium; species Chiloscyllium plagiosum. The sequence goes on from NW_028270150.1 coordinate 14,491,708, forward strand.
TAGGCTATATCCAAGGTAAGAGGATCGGGCCTTTTACAACAGCAGGGAGCTTGGAAGCAGACAGTAATTCACCATTCAAGACTAGAGTAGTGAACCTGCTTCTGAGACTCAGAGACTCTGAGTTAAAGAACCCAATGGAAATTGTTGGTCATGGAAAGGATGCTGTTGACATGGCCAAACGGGTGGATTAATTAACCTGCTGGTCGTTTCAAACACCCACAGCAGGTAGTGAGAGTAGGTCAGATGCCTGTTCGACTGTGCCTGGTGCAGAGTGGTGCCTCTGAAGTTATGAGCCTGTTTTCTTTCTCTCTAAACATCGGAGAGATGCTGACGATCCCTTGCTGATTGCAGTTAATTACAGACGGAAGAGAGCAGAACTCAGAGAAGCGCAGAGCTCTCGGAAGGTTGACAGACTCATTTGTTAAATGTTGCCATGCGAGAGCAGCTTATGGTGATTCTTGATCCGATTATCACTTCTCCCTCCTGTGTAGTCCCCCAGCACGAACACTGACAGCAACCCAGCAGGAGGTCTGATTCCATTCAATTCATCTGCAGGACAAGCATCTGCACCCAGGGAAAGATGATGGATGGCAGACGTGCAATGTGCACTGACAAGAGACTCTTGTCAAACAAGCAAGCTGTGCACCAATACACTCTGTGCTCAGAAAGAGTTCAACTCCTAACCTCTGTCTCCCCAGGCCACTGCAGCTCTCTGAGTGGTTCATGTTACACATGGGCCTGGCCCCTGTCAAGGAGAAAAGTCACACGTGTCGACATCAATCAGTGATGTCCACTTTTCCCATTGTCAGCCTTGAGTCCCCATTAACCTTCTCCCCCTGAGTGTCTCCCCTCCTCATTCTGAGCTTTTCCTCCAGTCTATAAGATAGTACAAACAGCTAACGTTCACACAACACTCCTCAATATGTTACACCAGAGTAACCATTTGAATTCCAAATAAATAGAGTTTGCATTTACAAAGCGCATTTCATTCTCTCATTGAAGCATAGCAAATAGGAACTAGAGTAAACTATTCAGCTCCTCGAGCCTGCTCCACCATTCAATATGAATCACAGAGTCAGACAGCGCAGAAACAGAGCATCCAACTCAGTGCTCTGTTCCTGCTTTCTCCCCAAATTCTTTGATCTCTTTCGTCCAAGCAAGACGTTGTTCTCCTCATAAGACCATAAGAAATAGGAACAGGAACATTCGGCCCCTCGAGCCAGCTCCACCATTCAATACGATCCTTCATCTCCACTTTTCTGCATTTTCCCTGTAAACAGATTCCACAACTGATCCACAACTATCTATCACAGCCTTAAATGGATTCCCCAATTATCCACAATCTATCTATCTCAGCCTTAAATGGATTCCCCAATTATCCACAATCTATCTATCTCAGCCTTAAATGTACACGGGGACTCAGCCCCCACAGCTCTCTGTAGCAAGGAGATCCAAAGACTCACAACTCTGTCAGAGAAAATGTTCCTCCACATCTCCGTCTTAAATTGGTGCCCCTTTATTCCGAGACTATGCCCTCAACTGTACACAGTTCTATGAGGGGAAACATCCTCTCAGCATTTATCCCATCAAGCCTCTTCAGATCCCGACACGTTTCAATGAGATCACCTCTCATTCTTCTAAATTCCAGTGCATAAAGTCCCAAACTGTTTAGCCTTTGCTCATAAACAATCCCTCCCATTCCAGAGATCATCCTAGTGAACCTTCTCTGAACTGCCTCTAATGAAGTGATATCTTCCTTTAAATAAGGGGTCCAAAACTAGTCCAGATGTGGTCTCACCAGCACCTGGTACTGTTGCAGTAAGACCTCCCTATTCTTGTACTCCAACTTGAAATAAGGGACAACATTCCATTCGCCTTCCTGATTCCCTGCTGCTCCTGTGAGCTAGCTTTCTATCTTTCGTGCACAAATCCCCCTAAGGCCCTTTGTGTTGGAGCTGTTTTCAGTCCAAAAAACACCACAAGATGTCCCAAAGCATTTCACAATTAATGAAACACTTTGTGAAATGTAATCATAACATGACAGGCAAATTGTACATAAGGTTCCACCACCAGCACTGTGATAATGACCAGACTGGTAGCAGTGAAGACAGTGAGCTGTATTATCTGAGGTAGTAATTTATGGTCTCCCACTGGTGGATTTGAAGATGTTCTGAAAATACAAACCATGGCCTGTCAACTGGCCACTCCCATCACCACCCTGTCTCCTGTTTTATGGGGAAGGTGTGGAGATGTTGGATTGTCTGCTTGTTTTGAGCATTTTAAGTGGCCAATTGTGAAGTCCACTGCCCATCTCTGCTGTTATTTTACCCAAAGCAAGGGAAGATCCATGCCAGGCAGATAGCTTGACAGCTTTATCTCCTGGGCTACTGGTGGCAACCTCTTTTGAGCTCCCATGTGTTCATTGGGTGCATCTTTTCAACCCCTATGAGGTGATAGTGCCCTTTAACAGATAGCCCAACCAGCCTCCCTTCACATAGACAACACGCATACATACACAGACACAGATATACTCTCACAGACACAGACACCCCCACACAGACACATACACATACACACAGACACAGACACACACACAAACTAATACACACACACACAGCCACATAGACTCACAAATTCACACAAAGACACATACGTCCACATCTGCATACACTCACACACAAACACACACACACACCCACAAAGTCTCGCACTCACATACACACACACACACACACAGTCTCACACACTCTCACAATCTCTCATTCTGTCACACATACACATTTCACTGGAAAATCCCAGCCAGTTCTGGCCAACTTGGCTGCAGTCAAGCATCCATCAGCTCCTCTTTTTCAGGGACAGGCTGCAGTCCTATCGCATTGAGAATCCTTCGAAAACACCTTTCAAACCCACAATCTCTACAGTATCTCTAGTAGGACAAACCAAACACCAACCTGACTTGGAACGATACTGTCATTCCTTCCCCATCACTGAGCCCAATTCCGGCACGGCCCTTCCTTGTACCATTGTGGGTACATTTACCCATCTTGGTCTGCAACAATACGTGAAGGTGCTTCATCACAATTATCTCGAGGACAAGTCACAATTGGCAACAAATGCTGGCCTAGTCAGTGACATATACTTCCCAGGAAGGAATAAAGTTCAGCCTGAATCATACTTTAGAGAACATAACCTTCTGACCCAGAAGAGAGAGTGTACCCACTGAGCAAGAGTGACAGTAAATTAATACCTGTTCCAAATGGATTTAAATTGTGGGAGAACAATAATATCACATGAATGCTTTAATCAGTCATCTACTGACAACAGAAACAGTCATTTTCAACTTACTTCTTATCACCTCCCCCCTGTTTAAATGTTAATTCTGGTGTTAACTGAATGAACCTCTAAATGATTATAATTTCATCTCGGATATTATATGCAGTCATTATACTCATATTCAGATTACTGCTATTAAGCAACAATCACTATATAATTATTGTAGATGACACAATGAGAGGATTATGTTTTTCTCCAAGTTTTGGTTGCAACTCTTATGTTGAATTACAGTCTCTCTCAGAGTAGGGGCTGTTGTGAGGCAAATTGTCCCAAGGGACAAGAATCACAAAGAGTGAAGGCCTTTGACCCTCAAGTCGATATTGATCCCTCTTCCGGTGAATATCAGCTCCAGCTGGGCATGGATCTTTCCTGTCAATTTGTGTTTGTTGTCTTTGTTTTTTCCTCTAGCTCTCAACAGGCCTCCTTGTGTTGTGTTCCTCTGTACTTCTCAGCTGCCATCTCTTGATCTCTCTGGTTGTTGGTTCCAATGTCTTCATCTCTCTGGTTCTGTCTTTCAATCTCTCCATCGTCATTACTGTCCTTCTCTATGCACTTAAATTTCCTGGCCCATTGAGGTTGGTCTGTTCTTCGAGAATGGCCTTCGTCCTGGGGTGGCAGTATGGGGGGGAGGTGTGAGTCCCCACCACAATGTTAATGATGTGGTGGCTCCCAGTTGTGGCCACTGCTGGAAAGGGTCCCAGTGCCTGCTGTAGCAATATTTGATCTGCTTTCAACCCCAGCAATGGAATTCAATCGATAGCAGATGAATACAACTCTACGACCCAGACTCTCAACTGTTTGTTATTATTTCTCTAATTCCATGTCTTGAATTCTCCATCTCTCTGGCTGCATGCCTGAGTGTCTCAGTCTCCCTGAAACTGTGCCTTAATCATTTCCTCTCTCAGCTTCATGGCTCAGTCTCTCTCTCTCTCTATATATATATATATATATATATCGCTCTCTCTCTCTCTCTATATCTCTCTCTCTTTCTATGGTTCTCTCTCTCTCTCTCTCTCTCAGCACTGTGGTTCAGTCTCTCACTCTGGTTAATGACTCATAGCTTATCAGTCTGTTTTGGGTTCATGTCTCAGCCTCTCAATCTCTCTGGCTCCATCTCACAACCTTTCTGGCTTCATCTCTTGGTCTCTTTGGCTCCATTTCTCAATCTCAGTCACTCTGGCTCCATTTCTTAATCTCAGTCACTCTGGTCCATCTCTCAATCTCTACCCCATTTCTTAGTCTCTCTGTATTTCTTATTTCAACTCCCAATTTCTCTATCTCTCTTACTCCATTTCTCTGTCTCCAATTTTCTGTCTCTTAAACTCTTTGGCTTATTATCTCAGTCTCTCTCTCTCTCTCTGTTTGACTCCATATCTCAGTCTCTCTATACCTTTGTCTCTTTGTCTATCTGGTTGTATGTGAGTAAAGCAGGTGCCAGTGTTGATTTCTGCAAGCGTGGACGTAATTATTTGACATTAGCTAACAGGTCGATCAGATCAGAGAATAGCTACAAATGTAGCAAATTTATATCTTTAAAAAAAAAGTCTTAAAAATTCAGTAAATCACAATTATTTCGTTCAGGTATCTTTAAAAAGCCAATAGCTCAAAGTAGCTTGCTGTTCAATGGACTGCAAAACCTCTCACTATCCTGAATTTAAAACTTACTCCTTTCCATTCACACTCATTGCAAATGATGTTAATAAGCTGGATTCTTCTCATTTCAAATCGTTGTCCATCTGGCAACAAAAGGGCTAAGACCTACCATAGTGACTGGGACACATAATTTGGGTTGAGACTCCACAGAGGTACTGAGGGAAGGCAACACTGCCAGAGATGCTGGATTTCTGACAAGAGGTCTTTCTCTCGGATGGATGGAAATGCCCAACTCTGGGGATGCATAGGGGAATCTTCCTCAGGATCAATATTTATCCCTCAAGCAATATAGCAGAAATAAAACTTAACAATCTGACCATTGGATTGTTAACAGGTTGTTAATAAATTGACAGTGGCGTTTATAACATTACAAAAGAGACAACACTTCAAAACTACTTCACTGTGTTGTAAAGAGCTTTGGGATGTAATAACATGTTCTGTATCAAAGCAAATCCCTCTCTTTCTCTCCATCACTCCTATTGTACAGAGGTCATGCACACTGAATACTTTCCCATTTCCTGTCAACACACAGAATTGTTCAGTTGCTACACTGCAGAAAGTCCAAGATAAATTTGACAACTGCCAGGGTTGTATTCCATTATCTAATACAATAACAAAGGACAAACTGTTTCTCATTCATTTCCCAGTGCATTCCAGTCTGATTGCTTGGAGGTCATTAGCCGTGCATTATGTAGCATCTAGTGATATTGATTTCAATGTTAATCATGTTGACCGGATTTACCCCAGACAGCAGAACATTCCACAGATTAATTGATCTGGGTGAAATATGTGTTATTTTTGTTTTGATCAAGTTGCTGAGTGAGTGATTACACAGAAGGAGTGAGCTGACAGCAGGAAACTAAACTTGCAGAAGTTTTGGATGAGAGCATTAATGTTTAGATAGTGAAACTATCATTAGAAACCTCGGTGAAATTTCAGAGGGGAAGGTGCCACAGGATAGAACTTCAATTGGTGCCCACATGTAAAAATGATGCTTTGGATTAGCGATCCTCCAAAACAAAACAATCAGTTTCCCTCACAAATTCAATCCTTACGGACTCCCCGGTATGACTCCCAGTGGTTCTGCTCAGGGCAAACAGAAACTCACTTTTCAACAACCAATACAAAAAAGTGCTGGAGAAACTCAGCATTTCTGGCTGCATCTGTGGAGAGAGAAGCCGAGTTAATGTTTTGGGACCTGCGACCCTTCTTTGGAACTGGATTCTCAATATTGAAGAGCTCACTTTCCAATGCTGCCATTCGATTCATCGGAGGGAGGGTGAAATCTGGTTACACCCAGCTCTCAGTCTTGAGTGTGACCATTCTGGTACCTTAGCTAACATAAAACCATGAGAAGGCAACGTCATGACTTGTCTTTAAGTTTTGGCTTCTTCAGAATTCTGTTTACTGTACATTAATGCTAAATATTACCAAATGTTGTGATCTGAAATATCTCAGCATCCAAACTTACCTTTATACCATCAAGAGACTACACTTGACAGGTGTCTCTGCCTTCAACTGACATTAGCTCTGCCCACAGTGTGCTGTGCAAAAGTGAGGACTGCAGATGCTGGAAACCCAGAGTTTAGATCAGAGTGGTGCTGGAAAAGCACAGCAGGTCAGGCAGCATCCGAGGAGCAGGAAAATCGACGTTTCGGGCAAAAGCCCTTCATCAGGAATTCCTGATGTAGGGCTTTTGCCCGAAACATTGATTTTCCTGCTCCTCGGATGCTGCCTGACCTGCTGTGCTTTTCCAGCACCACTCTGATCTAAACCCACAGTGTGCTATGAATACCCATTGGGGCGCATTCTGTGATATCATTGCAGGGTTATTCCAGGATCCTAAAACCCTTACATACCAGTCCCAGATGATTTTCCACCAATGGCAGTAGATTTTGGGAAGAAATGTTGACCAATCAGCACCTGGAAAAGCTAAAACTGGCCAAACAGCTCCAATGAAATCGGTTGAGGATTTATTCACAGTTCTTCAGGTGACTGTTTCAACTACCATTCTTCCTTCAGAGGAAATAAACAACTCACATCTGAGCAATACAGTTGTGACTGCAAAGCTATTTGTAAACTGCAGAATGTCATGAAAGAAGAGCTTACGACAGATTGGCAGCATAAACTTCTCTCTGTTCATAACAAGGCATTACCATGGATTATGAATTAACATGAAAAAGACTTGGGATATTCGTCACATGCCTCCCATTAATGGGCAAAACAGACAGGTTCAGCTACTTACGGACTGGGAGAGTCTGAAAGGCTTCCATCTGGCTGTGTTCCCCTTGGCCTTTCCCATTCACTGCTGCTACTCTGAAGTGATAGGTTGAATTGGGCTTCAGATTGGTGAGGACAACATGAGCTATAAAGAGAGAGAGGGAGGAAAAGATGATTATGGATATATTATACTTCAATACTATCTCACCACCATGTTTTAACCAATACCCTCTTTGTGGTACACACAGTAACTTTTTCATTTTGCCTTCTTCTTTATTCTTCTTGCATATGGATCAGGCAAACATTTGTGACCCATTCCCAATTGTCTTTCTTCCTGAGCCATGTAGACCATAAGACCTTAAGATAAAGGAGCAGAACAAGTCCATCCAGCCCATTAAGGGCTCCACCACTTGATTATCGCCTGTTCTCCTGTCTTCTTCCTATAACCCTTTGATCCCTTACCAATCAAACACCTCTCTCTTAAAACACACAATGACTTGGCCTTCAAAGCCGTCTGTAGCAATGGGTTCCACAGATTCACTACCCTCTGACAGAAGACATTCCTGCTCTTCTCAGTTCTGAGACTGTGCTCTCGGATCCTGGTCTCTCCTATTCGTGGGAACATCTTCTTCACATCCAGTCTATCCAGGCCTTTTAATATCCTTTGAGATTCAATGAGATCCCCCTCATCCATCTAAACTCCATCAAGTATGGACCCAGAGTTCTCAACTGCTCCTCATACGACAAGCATTCATTCCCAGGATCATTCTGCAAACCTCCCCTGGCTTCCCTCCATCTACAACACATTCTTCCACAGATATGGGGCCCAAAACTGCTCACAATATTCCAAAGGTAGTCTGAACAGAGCCTTATACAGCTTCAGCAGTGCATGTCTGCTCTTCTAACTGCCAACTGGACCTCATGTTAACCTTAAGAGAATCCTGAACAAGGACACCATAAGTCCCTTTGTGCTTCTGATTTCCAAAGCATTTCCTCATTTAGAAAGCAGTCTACATCTCAATTCTTCCTGCTAAAAGACATAACCTTACACTTTCCCACATTGTATTCCATTTGCCGTTTCTTTTCTCATTTTCTGGGCCAGCAGAATTTCCTTCTACAACCTTCTTCTCCCTCAACACTATCTGTCCATCCCTTGTTATCTGCAAACATCGCAAAAACATCCTCAGTTCCTTCTTTCAGATTGTTAATGTATAATCTGAATAGTTGTTGTTCTGACACAGAATTTTGTAGAATTCCAGTAGTCATCAGTTGCCATCCTGAAAAAGGTCCCTTTAACCCCACTCTCTGCTTTCTTCCCATCCTCTACCTGTGCCAGTACCTTGCCCCTACCACCAATTGAGGACTGTGGTACAATCAAAGGGTTGACAGTTGAGCAGCCTCTTCAGCTGTGTGTTTGCTTCAGGAGTCTAAAGCCAGACAAGCAGCTCTGAGTGATCAGGCGGAGAGCAGGAGAGAGTGGGAATGGCATTTTTCCAGAACATCCACTTTGGGAATTGTGTGGCTACAGTGGTAATCTGCTGAGACACAGCAGTTAGCTCTCCCGTACAGCAATATGTCCTCCCATGACAGCACATGGTCCTTAATCAGGCCCTGAAGTGGGCCAATTGGTCTTGAGGTACTTGGCTTTGCCTCTCAGTGTGGGTAAAATGCCAGGACCCAGGATGATATTGGGAGATCTCCGATCCAAAGCTACATCCTTACTATATTGTCAGTTCCATTTCCTGTCACAAGGAACATTCAACCCTTTATCCAAGCAGATTAATTAGTTTCCTGTTTCTAATATTTTGATGACTAACAAATTAAAGCTTTCAAGGAAAGTGAGAAAGAAATTCACAAATTTGTTGTTGGCCCTTTTGCATTTCAATAACCTGCAGGATTGAGGTAAAGTCCTCACAATCAGTGATCGTGAGACCTCTCAGAGAGCTCAGGTCATCCTCCAGGTGAACCACAACTGCTCTGCACTGAATATAAACCCATGCCAAGGTCTTCGTAAAATATGTGGATTCAGGAAATGCACAAACTAAAATTGACAATATGATACCCCATGGCTTATTCATTAAAGAATCATTTATGTTTGTTTGCTTTTGTATTCTCCTCACTTCACACATGCACACTGAACCATCTTGAACGCTCGCTCCCCTGCTTCCTGTAATGCCACAAGAGAAAGGTCTGAATTGATACACTAGTGAAGTGTTATTTGAAGTGATATCTGTTTATTTGAAGTCTATGCCCCTCTTTATTGCATTTGTGACAAACCACACTGTGAAGTAGCGGGATAGAGAACTAACATGCTGAGAAAGCATGGGATATGCAGGGTATGTATTGTAAAACGGTTGGGTAAATAAAGGACAGTCTCTGAGGAGATTGAGCTAGTGTATGCTTTAAAAAGCAGACTAGAGTTTACACACAAAGCACCAATGGACATACTGGGGATATACAATATAGAATACAAAATGAGGGACAACATTTTTACACAGAGAGTGGTTCATATGTGTTGTAAACTTCCAGAAGAAGTGGTGGATGTGGCTATATTTACAATGTTTAAAAGACATTTGAATAAGTATATGAATGAGAAATGTTTGGAGGGATATGGGGATGCGCAGGCAGATGGTTTAGTTTGGAATTATGGTCAGCATGGACTGGTTGGACCAAAGGATCTGTTTCTACACTGTATGACTCTATCACTCTATTAATATAGTGATCTGTGGAGGATCAACACTATAAAACAATGCCTGTGCAGAATATATACTGTAGAGTAATGAATATATATTGTGGAATTATATAAGCTTTTTAAGCATTTACATTGGGAAAAGAGTAACTTAAGTGAATGTTAGTCTTCTAGAAAATGAGCTGAAAATGTGTTGCTGGAAAAGCGCAGCAGGTCAGGCAGCATCCAAGGAACAGGAGAATCGACGTTTCGGGCATAAGCTTCTAGAAAATGAGTCTGGGGAATTGATAATGGAAAGAAGGAAATGGTGGAAGCATTAAACAGGTGCTCTGTATCTGTCATCTCTTTGGAAGATTTGGAAATTAAGAGATGAAACGGAGGAAGGGATGTAAAGTAATCATTGGCATCAGGGAAATGGTATTTAGAAACTATTGGACTGAACTAACTAATACATTTGCAAAACCAGATGACCTGAATCCAAGAATCTTAAGTTGCTGAATGTATTGTTACTTTACAAATTGTTTAGGTTAGGAAGAGACCCAGCATATTGGAAATAATAATTGCTACAATTCTTTTCACAAAAGGAGTGAGACAGAAAGCAGAAGGCTGTTGACATCCATCATAGCCTACTGGCCGGAACTTATTATTTGTAAGGTTATGGCAGGATAGTTAAAAAATCATAACTGTACTGTAATCAGATCAGAAAGGGCCAACTTGGCTTTGTGAGAGCAAAATTGTGTTTCATTAATTATTTACAACAGTTTGACAAACCACGAAGCAAGGTTTACAAAGGGGAATCCAATGGTGTCTCCAATGTTGAATATATTAAGGCTGGGATGGAAAGATTTTCGACCCCTCAGGGAAATGAGGCATATGGGTAGGTTCTGAAACCTGAAGCTGAAATCCAAGATCATATTGAATAGTGAAACAAAAGATAAGGTCTACACCTATTCTAATTTCTTATGATACCCTGGCCAGATACAGGTTGCTGTATATTTTCTGGAATACATATATATGGAGGTGATAAGCCCACACGTAAAAGTGTGCAGGCAGACAGGAAGAGAGTGACGATCAGTAAGGTATGAGGCAGTATGCAGTGCAGGGAGTGTGACATACTCAAAACAATTCTTCAGTGCTCAAGACCAGTGAGAGTGAAAATATTTCAGGGAGTAAATGGTTGAGTGAGGGAACTGTGGTTTACTAAAGAAGTTGAATCACTTGTCAAGAGAAAGAAGGAGGCTTATGTGAGGATGAGAGGTGAAGGCTCAGTTAGGGCGCTTGAGAGTTACAAGTTAGCCAGGAAGGACCTAAAGAGAGAGCAAAGAAGAGCCAGGCGGGGACACGAGAAGTCTTTGGCAGGTAAGACGTGCAATCCAAAGATGTGCAGGTCAGGTGAATTGGCCAGGCTACATTGCCCATAGGACAAGTGCATTAGTCAGGGTCAATTATAGGGTAGAGGAATGGGTCTGGTTGGGTTACTCTTTAGAGGGTCGGTATGGACTTGTTGAGCTGAAGGGCCTGTTTCCATACTGTAGGGACTCTAATCTAATCTAAAGATCAAGAAGAACCCAAGGTTTTCTATCGATATGTCAGGGATAAAAGAATGACTACAGTAAGATTAGTGCCAGTCAAGGACAGTAGTGGGAAGTTGTGCGTGGAGTCAGAGGAGACTAAAGAGGCGCTAAATGAATATTTTTTGTCAGTATTTACACTAGAAATAGACAATGTTGTGGAGGAGAATACTGAGATACAGGCTATTAGACTAGGCAGGACACATGTATGGGCCCCAGCTATGCCTGTCTCTTTGTTGGCTACGTAGAGCAGTTGATCTTCCCTAATTATACTGGCACCACTCCCCACCTCTTCCTCCGCTACATTGATGACTGCAATGGTGCCACCTCGTGCTCCCGCGAGGAGATTGAGCAATTCATCAACTTCACCAACACATTCCACCCTGACCTTAAATTTACCTGGACCATCTCTGACGCCTCCCTCCTCTTCCTGGACCTCTCCATCTCCATTAATGACGACCGACTTGACACTGACATTTTTTACAAACCCACCGACTCCCACAGCTACCTGGATTACACCTCTTCCCACCTTACCTCCTGCAAAAATCCATCCCATATTCCCAATTCCTCCGCCTCCACCGTATCTGCTCCCAGGACGACCAGTTCCACCTCAGAACACACCAGATGGCCTCCTTCTTTAGAGATCGCAATTTTCATTCCCACGTGGTCAAAGATGCCCTCCAACGCATCTTGTCCACATCCCACACCTCCGCCCTCAGACCCCACCCCTCCAACCGTAACAAGGACAGAACACCCCTGGTGCTCACCTTCCACCCTACCAACCTTCGCATAAACCAAATCATCCGCCGACATTTCCGCCACCTCCAAAAAGACCCCACCACCAGGGATATATTTCCCTCCCCACCCCTTTCTGCCTTCCGCAAAGACCGTTCCCTCCGTGACTACCTGGTCAGGTCCACGCCCCCTTACAACCCATCCTCCCATCCTGGCACCTTCACCTGCCACCGCAGGAACTGTAAAACCTGTGCCCACACCTCCTCCCTCACCTCTATCCAAGGCCCTAAAGGAGCCTTCCACATCCATCAAAGTTTTACCTGCACATTCACTAATATCATTTATTGTATCCGTTGCTCCTGACACGGTCTCCTCTACATTGGGGAGACTGGGCGCCTCCTAGCAGAGCACTTTAGGGAACATCTCTGGGACACCCACACCAATCAACCACACTGCCCCATGGCCCAACATTTCAACTCCCCCTCCCACTCTGCCGAGGACATAGAGGTCCTGGGCCTCTTTCACCGCCACTCCATCACCACCAGACGCCTGGAGGAAGAACGCCTCATCTTCCACCTAGGAACACTTCAACCCCAGGGCATCAATGTGGACTTCAACAGCTTCCTCATTTCCCCTTCCCCCACCTCACCCTAATTCCAAACTTTCAGCTCAGCACTGTCCCCATGACTTGTCCGGACTTGTCCTACCTGCCTATCTCCTTTTTCACCTATCCACTCCACCCTCTCCTCCCTGACCTATCACCTTCATCTCCTTCCCCACTCACTTATTGTACTCTATGCTACTTTTTCCCCACCTCCACCCTCCTCTAGCTTATCTCTCCACACTTCAGGCTCACTGCCATTATTCCTGATGAAGGGCTTTTGCCCGAAACTTTGATTTCGCTGCTCCTTGGATGCTCCCTGAACTGCTGTGCTCTTCCAGCACCACTAATCCAGAATCTGGTTTCCAGCATCTGCAGTCATTGTTTTTACCTAGACAGTATTCAGGTTCATAAGGAGGAGGTGTTAGCAATTCTGGAAAGTGTGAAAAAAGATAAATCCCTTGGACTAGCTAGGACTTATCCTAGGATTCTCTGGGAAGCTAGAGAGGAGATTGCCAAGTCTTTGGCTTCATCTTTGTCTATAGGAATAGTGCCAGAAGCCTGGATGATAGCAAATGCTGTTCCCCTGTTCAAGAAGAGGAGTAGAGACAACCCTGGTAATTATAGACGAGTGAACCTTACTTCAGTTGTGGGCAAAGCTTTGGAAAGGATTATAAGAGATAGGATTTATAATCATTTAGAAAGGAATAATGAGATTAGGGATAGTCAATACAGTTTTGTGAAGGGTAGGTTGTGCCTCACAAACCTTATTGAGTTCTTTGAGAAGATTCCCAAACAGGTGGATGAGGGTAAAGTGGTTGATGTGGAGTATATGGATTTCAGGAAAGCATTTGACAAGGTTCTCCACGGTAGGCTATTGCAGAAAATATCGAGGCATGGGATTGAGGGTGATTTAGTGGTTTGGATCAGAAATTGGTTAGCTGAAAGAAGACAGAGGGTGGTGGTTGATGGGAGCTGCGGGTGCATCAACTTGAGCAGATGAATATGCGCCTCAACAAAATGCAGGAAGAGCTTCAGATTCCTCAATTGTTGGGAATGGTCACTGAATACTTCCAGCACAGGAACAGATCATTGCCTGCAGTAGCAAAGGCCTCTTCAAGACAGATAGTTTACAATTGATTCATGTGAATTGTGAGCAACATCCTCAAGGGGTGATGAACCCGGGCTAGTGGGGTGGCAGAAGTAAGAGCTGGAAATGTGTTGCTGGAAAAGCACAGCAGGTCAGACAGCATCCAGGGAACAGGAGAATCGACGTTTCGGGCATAAGCCCTCCTGGCAGAAGTAAGAGGAGTGCGGGGCACCAGATGAAGTGCTAGGGAGGAGATACAAAGCGCACACAAAGAAGGAGGCACTAGACTAAGATCTAGTCAGAAAATGGAGAACTTGTGCAGGGGTGAAATGGGACGAAGAGAAAGATGGTTTTACAATGCATGTGTGCAAAGGTTTGGGATGTAATCAGTAGGTTTGGTTGGCCATAAGCAGGTACATACAGTCATAATGAAGTGGCAATAATATGTATTCAACACTATCAAGGGTTGCAATGTGAGCTTCAATTTTCGGAGCTTGAACATATCCTGAAGAAGTAGGGAAGGAATCATGAATGATAGGCCAAGACACTGTTGCCGTACTACAAAGGGATTGTGTACTTGAGAGCCCAAAGAACAAATTGATTTGATGAGATTTTAGAGATAAAAGGTGAGTTAGTATTTTACTTGATGTATACTTTAGGTCACCAAAGAATGAGAAGGAGACAGGAAAATACATTTGAAGAAATATACAAGACAAATCATATTTCATGGGGCCATTCAATTGAACAACAAGTACATGTAAATTGAAGGAAGTAAATTCTTAAAAATGCGATAACAATTGGATGGAATAATACAGTAAACATTGCGGCATTTGTGGTATGTAATTTTTACCAATTTGTCAAGAGTGCCAGTTCATAAGATGGCAGTGAAAACAAAGTTTGCTGGATTCAAATTATGGATGACTTTAATAGAGCAAATAGGGGCAAATATTTTCCTCTGGCAAATGAGTCAGTGAATAAATATCAGATATTTAAAATACTTCAAGAGAGGGGAAAGAGGAGTAAGTCTTGTTGAGATCTGGGACATTCTGTCTCCAGGTGTGGTGAAATCAGACTCTACATTAACTTTCAATAGGCAATTCAGGCTTGAAAGGTTTCAAACTGCAGGATTGTGGATATTGATTTTTGAGGCACAGGAGTTGATTGGACATTCAAAACACCAATACAAGCTCACAGCCAAATGGACTTGTACTGTTTAGATTAGATCTTAGATTCCCTACAGTGTGGAAACAGGCTATTTGGTCCACATCGATCCTCCAAACAGTATCCCACCCAGACCCATTTCCCTCTGGCTAATGCATCTAACACTATGGATAATGTAGCACAGCCAATTCACCTGACCTGCACAGTTTTGAACTGTGGGAGGAAACCCAAGTCACCCAAGGCTGAAAATGAACCCAAGTCCCTGGTGCTATGAGGTAGCAGTGCTAACCACTGAGCCACCCTACTGCCTGTGTTCTGAATGATTCTATGATTAACAGGTAACATTAAAGATCTTATATAAAGCATATTGAAACATGTAAGGGGCAGCAAATTTAAAACAGAGTTGAGGAGAAACTACTTCTCCCAAAGGGTTGTGAATCTGTGGAATTTGCTAATGGTGGATGCTGGGACAGTGAGTAAATTTAAGGAGTTAAACAGATTTTTAATTGGTAATGGGTTGAAGGGGTATGGAGAGAAAGCAGGAAAATCAATGTGAGGAGTATATCAGCCATGATTGAGTGGTAGAGCAGACGATGGACTGAATGGCCAAATTCTGCTCCTGTATCTTATGAACTTATGAATGCAAAATGGACAGTCAAAGAAAGGGTGGAACTGATTAGGGATCATCAAAGTGATTTTCTTATCATGGCCATGAGCATGGATGAGCACCTGGCACTGGCTTAGAGAAGGAGGAGGATTATGTCAATCCTATTTCAAAGGGGGAATCAAGAAATTGGACAGAATAACAATCAATAAAGAGAAGGAACTTAAAAGGTTGGCTGTGCTCAACACAAAAATGTCACACAATCCAGATGGCTTTATTTTAACCTGTCAAGGTTCGAAACAATGGAGATTTTTGCCACATTCTAGCAGATGTGAGAGTAGTGGCAAGGGACTGTTCACCAGATCCAGCAATTAGAGGCCACTGAAGATAAATGGAAGTGGGAATCCTCACAGGCCTTCATTGGAGTCAATGTTAATTGTCACTTGGAAAACAATATGTATTGCTAAAAGAAAGCCAGTGCAGATTTTATAAAGGCAAAGTTTGTTTGATTAACATGATTATACTCTTTGATGAAACAATGGGGAGGCTGAATGAGGATAGGATATTGTGGCAGTGCCATTGAGCCATTCAATAAAGTACCACATAATAGAACCTTTTGTAAAATTGATGCATATGAGATTAAAGGGGCAGTGGCTGTAAGGATGGAAAATTGGCTAAAGCACAGAAAGCAGCGACCCTCATGAATGGTTGTTTTTCAGAATGGAAGTAAATATGTTCTCCATAGGTTACTATAAGACCTCTGCTCTTTAGGTACATATTGATAATCCACCCCCAGTTTTAAAATTTCTAGCCAACTCTGAACTTGGAACTATTTGTGAAGTGTGAAGAGAATAATGAGGCTCCAAACAGACACACTAAAGCATTAGGCAAATGTAATTTGATGCAGAGTGTAAACTGATCCATTTTGGTCGAATGAAAATAGATAACATTAACTAAATGGTGCAAGAGAGTATGTCTGTAAACATTTTAAACACTGGCTAGGCCCAGACGGAAGCATTATAGACTGATATGGATGACCATACTTCCAAAAGGCTGTTGTAAACTGGTATACTGGAGATTTACCGAAATTGCACTGGGAGTAAAAGGCTTCTGTCTCACGGCAAGACTAGGGAAGTTAGTGATGGTGTTCTTCAGTGCAGAAAAGGTCATCAAAAGATTTGATGGAGGCGTTCAAAATCACAAAGGGGTTTTGATAAGCACAAATAGGGCTTTTGCCCAAAACGTCGATTTTACTGCTCCTCGGATGCTGCCTGAACTGCTGTGCTCTTCCAGCACCACTAATCAGAATCTGGTTTCCAGCATCTGCAGTCATTGTTTTTACCTAACAAATAAGTAGAAAGTCCCAGCATTGGTGTGAAGGTGAGTAACCCAGAGGGCATTGATTTTAGATGAGTGGCAAAAAGATCCAATGAGAACAGAAGGAAAAGGTATTCTGTAGCGAGTTGACATAAACTGGAGTGCACTGCTTGAAAACAAAATGAAAAGACATTCATCCATAAGTTCTGAAAAGGGATTGGTTAATTACATGTGAAAGGAAACAAAATTTCAGGGTTCTGTGGAAAGAGGAACGAAGTTCAGGTCAAATGGACAGCTTTTTCAAGGATGAACCGAATGGGCCTTGCCCTATTGCTCTGTTGTGATAACTTTCTTTGGCTGTCACTCCAATGAGGGCATTAGCAAACACCCTCCACAAGATCACAAATCGTAACCCCTGTAATAATTGCTCAATGATAGGATGAAGCAGAAGGATGGATACATTTCATACCGTGCATTTAAAGGACCATTTACGTTGATTTTGATTTGTTTCCAGGAAACAATTTAAAGCCCAACTGGACCACGGATACAGAGTCTAGCAGCAAGCTTCAGAATAACACAACTGTTTTAGTACTGTAGGAGTTCACAGCTAATACAAAGCACATCTTATTATTTATTATATGGCTGTGCTATTTTACAGATGTTGGGTAGGTTCGCAAATCTGATCTCTCAAGTAACAGATGGTCATACCAATTCAGCGCTGAGTTGATTCTAGATTGATCTAATGTCAGCACCAATGGATAGATTGCCCCTTCAATATGCTCTGATTATCAGATTATTCACAAATACAATCTGCTATCTCCAAATGTGAGAAAATGCTACTTTTGTGTTGTCAACCGACAATAAAGAGAATGTAATTTGTCTTGCTGAATCCGATCTTAAACTATGTCATGCTGTAACTATCCTTACTCCAGTGAGGGAGGGGAAATAATCCAAACTTTCAAAGTATTTGCTAACCTTGTTGATCAAACATAGAATTGAAAATCAGAACTGAAAAAAAAACCGTGAATGGTGTAAAGCAGAAACAAAAGAAGCAATTGCTGGAAAAACTCAAGAGATCTGGCAGCATCTGTGGGGAGAAATCAGAGTTCATGCTTTGGGTCCTATGACCTATCCTCAGAACTTCCTCAGAAAATAAAGTAAAAGTAGGAGTAGGCCATTCAGCCCCTTTAGTCCACTGTACTATTCAATATCATCATGGCTGATCATTCTAAAGAATTCCTGCTGGCTCCCCATACTCTTGGATCCCTTTAGACTTAAGTAATACATCTAACTCTTTCCTCAAAATAATGTTGAGATTTGAAGGACAGGGTCAAATTCCTTCGACATTGGTAGAATCCAAAGGGGTGGGAGGCCTTGAGAATGATGGGACAAGGCCAAGTTGAGGAGCCATGGAATAATGCCAGCAGCAAGCTCCTCAGTTGCTCAGCCGAAGTATCAAAATAATGGAGGCTTTCTACCCCTCCATTTTGCTGCAGTGAGAGAGAGCTCACAACCAGGAGATAAGACCACAAGGTAAACCTTGACTGTTCTCCTGAGGGTTCCCAGAATAGCCTTCCCTGATGGATGCTCTGTGACCCAGAGAATTAGCCCCTAATGGCAATTGTAGATCCCGCAACAATGACACCACTGGTGCTGCAGAATTGGTCATGCCTTGGTCTTGACTTAGGCACAGAAACCTGCCCATTCTTTGAGGATCCCTCACCACTGAGATGCTGTCAGTATGGAGCTGCAATCTCAGCAGAGGTCAGCGCTAACCAGGTTGCTGTGGAGATTGCTGAGTGACCTGCTATCTGGGCAGTGCACCGTTGTCCTCAATTGGAGGCAGCCCAATGGTGGATGTGATTGGACCAATGTCACACAAGATGCAGCTCCTGGTTCCCGTTGGCCAATGGAGCAATGTTCAATCTTCACTTCTCGTAATGGTACCTGACCTATTGAATTTATAGAATCCCTACTGTGTGGCAGCACGGCCCTTCGGCCCAACAAGTCTACACCGATCCTCTGAAGAGTAACCTACCCAGACCCATTCCCCGACCCTATTGTCCTATACTTAACCCTGACCTAATCGGTAAAGTTCAATTCCATGTCTTCAAATCCCACCATGAACACCATTACTGGGCTACCCAGCCAGGGGTCTGAGTGACCTGGGCTTTGGCAAGATTTGTGGCAGAATCAGATGAGAAGCTCAGTGAGGCGCATCTCAATGTCTGGAGCAGCTTGCTCCATCTTTTACATTTTTGACAAGGGCTGTTCGAGATTCTCACTCATCAGTAGCAAGATGTCAATGAAGGGGAATTATTATTCATCAAACAGCTTGTTGACTGCTGAACTCACCTTATTAATATTCAGCTTCCCATCTTACTAAACACACTAACATTGAGAAAACTCAGAGTAGAAATCCCAATGGGCAACTGGACCCTGAAGCATATCAAAGGGACACCAGCATCTCAGTAAATGTTGCACAGGTGCCAGCCTCAAGCACCACACGTTGATGGACATTTGCATCCATAGAAACGTAGAAAATAGGAGCACGGATAGGCCATTCCGCCATTCAATGTAATTGTGGTTAATCTCCAACACTATCCCTCAGAGAAACATTGGGTATCTGATTTCTGTCAGCCTCTAAAAACCCACATGACATATCCCTAGTCCACTTACAGGATGTTTCTGCACCATGGGCTGCATCATCGACTCTCATGGTAAAACTGCAGTGAGGACACAGAGCACTCAGCTCATGGACTGGAGCAGGCTGCATCTCTAGGCTGTTTGCTCGCTGAGTGCTCACTCCCTCTGAGCTGATGTGGATATTTACAGCATCCCTGCCTTGCCTTTTTATCCTTGGGTCCTTTGGTAAACGATATAATTTCATACAACTTCTGTCTTGTCTTGCTGTTTATGTAAAGTCAGGAAGCTTGCTATGGTTGCCAGCATGGTCCCAATCAAGTCAAGGGAGATAGGTCAAGTCAGGGGTTCCTGGCACAGTATGTATAAGGCAATCTCCGAAACCAAACTGGAGGCTTGGACACAATCAGTCTGCCATTCATAATGGTCAGAGTTAGGATGCCCTCCACACATAAGGGGTGATGAGTGGAGTATTGGGCAACCTGCCATCCATTTTGACTCTTTCTGCTCTAACGTGGGCTGTTTTGCTTCCGAAATGAAAGGTATGGGAGATAAAACTAGGTGGCAAGCTGTTCCCCAGATGCAGGGAGGGAGGTGCCCTGAGCGAGTGGATAGGCTGTGCTGAGGGCATGCATGGCTAGTGATGTCAGAGGGTGGGTCTTGTAACATCAAGTGGGGAAGATGTTGCAGGCATTAGTGAGAGTGGTGGAGTTATGAATCTAGCATAAGCCTTGATGGGAGATGGGCACTGTAGCGGAGATGGAGCGAGTGTGAGGTAAGAGAGAAAAAATGTTGGCCCTTAAGCTGGTGGAGTGGAGAAACTCATTGACCTTTGTCCTACAAAGCTGGGTGTTCCTCCCAACAGCTGACCCAGGTGGCAAACTCGGTCTGGGCTGGCATACTCTGCTTTCATGGCCTTTTCTGCCACTCCTGAGGGCAGAGGAAATCTCATGTCTAGCTTACCCCATTCAGCAGGATCTCCTGGTTCCTGCCCCTAAAAGGATTGGGGGGTGGTGGTGGTGGGGAGGGGGGGGGGGGGGGGGGAATTGGTTCTCACCACTCCCCCCCATCTGCCACATCCAAGGAAAATGTCAGGCATGGTTCAGGGCAGTTCCAGACTGACGGTGTTTACACAATGGCCTTTTAATCCTGGTGCCTCGGCTCAGGAAATCCCAGCAGGAGTGAGTTGTTCTGGGAACAATGTGTGTTAAGTTGCAGCAGGAATCAGAAGAGAGGGATTCCATGGGGACAGGGTGGATATTAATGGGGTGAGTTTGGAAAGATATGACAAGAAAACCTGTTCGTAACCCAGTGAAAAACCCTTCAAAGACACAACTCACATATCGCCAAAAATACAAGGCCCTGTGAAACTTCAACAGAGGCTATTTGCTCGAGAGCTCTCCAGCTTCCAATTACACATCCTCCCATCACCATGATCACTTCCTTCCACTTCTGTAATATTACTCATTCTGCTCTTGTCCTTGTTTAACCCATCTGCCAACAGAACCCTGACCTATGCTTTTATTCGCTCCAAGCTTGACTAATGAATTCCAAATCTGGATCAGTGATGCTGGAAGAGCACAGCAATTCAGGCAGCATCCAACGAGCAGCGAAATCGACATTTCGGGCAAAAGCCCTTCATCAGGAATAAAGGCAGAGAGCCTGAAGCGTGGAGAGATAAGGCCCCAGGGCATCAATGTGGACTTCAACAGCTTCCTCATTTCCCCTTCTCCCACCTCATCCTAGTTTCAAACTTCCAGCTCCGCACTGCCCCCTTGACTTGTCTGGACTTGTCCGACCTGCCTAGCTCCTTTTCCACCTATCCACTCCACCCTCTCCTCCCTGACCTATCACCTTCATCTCCTCCCCCACTCACCTATTATACTCTATGCTACTTTCTCCCCACCCCCACCCTCCTCTAGCTTATCTCTCCACGCTTCAGACTCTCTGCCTTTATTCCTGATGAAGGGCTTTTACCCAAAACGTCGATTTCGCTGCTCGTTGGATGCTGCCTGAATTGCTGTGCTCTTCCAGCACCACTGATCCAGAATCTGGTTTCCAGCATCTGCAGTCATTGTTTTTACCTAATGCATTCCAATGTCTAACAATTTTCGCTATGCATCTTCCACCTAACCCTAAACCTCTGTACATCCAGAGCTCTGTTTTTTGTACCTGAACTTGAATCTGTTTATACGTCACTTCTGAGTTCGCTGACATATATTGGCTCATGGTCCATCCACACCTGTGTCCAAACATTTATATCTCCTCATATCCTCACACCATCACTATCACTTTATCTTCATCAATTCTACGATTTCCAGAAAACTACAATTTTCTCATTTTTGCTCCCCCTTCCCCCCCATTAGTGACTGTGTTTTTTGTTACTTATGCTCTAAGCTCCCTGAAGTCCTCCACCTCTCTACCTCTGTGACTATGCTTTCGGGCACACATCCTAATATCTTCTGACGTGGCTTGTCATATTTGATCAATATACTCTTGAGAAGTCCCTTTGGGATGTTTCACTCATTGGAAAGAATGACTTAGCTATCGATTTGTTTCTGGTTATTGACTGAGAAACCTGGGGTTCACACTGAGCCCATGACTTTAGGTTAATCAGATTATGGGGACTGGTCTTCTCACACATTGCAGGTTTATCACAGCTTTTGGCACAAAGGATTTGCTGATTAATTTCACTTCTATTATGGTATCCTAAGATTGCTTACATTTGTTACAGGAACGGTTTCCTGCACTCCAGTGAATAATGACTATAAAGGACGGTTTTTACTAGCTTCACAGTCTACTACTTTGGGCCAGACCCTCAGGATTGATAAGCTCACTGCATGAGCTACAAACTCTGCCACATTTGGTATTTGGTGATGCATGAAGGGTCTGGTGAATGGGATGTTTGAAAGTGGATGCTATCCCTTCAGTTTCTTGACTGGATCTCAATGCGTTCCCAGTGAAGCCTTCTCAGATAAGCCTTCTCCATTTTGGATGCCTCAAGCCAACTCCTGTGTGAGTTGATGGGGATATTTAACCTCTTCAGAGTTGTTCTGAGGATAACCTTGCAACATTTCTATCCTCCTGGGAATCTCCTTCCATGACTGAGCTCCAGGGAGAGCACCTTTTCTTTATTTGTTCACCCAATGTAGACATCACTGAACAGGCCAAAATTTATTGTCCATCATGAATTGCCAGACAGCAGTTCAGAGTCAACCATATTGCTATAGGTCTGGTGTCATGTAGGCTAGACCAGGTAAGGATGGCTGAAATCCTTCCCTAAAGGACTTTAGTGAAGCAGATGGGTTTTCAGATTTATATTGAATTCAAATATCACCTTCTGCCATGGTGGAATTTGAACCCATGTTCCTTGAATATTAGCCTGGGGCTCTGCATTGTGAGTCCAGTCACATTACCACTACATTGTCACCTCTCTCATGATCGTCCTAAAATGGGAAAGACAAGTGGGACCCCAGGAGGGATCAAACAGAGAATTCCAGAATGTGAAGCCAGGAATGCTGAAGTGGTTGCATGAAGAAAGTTGATGGTCAGATGTGCAGGAGCTCAGTGGATTCTTGTAGGGCTTGATGAGGTTAGACAGGCAGTGAGGCACTGATATATTCAAACACAAGGCAAAAGATTTTAAAGTGAAGTGTAGAGAATCCTATTTGATTCTGCAAATAATCTAATGGCTTTTTTTTAATGGTGAACATCACTGACAAGGCCAGCATTGTTGCCTGATCCTAATTAACAACAAACTGAGTGCATTGACAATTTGAGTGGACAATTTATTCATTGCTGTGGATTCAAGGGTCCCACGTTGGCCAGGCCAGGTAAGGATGCCAGATTTCTTTCCTTAAAGAATAATGGTTGTTTCTTTTAAACAATAACAATCAAGTTGTTTCTTTTAAACAATAATCTGAAATAATTCTACCATTACTGTGACTAGTTTTCCTTTGAGAAGCGATGGCTCAGATGAAATTTTATAGAATCCCTGCAGTGTGGAACAGGCCCTTCGGCCCAACAAGTCCATACTCACCCTCTGAAGAGCAACCCATCCAGACCCACTCCCCTGACCAATGCTCCTGACCTACACATCCCTGAACACTATGGGCAATTTAGCATGGCCAATTCACCTAATCTGCACATCTCTGGCCTGCGGGAGGAAACCTGAGCATCCAGAGAAAACCCCATACAGACACAGGGAGACCGTGCAAACTCCACACAGACAGTCACCCGAGACTGGAAGTGAAGCTCGGTCCCTGGTCCTGGTGCTGAGAGGCAGCAATGCTAACCACTGAGCCACTGTGCCACCTCTTTGCAATTGTACATTTTTAAAATTTCACCATCTGCCATGTTAGAATTTGAACTGATGTCTCCAGATGTTAGTTTAGACTTTTGGATTATTACCACCACACACCATCTCCCCCATACCAGAATACAGTAACTATTCAGTGAGATGTTTGCACATGCTGCAATAGAATAAGATGTTTCTTTGTAGATGGGTACAGTTCTTCACTTTCTTTGATTGCATCTATCTATAATCTTGCTTACATATTATTGTGAAGGTCACTGCCAGATCAATACCTTTCATGAGCTTTCACTGGGGACAGCACTGTGGCTCAGTGGTTAGTACTGCTACCTCACAGCGTCAGGGACCTGGGTTCAATCCCAGCCTTGGATGACTGTCTGTGTGGAGATTGCACATTCTCCCCATGTCAGTGTGGGTTTCTTCCAGGTGCTCAGGTTTCCTTCCACAATCCAAAGATGTGCAGGTTAGGTGAATTGGCCATGTTCAATTACCCATAGTATCCAGGAATGTGTATGTTAAGTGCATTAGTCAGGGGTAAATATAGGATAGGGGAATGGGTCTGGGTGAGTTATTATTCAGAGGGTCAGTGTGAACTTGTTGGGCTGAAGGGCCTGTTTACACACTGTGGGGATTCTATGAACAAATTTAGCCTCTTGAATAAGCTTTCACCACTTGCTAAAACACGTTTGAAATTGTATGAATGAATGCCTTGCTCAAAATATAATTAGTTGTCATTCAGTGAACTTTAGTAGCTCACAATGTCTAACTTTGATCAGAAGTAGCAATGGGAACATAGCTCAAGGTAATAATTTATAATCAAAATAAAGCAAAGAACTGTAGGTGCTGGAAATCTGAAACAAGAACAGAAATTGCTGAAGAGACTCTGCAGCACCCATGGAGTGACCCAAAACTGGACTTGAAAGGTTAAGTCTGCTTTCTCTCCACAGATGTTATCAGAGCTGCTGAGTTTCACCAGCTGTTTCTGGTGTTGTTTAGCTGAAAACCAATGTGAGCCAGCCTCTCTATTGGATTTGGCTTTGAGTTGGGTTTGTTTTGGTTTGTTGCTGCAAATGACTTTAATCTCATTTGTACTGTAATTGAGTTTAAAGGGACATTCATTGAACACAGAGGCTGATACTATTCTGTCCATTACTTGTCTGAAATTTACTCTCTTTTTGCCTTCCACGTCTTGACTAAATCATTGTGTACATTTGGAAATCAGGCATAACATTGTTGCCTCTGAGTCAGAAGATTGTAAGTTCAATTTCCAATGCCTGAGAACCAGAGTCAAATGGCCACCTCAGAGGAGTATGAAGGAAGGACTGCACTGGAGGAGGGACCGTGTTTCAAATGGCATGCTAAATCAGTCTGCCCTCTTGGTGCTGAGTGAAAATTAGATTATAGAGTATCCGTCAAAGGAACATCTTGGTGATTAGAACGCTATTATCTGTGGGAGCATACTGTGGACAAATTGGTTGCTGCATTTCCCGCATCACAGCAGTTGAGAAGTATTTGATTAGACCACAAGACGTAGGAGCAAAAGTAAGGGATTTGAGCCAGTGAGTCTGCTTCCTATTCAATGAGATTATGATTGATTTGATAATCCTCGACACCACTTTCCTGCCTTTTCATCATGGTTCCTTTAATTCCTTTACTGATGAAGTATCTGTCTACCACAGTCTGAAAACACGGTGGTCATGAAAGGCTGAATAAAAATGTAAAATGTTCTCACTTTTTGTTTGATTCCTTTTGTGCTCCTGCTCTATCTCAAAGTTTATCGGAGATTCAAACATGTATTTTAAAGTCTCTGAAGTGAGTTTTGCTTTTATCACAAGCTGAAAATCTTTGACAGAGGACAAAATCACATGAGATTTCAGGTCAACTTTCAATTCACTCTCACCCCTGTCTGGCCATGAAAGTTAAAATTAGTTTCCATCAGTTTTCTCTGCATCCTTCAGTTACAGATATAGAGTACACCAATGTGTTAACTCCAAAACTGGTTTAGCTGCCCCTAATGTCGGAGAGATCATTGCTCCATATGCAAAGGACTCATCAGAAAGAAAGACCTTGGTTCATTTTTGGGTTTGGAAAAGATTTACAAGGATGTTGCCAGGGGTTGGAGGATTTGAGGTTTTCGGAGAGGCTGAATAGGCTGGGGTTGTTTCCCCTGGAGCATCGGAGGCTGAGAGGTGACCTTATAAGAGGTTTATAAAATCATGAGGGGCGTGGAGGTATTTTCCCTGGGGTTGGGGAGTCCAGAATTAGAGGGCATAGGTTTAGGGTGAGAGGGGAAAGATATAAAAGGGACCTAAGGGGCATCTTTTTCACGCAGAGGGTGGTGTGTGTATATGGAATGCGCTGCCAGAGGAAGTGGTGGAGGCTAGTACAATTACAGCATTTAAAAGGCATCTGGATGGGTCTATGAATAGGAAGGGTTTGGAGGGATATGGGCCGAGAGCTAGCAGGTGGGACTAGATTGGATTGGGATATCTGGTCAGCATGGACAAGTTGGACCAAAGGGTCTGTTTCCATGCTGTACCATCTCTGACTGTACGCTCTATTTGCATAGCCCCTTTCACCAGCATGGGATGTCCAAAGTTGCTTTACAGATAATGACTTTTGCTTTTTTTAAAGTGGAGTCACTGTTATAATATGGGAAACAAAGCACCCAACCTCCGCATTAACAAAATCCCAAAAGGGATGTATTACCTGCATTATTATTAATATTAACAATAACGATTTACTTATTTATAAAGTTTTGGCATAACTTTCTTGATTAGGCATAGTACTCCTGGCTTTATGATGTCAAGCATTCAATTTGCTACCTTTCTTTAATAGTCCTAATCAACTTGAGCCAGGGTCTTTGGCCGGTTTTGAGACTGTGGAGAAATTCCAGGAGCATGACTTGATCCTTTCTCTCTGATTTACTGGGCGACCGGAGCCAGTGGAAAACGAAACCACATTTCCGAAAGGAAAAATCATTTTGCTTCTACTCTCCGATGATCACTTCAGTTCCACAAACAAATCTGTCAGAGTTTCACATGAATTGAAATGTCCCAGTCACAAGCCACTTTTAAAATTAATTCCTAAATCCTATAATAAAGTGATGACTAATTTAGCAAGGTAATGAAATCTCTTATAAATCTCCCAGCAGGTGTCTAAAGTAATTTCCTGCAATTTTACTTGAAAAATAATAATTGAAACTGCTCATAGACCCTTTCAATCCATAAATTAATACTCTTGGTGGGTCACTACTGAATTTACAGAGGCATTATTTGGCCATAAATGATACAGGTGATTTCAGTAATAGCCCAGTATTCAGCAACTTTGCTTCTGAATCAGCAAGTTGTTGATTTGAGATCCAGAGACTTTAGCACAAAAGCTTGGCTGATCCAACACAGTACTGTAGGATTGCTGAGTCATCAGAGATGGCAACTTTCATCTCACATGTTAAATAAAGGTCCTGTATGCCTTCGTAAGGGGATGTAAAGGATCCCATAGCAACATTGCAAAGAGGAGCATCGGAGTTATTCCAAATGAAATAACTCCACAGAAGCCAGTATTCCATCACAAAGTAACCCTTCATTTACACGTGGCGAGTCCTTGATACTGATCCAGCTTCTTCAGAGCCAGTGCTCAGAGTGAACAGAACCTCTGACGCTCCTGTTTATGTCTGTTAGCCAGGGCTCCATGATTCGGTCAGATTAACAGCCCCAATCAGGGAACTCATATTCTATGACGCCCACCTGGCTGACCTCGTTACAATCACTATACCAGCCAATATTTATCCATGATTCATCTCACTGAATCACCTCATCTTGTCATTATCACATTGGTGTGAGTGTGTGCGAACTTGCTGTGCACAAAGTGGCTGCTGTGTTTCCAACATTGCAATAGTGACTGTACTGCAGTCAACATGGCAAAGCGTTCCTTCAGGTTTGACATGCTTTGGAACATCCAGCAGCTGAGAAAGGTGCTAAGTGAACACACGTCCAAAATGGAGACATCATTCAGCAAATTTAACTTTAGGGATGAGAGGGAGTCATGACAACAAACCTTTGACAGTTTCAGTAAGACGTCCAATGGACCTGGATCTGATGGTTGCATGAGGCATGCTCTTGATATTTGAGAGAACTCAACATCAGATGAATGAGCATTTTAAAAAAAATGAGGGGCCAGATCTTCTCATCAATGCCAATGGAACTTGCCACCATAGGTGATTCGGTTTCTAATGATGATGCAAGTATTGAAGTGGCGTTAATAAACATCTGAACCATTATTCCCTTCCAATTGTTAATACCAAGCAAGTCCCCATTATCTGGATCTCACGCATCCGGGATTTCCCTTTTGAATCTTGATTGCTGGATGCATATTAATTCCAAATGGTCGGGATCTGGATGAGGGAAACTTTTCTCCACTGTGTCGGAAGGGTTACCACACAAAGTCTTCAGCAGAAGATGGGTTCAGAAGTGAATTAACAATAAAGGTAAATTACATAATATTTCATAGTTAATCCTATTATATCTTAGAGGGAGGTGATGGCCCAGTGGTCTTATTGCTGTTAAGACTGTTACTTTGGAGACCCCAGGTAATGTTCTGCAGACCTGGGTTTGAACTTCGCCATGGCAGATGGTGGAATTTGAATCCAAGTTTGAAAAGAAAAATTGGAATTAAGAGGCTGATGATGATTATAAATTTGTTGTTGATTGTTGGAAAAACCCACCTGGTTCACTAATGTCCTTCAGGGAAGGAAACTGACATCCTTATCTGGTCTGGCCTATATGTGACTCCAGACCCACAGAAATGTGGTTGACTCTTAACTGCCCTCTGGACAATTAGGGATGGGAAATAAATATTGGGCTGGCCTGAATCATGTCCAGTGAATGAATAAAAGTAAAATCTGAGATACATAAGACTCCATCATGAGAGATTAGGCTGTACCTAAAAGTCAGTATGTCAGTCCTGAAACATTGACATACTGATTTGGTAATATGCAAAGAACTGGTTGGTCACTGGAACACCTCCCAGGAGTTGTACATTAGATGGTGATGGGCGGAGCTTATTTGTGACTAATTCTTTCAGGCACTAACTGTCTTATGCAACACCAAGGACTGGGGAACTGTGCAGCAGTATAGGTAAGGGTTCAAGTCTCTCAGAAGATAAGTTCCTCTTTATCCCACATAACACGAGTCATGCTTTGCCCCATCAGGAAATTTTGGATCAATTTATTGCCTTCTTCATCTGCTTGACAACTGGTCTTAGCCATCATTCCCCTAAAAGAACTGACTTAATAAGTTTAACAAATAAACATAATAACTTTCAAATGGCTCACAGAGCTAACTTAATTTGTAAAGCTATCAGTTTATTTTGTAAGGATCTGTCGGCCACATGCCAAAATGAACCAATTGTGCAACATGCTTATATTTGAAATGCTTGCGTCCTCACTGAAGAAAATGTGCAAACCAACTTCAGCAGTAAAGGACAGGTTACAGATCTATTGGAATGTGGTACAATGAGGCTACTTAATATTATCAGAGTGACGGCAGATGCTGGAGATCAGAGTCATAAAGTGTGGCACTAGAAAAGAACAGCAGGTCAGGCAGCATCTGAGGAGCAGGAGAGTCGATGTTTCAGACATAAACCTTCCATCAGGCATGTAGGGGGAGCCCAAGGGAGCTAACAGATAAATAGGAGGGGGTGTGGGGCTAAGGGGAAGGTAGCTAAGAAGGCAATAGGTAGCTGAAGGTGGTGGGTGATGGTGATAACTCGGACCAGAGGATGGAGTAGATAGGTGGGAAGGAAGATGGACAGGTGGGACAGTTCAAGAGGCTGGTGCCGAGTTGGAGGGCTGGATCTTGGAAAAGGTGGGGGAAAGGGAGATGAGGAAACAGATGAAATCGACGTTGATGCTGTGGATACCAGCCTGACCATCGAATACACAAACAGGTCCTCTCAGAAATGAGAGGGACAACTGCACAAGTACAGCTCAATGCATGAATTAAAGCAAGTTTCTGGCGAGAGATTAATTGTTTTGGCGAATACCATTAACCTGAGCAATGTGTTGCTGCAATTGCAACCAAACCAGAGGAATTAAAATAGTTGACAGCAAGTCCAGCAGGTCAAAGGGGAATCATACAACAAGGTGAAGCTGAGAAAAGAGGGCATGCAGAATTTAAATCTTCACGCACTGCTGACAATGAAAATGCACTCTGTCAATTCTTAAACAGTTTCTCAAACCTATGATAAACCTGATACTGTACAACCAGGAAGATGTAAAGTGGATTTAGAAGGATTTGAAAAAGCTTAGTGAATAGACAAGAACATAGCAGATGGAATATAATGTGGAAAATGTAAGGTTATCCACTTTGGTAGGATAAACAGGTGTGCAGCGTATTTCTTAAATGATGAGAGGTTGGAAAATGTCGATGTACAAAGGTGCCCAGGCGTCTTTGTTAATAAGTCACTCAAGGCTAACAGGCAGGAACAGTGAGCTATTAGGAAGGTTAATGGAATATGAGCCTTTATCAGAAGAGGATTTAAATATAGAAGCAGTCAAATCTTGTTTCAATTGCACTGTGGCTTGGTTAGGCCACATCTGTTGTACTGTGTACTGTTTCCGTCTCCTTATTTCAGGACATAAATTACCATTGTAGAGTGACAGTTACAAAGGTTCAAAGTTTGTGCGAAGATTTGTAGCTCGGGTGCTCGTTGTTGTGGTTCTGTTCGCCGAGCTGGAAGTTTTTGTTGCAAACGTTTCGTCCCCTGGCTAGGCGACATCATCAGTGCTTGGGAGCCTCCTGCGAAGCGCTTCTTTGATGTTTCCTCCGGTATTTATAGTGGCCTGTCCCTGCCTAAGATGCCTAAGAGAAAGACAACGGAACGAGGACATACCACAACCATACATTAGGAGCATCTCGGAACTGACAGCCAGACTACTGCGACCCCTAGGACTCATAACGGCACACAAACCAACAGCCACGCTCAGACAACAACTCACCAGAACGAAGGACCCGATACCCAACATGAGCAAGACGAATGTAGTGTACAAAATACCATGCAAGGACTGCACTAATCACTATATAGGACAAACAGGAAGACAGCTAACAATCCGCATACATGAACATCAACTAGCCACGAAACGACACGACCAGCTATCCTTAGTAGCCACACACACAGACAACAAGCAACATGAATTCGACTGGGACAACACTACTATCATAGGGCAAGCCAGACAGAGAACAGCCAGGGAATTCCTAGAGGCATGGCATTCATCCACAAACTCCATCAACAAACACATCGACCTGGACCCAATATACCAACCACTACAGCGGACAGCTGAAACTGACAACCGGAAGCGGCAGGGATTGATCACTATAAACACCGGAGGAAACATCAAAGAAGCGCTTCGCAAGAGGGTCCCAAGCACTGATGATGTCGCCTAGCCAGGGGACGAAACGTTTGCAACAAAAACTTCCAGCTCGGCGAACAGAACCACAACAGTTATTAAGGTTTATAGGCCTTGTTCCTGGGATGGTGGGATTGTTCTATGAAGAGAGACTGGGGACACCATGGCTTCAAAAAATGATGGGTGATGTCATTGAAATGTACAAAATGTAAACTATTTTACAAAAATATAAAATGCTCAAAGGGAAACAGATGATAAACAGGTGGCAAATAGAGTAAATGCAAATAAATGTGAGGTGATTCACTTTGGGAAGCATAACAGGAAGGCAGAATACTGGGTCAATGGAAAGATTCTTGGTAGTGTGGATGTGCAGAGGGATCTTGGTGTCCATGTACATTGATTCCTGCAAGTTGCCGCTCAGGCTGATAGTGCTGTTAAGAAGGCACACGGTGTGTTAGGTTTCATTTGTAGAGGGATTGAGTTCCGGAGTCATGATGTCATGCTGCAACTGTACAAAACTCTAGTGCGGCATCACTTGGAGTATTGTATATAGTTTTGGTCGCCCCATTATAGGAAGGATGTGGAAGCATTGGAAAAGGTGCAGAGGAGATTTACCAGGATGTTGCCTGGTCTGAAGTGAAGGTCTTATGTGGAAAGGCTGAGAGACTTGCATCTGTTCTCTTGGAGAGTAGAAGGTTAATAGGATGATGACATCTGCTTGTACGAGAGGGCATAGCTGCAAATTGAGGGGTGATAGATTTAAGACAGATGCCAGAGGCAGGTTCTTTACTCAGAGTAGTAAGGGCGTGGAATGCCCTGCCTGCCAATATAGTTAACTCAGCCACATTAGGGGCATTTAAATAGTCCTTGGATAAGTACATGGATGACGATGGGTTAGTGTAGGGGGATGGGCTTAGATTAGTTCACAGGTCGGCGCAACATCGAGGGCCGAAGAGCCTGTTCTGCACTGTAATGTTCTATGTTCTATCATAGATATGAGCAAAATAATTCCCCTGAGAAGGAGGGGTTGCATTTTTAAAATAAGGGGAATGCCATAAATTCAAGATGAGGAGTTGCTTTGTTTTATGTAGGGAGTTGTGAACCTTTGGAATTCCCTACCATATAGCGTCATGGAAACTCAGTCTATACATATGTTTAAGGTAGAGATTGGTATATTTCTGATTACCAGGGGTGTTCAGGGTTATGGTGATGGGTGAATAAAAGCCATTGAAATGTACAATCAATCAACCAACTGTAATCGTATTAAATGGTGGGGGTAGGGGTAGGGCTGTAGTTTAGATGGTTTCAGTGGCCTGCTCTTGTGTACGCAAAGCCACATTCCTCCTCCATCCCCGATCCATCTGGTCCCCCTTCTTTCACTATTTTGTTCCCACTCTCCAGAAAATTTCTTAATTTCTACTAGTATGTGCTCATATTGTCTGATTCACTTTGAATGAATAGCCATTTTGTTCTGCTGCCTGCACTTCCCAGTAAACACAGCAAATAATGCAATTCTGAAGTTAAACTCAAAGCTGCTGGGATTATTCAGGTCAGGGAGAGCTTTGATGAAAGATTTAGATGAAATTTGAAATATTGCATATAATTTTAATTTATTCCAAAACCACATACTTGTACAATGTTAAAATAAAGTCCATCAAACGTGTTTCTCTCTCCACACAGAGTTAAAAACACAGAGTTTATAAGACCATTATGTTTCGGGATTATTCTCTTAATTTAGGAGGAATTAACTCTGTTTGACCTTCTCTGAATTCTCGGGGAAAGTGAGGACTGCAGATGCTGGAGATCAGAGTCGAAAAGTGTGGGGCTGGAAAAGCACAGCAGGTCAGGCAGCATCTGAAGGGCGTGAGAATCGACGTTTCGAGCAGAAGCCCTTCATCAGTGCTTTTCCAATGCCACATTTTTTGACTTCACTGAATTCTGACCAACAACAGTTGCTCAAGATTAAATGGTACATGACATCTGTCTCGAAAGCAACATAATGAGGATACGGGAAATCTGACACAAACTCACTTCTGAAGAAGAGTCATACCAGATCAAACCGTCATTCTGTTCTTCTCTCTGCCAGACCTACTGAGCTTCTCCAGCAATCTCTGTTTTTGTTTAAGAATGCTAGACCTTTAAGAACTATTGCAGCCAAGGTCGTAGTGGAAAAAAAAACTAACTCAGTGTTTTCCTCTTGTTTTGGTCTATTGATTGACAGACAATCATATCAAGGTTCTAAGTTTACGTCAAATGGTATCCAGGGCATTATCTGCAGTTTGCATTGCAAAACCACTGATTCCAGTTGCAAATCATCTGCTGACACAGGGAGATTTGGAGAGATACCATCAGATTCTGAAAACCATGATTAAGACATACTGTCACAAACACCCACAGGATTGAAATAAAGGATTAGATTTCTCACTATTTGCTACCGGAGATTCCCCAGATGAATCCATTGGGTTTATTCCATTCAAATTGATCTATGACCATGAGATAAGAGGCCCATTACAATTGATTCAGGAAAAGTTATTAAGACAAAAAAGACAAGTTGTCAATGTTGGATTAAGTGTCCATGCTTTTCAAAAGACTAGCAGGAACTTGTAAGAGCATTTAAATAGTTCACAGGAAAAAGAATGAAGGAATGGACTGACAAGCATGCTAAAACGAGAGTGTTTCAAGACTTGGCATTGTTAATGTTGCATTTGAAAGGTGAATCTTTCAAAACTCAATGGTCTGTACAAAATAATCAGGAAGGTGAGTAAACCAATGTACCTGACAGAGAATCTTAATCTGAGGATGACGAATCAATTGTGTCAGTGATATCATCACAGGGAAGAAGGAATAAATGTGTCAAGTAGTCAGATCAGCTGAGTTTCAGAGTGAGGTAGAAGGAGAGACAGACTGTTCCAGAAGTGAACTGTTTTTACAACTTGACTGGTCAACATAGAAATACTGGTGAGGTCATGTTGTGGCCGTACAGAACATTGATTAGGCCATTTTTGGACTAGTGTGTTCAGTTGTGGTCTCCCTGCTATAGGAAAGATGTTATAAGACTTGAAAGGGTTCAAAAAAGATTTCCAAGGATGTTGCTAGGGTTGGAGTGTTTGAGCTATAGGGCGAGGCTGAATAGGCTGGGGCTGTTTTCCTTGGAGCATCAGAGGCTAAGGGTGACCTTACAGCAGTTTATAAATGAGAGGCATGGGTAGGGTGAATAGCCAAGGTCTTTTCCCTGGGGTGGGGGAGCCCAAAACTAGAGGACATAGGTTTAAGGTGGGAAGAGAACAATTAAAAAGGGACCTAAGGGGCAACTTTTTTACGCAGAGAGTGGTGCATGTATGGAGTTAGCTACCAGAGGAAGTGGTAGAGGCTGGTACAATTAAAAGGCATCTGGATGGGCATATGAATCAGAAGGGTTTAGAGGAATATGGGCCAAATGCTGGCTATTGGGACTAGATTCATTTAGGATACCTGGTTGGCATGGATGAATTGGACTGAAGGGTTTGTTTCTGTGCTGTACATCTCTACAATTCTATGACTATACACAAACACAGTGTTGTCATATTTACAACATCTAGTAAAACAACTTAGACCATAGGACATAGGAGCAGAAAGTAAGCCATTCAGCCCATCGAGTCTGCTCTGCCATTCAATCATGGCTGACAAGTTTCTCAACCCCATTCTCCCGCTTTCTCCCCGTAATTCCGTTGATAATCAAGAACCTATCTTAAGATGTATAAAGAAATCTGTTGGAGATTTCAAGTTACTTGTTTGTAAGAAAACTTTTTATCTGCTAATAAAACCTTAAGTTATCTCAGGGCTGTGACTTCAAAGAAATTCTAAGATTTACATATTAATCAATCGAAACCTGTATCCCCATTCTAAGTGATTCAAGATTTAACAGCCATCTAGTTTTGTCTAATATATTGTATCAGTTGTATGACGCTTTGATCTCATACTTATAAATTCTGTGTCCTATGATCCTACCCCATTAGCTACCTGAAGGAGCAGTGTGCCGAAAGCTTGTACTTTCAGATAAGCATGTTGGACCATAACCTGGTGTTGTGCGATTTTTAACTTTGTCAAGAAAATAAGTTACTGAAGCTCATTGTGACTTGCATTTACATTTGTTCAAGCATTAGGGGATAATGTTTGAAGCTTAGCAGCTCTGTGTGTGGGTGTGTATGCACAGCAAGGTTTGCCCAGAAACAGATTGCTGATTATTTTTTCAATGAGAACAGAATAGGTTATGGAGGTCAGGAGTCATCAGCATGGCAACACTTCACTGATTACCTCCTGGGGAGGTAGGGAGAGTGTATGTGAACAATACTGTACAGATTGCAAGAAACAATTTCCTCCTTTTGCAGTGGAGTAATCAAAACTCGAAAGATAGCAAGCTATTCTCTCAGTTCATTTGCTTTAAAATGTTCTCTCTAACCAATTGAACAATTAATGTGTAAACCTTTACCCTGTGACTTCAGAAAAAAATTGAATTGGTCTTGGATATGAGGATCAGCAATCAGAATTATTTGGAAGATTCAAAAAGGGCATCTTTGTGAATCCTGTGGACTGATGCATTTGGAACATTGTTTCCCCAACATTTTCTCCTCCACCTGTCATGACCATGTCTGTTTCTTGCTGTCTGTTTGCATATGTGCAGAGGTTTACAAATGAGTTTTAGCTGGTAGAAGTATTTTGATAATTTGTTTTGTTTTTCTGCAGTTAGAATTGTTTTATGAGTAATAAATTGTCGTTCATGTTTAAGTTATTTTCTTATTCATTTACATAAATATACATAAATGATTTGAAGGAAGATGGATGTACAGAGAGATCAGGGTGTTCAGGTCCATTGTTCCCTGAAGGTGGCAACGCAGGTCAGTAGAGAGGTCAAGAAGGCATACGGCATGCTTTCCTTCATCAGACGGGGTGTTGAGTACAAGAGTTGGCTTGTCATATTACAGTTGTATAAGACTTTGGTTTGGCCACATTTGGAATACTGCTGGTCGCCACATTACCAAAAGGAAGTGGATGCTTTAGAGAGGGTGCAGAGGAGATTCACTAGGATGTTGCTGGTATGGAGGGTGCTAAGTATGAGGAGAGGTTGAGTAGATTAGGATTATTTTCATTGGAAAGGAGGAGGTTGGGGGGGGGATCTGATTGAGGCTTACAAAATCATGAGAGGTGTAGACAAGGTGGATAGCAAGAAACTTTTTCCCAGAGTAGATGACTCAATTTTGAGGGGTCATGAGTTCAAAGTGAGAAGGGAAGAGTTTACAGGAGATATATGGGGAACGTTCTTCCAGCAGAGGGTGGTGGGTGCCTGGAATGCATTGCCAGTAGAGGTGGTAGGGGCAGGAAAGATAACACCATTTAAGATGTATCTAGGCAGACACATGAATGGGCAGGGAGCAAAGGGATACAGATCCTTAGAAAATAGGTGGCAGGTTTCAATAGAGGACCTGGATCAACGCAGGCTTGGAGGGCCGAAGGGCCTGTTCCTGTGCTGTAATTTTCTTTGTTCTTTGTTCTTTATTTGTTGGCTGTGCAAGCATTTATTGCCCCGCCCTAGCCACCCTTGAGAAGATGGTGGTGAGCTGCCTCCTTAAATCACTGCAGTCCACCTGACAGGGGTTGACCCACAATGCCATTAGGAAGGAAATTCCAGGATTTTGACCCAGTGACAGTGAAGGAACAGTGATGTATCTCCAAGTTAGAATGATGAATGGCTGGGAGATTAACTTGAAGGTAGTGGTGTCCCCATATAGTGCTGTCTTTCTCCTTCCAGATGGAGATAGTGGTGGGTTTGGAAGGTGCTGTCCGAGGATCTTTGGTTATTTTCTGCAGTGCGTCTTGTACACACTGCTGCTACAGATCATCAGTGATGGAGGGAGTGGATGTATGTGGATGTGGTGCCAATCAAGCGGGCTGCTTTATCCTGGAAGGTCTCAAGTTTCTTCAGTGTTTTTGGAGTTACACCCATCCAGGCAAGCAGGGAATACTCCATAATGCCCCTGACTTGTAGATGGTGGACAGGCTTTGGGGAGTCAGGAAGTGAGTTACTTGCTGCTGAATTCCTCGCCTCTGATATGCTCTTGTAGCCACTGTGTTTATGTGGTGAGTCCAGTTCCATTGCTTGTCAATGGTAACCCTCCCAGAATGTTGATGGTGGGGGTATTGGGTGATGGTTAGGTGAAAATGAGTACTGCAGATGCTGGAGATTAGAGTCAAGATTCGAGTGGTGAGGGTAAAGCACAGCAGGTCAGGCAGCATCTGAGGAGCAGGAAAATCAACATTTCGGGCAAAAGCCCTTCATCAGGAATGGTGAAGGGCTTTTGCCTAAAACATAGATTTTCCTGCTCCTCGGATGCTGCGCTTTTCCAGCACCACTTGAATCTTGACTCAGTCGTGGTTACACATTTGAATGTCAAAGTGCAGGGATTAGACAAATTATCATCCATGGCGAAAGTGAGGACTGTAGATGCTGGAGAAGGGTTCCTGCTCCTCAGATGCTGCCTGACCTGCTATGCATTTCCAGCACCACTCTAATCTTGACGAAAATTATCATCAATTCCCTTCAGGAAGATGTATTGGAAATGATTTTTTTTTCGTTTATTCATTTTGTGGGATGTGGACATCACTGACTAGTCACCATTTATTGCCCATCCTTATTTGCCCTTGCGAAGGTGTTGGTAAGCTGCCTTCATGAACCAGTACAGTCCACCTGCTGTGGGCTGATTCACAATGCCATGAGGGAGGGAATTCCAGGATTTTGACCCAGCAACAGTGTGTGAATGGTGATACAGTTCCAAGTCAGGATGGTGAGTGTTTGGAGGGGAACTTGAAGGTGGTGGTCTTCCTATGTATCTGCTGCCCTTGTCTTTCCAGATGGAAGTGTTCATGGATTTGGAAGGTGTTGTCTGAGGATCTTTAGTGAATATCCGCAGTGCATGTTGTAGGTAGTACTGGGGATATATAGGCATTGCAAAGTGTACATCCAGGGGTCAGTTATTGGTATAATGGTCAGAGGTCTTAAAAGAGATTGAAGATCTCACATCAGGTTGGAAAATTTGTGATTACACAGGAACGTCTGATTTGAAGA
Source organism: Chiloscyllium plagiosum (assembly GCF_037043375.1). NCBI lineage: Eukaryota > Metazoa > Chordata > Chondrichthyes > Orectolobiformes > Hemiscylliidae > Chiloscyllium > Chiloscyllium plagiosum. Next base: position 14,530,141 of record NW_028270150.1, read on the forward strand.
CCACTCTTTTCATCATTTGCAGACAACAATTCTTCCAGAAAATAAAATTGAGGACATGAATGAACCTGAGCTCATCAATGAGTCTTTAACTGAAGATAACAAGGCTTCACAAGAGTCTGCTGAACAAACAGACATCAGTGCCAGTGAGAGATAATGCTGGCTAAGCAACAAACATTCAGCAACATGACTGAGAGTCTGAAAAGATTTATTTCACCAGTCAAACCACTACAAAAGGAAACTGAGGATTCTCATTCGGATCAACAATCTGAGGGAGGTAAGCTGCATATGGCGACATGGGAGTAAGACCTGTTTCCTCAGATCCATCACATGGTCAAGAGGAAGAAACTGCCTGGTTCAGGATACTGCAAAAAGAACACTACCTCTTCCAACTAGAAAAAATAAATTGCCTGATCCAAAATCCAACAATGAATAAAATAGGAGCAGATTACTGCAGATGCTGGAATCTCTATTGAAAACAACAAATGCTGGAGATCACAGTGGGTCAGGCAGCATCCATGGAGGGAGAGCAAGCTCTAGATGACTCTTCATCATAGTTGACATGAAGAGACCTCAGCACTGATGAAGAGTCATCTAAATTCAAAACATTAGCTTGCTTTTTCTCCATGGATGCTGTCTGACCGACTGTGATATCCAGCTTTTGTTGTTTCGATTGAATAAAATACTTGTTTTACCAGAGCAGCTGTATTCCATAACAGACATTCACAGAATTAGGGATCCACCAGAGAATATTACAAGGGAACCTTGATTATCTGAATGAGATGGGCGGGCACTATTTCGTTCGGATAATCGATTATTCAGTTAATTGATTAAATCCCTTTCCTCTGGGGCTCGGAGTTTTAAAGTCTGCTCCTCATTCAGGAGACTGAAACAGCACACAGCATGCGAGCCCTCGCCCCCAGCCCCGTGCAACACTGCCCCCGCCTCCAACCCCGTCCAACACTGCCCCCGCCTCCAATCCCATCCCTGCTTCCAACCCCGTCCAACACTGCCCCCGCTTCCAACCCCGTCCAACACTGCCCCCCGCCCCTAACCCTGTCCAACACTGCCCCCGCCTCCAATCCCGTCCCTGCCTCCAACCCTGTACCCCCACCCCAACACTGCCCCCCACCTCCAACCCCGTCCAACACCTTACCCCCGCTCCCAACCCTGCACCCCCGCCCCAACACCGCCCCCCACCCCCAACCATGTCCAACACTGCCCCCGCCTCCAACCCCATCCAACAACGCACTCCCACCCTCAATCCCGTCCAACAACGCCCGCTCCCCAACACCGTCCAACACCACCCCCTGAACCCCGTCTAACACCACACCCCCACCCCGTGCCTGCAACACTCTTTGCCCCGTACACACCTGCCCTAGCTGCGGGGCAGCCGGACTGGACACCAACAAGACTGCTGCAATTGCTTTTGTAGGATAAGTCTCCAAATAGCACATGCGCGCACACACACACACTCACTCACTCACTCACGCAGCCATAGCCATGCACACAACTTTTTATAGCAACATTTTGACAGGTGCCCTTTTGCAGACGGTGCCTGTTGAATCACTGTAAATAAAAGATGCGATCACTGTTGGAAACACGTCTTTGATGTAATGTTTGAATCGGGACCTCGAGATCTCCTTTGGATAATCTGATTTTCGGATAATTGGTATTCGGATAATCGAGGTTCCTCTGTACACAGTGACTACCAAAACTAGCAGAGGTGTTCCTCTAACGTGGGAATTCAGGAGATTAAAGGTCTTCCAGGGGTAGTAATGGACCAACAACAGAACTTGTTTGGAACAGCTTTTGTTGGAGAATTGATCCACGGAGCAGAACCAAAGTTAATAATCTGCGAGCATGAGATCCATTTTTGACATGTCTCGGAACAGTTTGCATTCTGAGAGAAAACATTTGGGTGGGTAAAGCAGCAGTTCTTCCATCTGGCTTGTGATCTGCTATAAATTGAAGGCGGCAGGAAAAACTGAGAAGAAGTATTAGAAAAGCAGATGGGGAGTCCTTAGTTTTATCAAGAGTGGCATAGGATATGGAGGCAAGAATATTATACTGAACCATTGTAAATTATTGTCGAGGTCTCAGTTAAACTATTATGTCCAATTATGGACACCACATTTTCGTGAGAATTGTTTCATTTCAGATTCGCAGAGTTTGGTGCTGGAAATGCACTGCCAGTCAGGCACCATCCATGGAGCAGGAGAATCAATGTTTTGAGCATAAGCCCTTCATCTTATGCTTGAAATGTTTATTCTCCTGCTCCTCGGATGCTGCCTGACCTGTCTGTGCTTTTCCAACGCCACACTCTTTGACTCTGATCTCCAGCATCTGCAATCCTCACTTTCTCCCCATTGTTTTGTTTCAGTCTGTTACAGAATACCATTGGCTATGCACTGACGAAAGGATAGAAATCTACCTGTCGAACTGTTGGAGTCCATGTGGCTTGGGTGCACCCAAAGTACTGGGAGGAAGGGACTTTCAGGATTTTGACCCAGTATCAGTAAGGTTCCAAGGAGAACAAGACCTTGGAGAGGGTGAAGAGTTGACTTGAAAAGGTATGAGGAATTAAGGAATTACAATAAAAACAAAACAATGCAGGTGCTGAAATCAAAACAGATAGTGTTGAAAATGTTCAGCATTGCTAGTAGCATATGGGGAGGGGAGAGAGATACAGAGCCAAATAGTTAAGGGAGTTTTGAGAAGATTTGTAGCTCAGGTTGAGGTTCTGGATGTCGGTTTGCTCCCTGAGCTGGAAGATTCGTTTTCAGACATTTTGTCATCATATTAAGTAATATCTTCAATGAGCCTCCGAATGAAACACTGGTGGCACAGCCCACTTTCTATTTAATAAATTTTCTAAATAGAAAGCGGGCTACACCACTAGTGCTTCATTCGGAGGCTCACTGAAAATGTTTCCCAGAATGGTGACATAACATCTGAAAATGAACCTTCTAGCTCAGCGAGCAAACCTACACCAAATTGTGAACTGAAGAAGAGTCATATTCAACTCAAAATGTGAGTTCTATCTCTCTTTCTTCTATGCAGACAGACCTGTTGAGCAACTTTGCTGTTGTCAGTTCATATTCCAGTAATTAGGGAGGTGTTGGGGGTCAGAGGGTTAGATCAGGGGTTAATGTGACATTCAGTGCAGGTGGAATGGTTTTGCCAGAGAAGCGGTTTCCAGTGGTAGAAGACTCTGGAAGCAGAGTACACAAGTTCAAGGTAATTGTAGAAGTCAGAGAGCAAATGGTGAGAAATTTAAGCAGTGACTTATTGTTAATCGGAAAATGTTGCTTGAAACGCTGGTGAAAGCAGATTCAACAGGAACTTACAGCTTGATAAATTATTGAAAATGATTTTTTTTATTGCCTGGGCTTTTGTAAATGGAAAAGAGAGTTGAAGTAACAAAAGCAGAAATTGCTGGAGAAAGTCAGCTGGTCTGGCAGCACCTGGTTCGAGAAATGGTTCGAGACCAGGGACTCTTCATTAGAACTGTGAAAGCTGGGTGTCATGGGGAGGTCGGGCCAAGGGTCTGTTTCCAGACTTCAGACCTCCATGATTGTATGACTCTATAACCGACAGCAGCTAGGATAATGTTTTTTTTAAAGATGAAGATAGTGTTGACAGAAGGAGAAGTGAGTGGATAGGTGGAGGCAGAGCCGAAAGAGAGAGAGAGAGAGGTATATGAAAAGGCTAGACAGACAGGGGGATTGTTGATAGCAAGCCAGAGCAGAAAAGAAGCTGAGTAAGTGACAATGAGAGTGAGTGTAGGACAGAATGGGAAAGCTGTGCTGAAAGCAACACATGACATGACAGGACCAGAGTGTGGGATGGGTCAAAAAACATGGAAGGATATAATAAGGCTCTAAAGTTATTGAATTCAATGTTGAGTCTCTGTTATGGGCTAGACCAAGTCCCCTTGAAATTAATTAAGATGATAGTCTAGACCCTAACATTTATCTTGTTTAAACCGGGTGCTCCGGTTTCCTCCCACAGTCCAAAGATGTGCAGGTCAGGTGAATTGGCCATGCTAAATTGCCCGTAGTGTTAGGTAAGAGGTAGATGCAGGAGTATGGGTGGGTTGCGCTTCGGCGGGGCGGTGTGGACTTGTTGGGCTGAAGGGCCTGTTTCCACACTGTAAGTAATCTAATCTAATCTAAGTGTAAGGCATTTCATTCCAGATGCAATTTAATCGGTCAAACTATTCGACGTTAAACAAAAATCACTTTACATTTACACTATAGCTAAAATACAGACAGAATAAAAAAGAAATTGGCTTAACTGCAACTCTATTGAAATATCTAGCAAAGTAATAGATTATTAATTAACTGCTCCAATACAGGAACATCTCATAAACACACCCTTGGCAAAGGCAAATTCAGGAAAATAGACTGTCTCACATGAAATTCTAGCAGTGGGAAGCGAATCCCAGGTTTTAGCTGTAATAGAGAGAGGAATAATAGCTTGTACATCAACTTCAAGACCCCAGCAACTGCAGAAAGTTAAAACTGGTTCAGTGGGAGCATGACCTCACCCATTCAGCCTCCTTGTGTTGTTCCAACTTAAAAAAAACTCAAGGCCTCACAAGCTGTTTACTTTAATGGCTTTGGGCAGATTGCTTGGCATCTCTGTCTCAATATTGCTTCACAAAACAAAACAGGACAAAATACACTTCTTAAAGCCATAGGGATCATCACATGTCCGAGGCTGCAGAGTCCCCCAAGTGAAAGCTGAGGTGCTCAATGCAGGTCTCATCTAGTGTGACAAGACTCGAATAGTTTAAATACATAACTATGTGCTACTGCAATACCAAGCATTAAAAACAAACCAGCCTCTTACTAGGAAGGCTTCATGTTTCACAACTGGCCTGCAAATGGAAAGAACAATAATATCACTTGAATGGAAATGTGGTCAGAGATAGACAGCCTTATTATTTCAGCAAGTCAGGATTCCTCAGAGCAAATAGTCTGTAAGTTAAAAGAGAATCTTACACATTCTGTGGAATATTAATTCCTTCGACAAGCCAGGATGGACAAGATCTTAAATTTAATTCAAATCCTTTAATCTTCTGAGGATAGTTCCAGATCAAAGCAGGCAGAGGTTATGTGTTACAAAATGTATTCATGCTCACTCTAATGCAACACATAGTGTGTGCTTATTCTTCCTCCTTCCCCTGATTTCCTCAGCATAATGTACAGCTAGTGCCATCCTCAGATGAAAGGAGTTTTGTATAACTTATTTCTTTGGGCCCAATTCTTTGAATGCAATAAATGATAGAGCCTTTCAGGGCAAAAGTCACATGGGACGGAATTTTCATTCAGGGCCCAGGAATTTGTCACCTGGATCATTTCGAGATCCCAAATCCTCCCCTTGTCAGTTTCAGTGATAATTTATATGCAAAAAGCAAGAATTGGGCCAGAGATCAGTTTGGCACTCAGGCCGTGGTGTGGCAATTTCTGGAGGTTTTGGAGATTAATTGCTGAGGGCAGATAACAGCTAAGATTGGGCTTGCTGTCGTCTGATGCTATAGAGCAGGCAAGATAGCAGAGGGCAAGCATCATATTGGGTCAAAGAAGGGCTGAATGGATCACACAACTGGTTCCCAAGTTGCTCTGCTGAAGCGATGGTGACTTTGTGCTACAGCATGGGCCCTCAGTTTAAACTTCCCTTTTAGTTTTGGCAAAAGTTTTCAACAACTTCAGAATGGCTCCCCACTGCATTCCTATGAGTTATGCATTAACTTGCCTTAGACTCTTCCACTCTTACTGTTGAGAACCTTGCTTTCTCCCCTTTCAGCCTGTTAACAAAGAGCCTCACTACAAGTTAATTGGAAGCATGCAGCTTATTGGCTTTCTAGTTCTCTGTACTATCTGTTTTCAAAACGGCAGCCTGTCATGGAAGCATTGGAGTACACATACATCAACAGAAAACTCTTTTAGCAAAGTGTGCCCTCACTGCTCCTTGCACACATAATCAATTGAAAATCTCTGTCTTTGTGTTTTATATGAAGCCCTGAGGCATAAGCGAAAAATAAACATAGGTAATTGTGTAAAATGCCTTCGTGTAGAATCGCAATGGCTAAAAGCTCAGGAACTCATACACAAGGAGAGATAGATGTGCTAGAGGTATCAATCCTCCTTGTTCCTGAGGAATCACCAACAGCCAACATATATATCCAAACTTTGATTAAAATCTTGACAGACCAGCAGTGAATCCTCTATAACTGAACCACAGCATCCCATCAAAATAATGGAGACCAAGCCACACTGTAAATGTTTCACAAGTTTGCTATTCGGATGGTTCTGTCCAGGGGCTCAGTTCTGACTCGGTGCCAATGCTTACCCACTGCAGAGACTCCAGGAAGGAAATAAGAGGAAGGCGTTGAGGGCAAGAGAGATGGTATTTATGGGCAAATTCAAATGCTCCTGGATAACTTCTGCTCTGTCCTATTTGCTTGGAATCTTTTGCTCATTTAGGTGTCATTTAGGCTATGTCACCCCTATTGTTTAAAGTGATGGCACTGAAAGGGTTAACGCTGAAGACTGCTTTAAGCTCTGTCCAATCTGAGGATGTCATAGAGACTTTGTTGGGGATAGAGAGAGCATCCTAAAGTATCAAAGGATACTTTAGGATATCATCCTAAATTTTCAAATTGCCTTACTGACATCTATTTCTTACTAATACCTAGCACCCAATTGCCATTGAGCAATAAATGACATCTTGCTCATGACAAGAGCCTCTGCTTGTTCAAACAGTGATAGCAGCAATCCACCCACCATATATTGCCACTGTGGTTGGCATCACAGGCTTATTCTACATTCTTCAATGGAGAAATGGTTTTCCATTTTGTTCCATGCTCAACCTTCCTGTGTTGACTCCTTTGTGAGGTGTCACCCCAAAGGTACTGATTAGTGGCTGTGCAGCTGGTTTGTAATGCTGAGTGATACCAATAGCAATAGTTCAATTCCTGCAAAGGCCGAGTTTATCATAAAGGACTCTCCTTTGCAAGCTTTCCCCTCACCTGAGGCATGGTGAACCTCACCTTAACTCACTATCAGTCATCTCTCTCTTATGAGAGAGCAGCACTACGGTTTGGTCAGTGACTTTAATGATCATTGTCCTGGGCACATTGCTCCATTCACTAACAGGGCAGTTCATGACACAGTGATAATAGGGTTAGTAATTAAAAGGCAAGTGCAATGGATACTTGCTTACGAATTGATTGGTCCAATTTAAATGCAGTTACTGAAGACAGCCTCAGTAATGGTGACTGGGAGGACAATCAAGGAATGTTATAAAGAGCCATCTGGTTCACTTATGTCCCTCTAGCAAGATGAATTGACCAATTGTTGTCCCTGGTGTTGAGGTGTCCACAATGCTGATGTCAAATTTCTTTCACTGCCAATTCACACATTTTTTTTTCCCTTTTGGAATAATAATGGGGAGGTGGCGGACAGATGATGGATAGGGCTGATAAGTTACCTGTTTAACCACATGACTGACTCAAAAGTTATTGGAATAAGCAGGAAAGTGGATTATACCATAGTCAGATCAGCAACAATTTGATTGAATGGCTGAGCAGTTTCAATGGCAGAGTGAACTATACATGCTCCCTGAAGCACATATTTGCAAGTTCATTTCATTTTAACCCCTCCGACACCAACCTCCTCTGAGATCTCCATCATCACAGATGTCAGTCCTCAGCCAATTTTATTCACTCACATCACACAATGAAACATTTGGAGGCGGTGGATATGACAAAGGGCTATGGGTCCTGACAATGTTCCAACATTAAACCTGAAGACTTGCATTCAAGAACTTGACACTCCCTGAGCCAAGCTGTTTCAATACAGTTACAAAACTACATCTACCTGACAAATTGCCTAGTGATGCCCTCTACGCAAATCCAACCTGGCCAACTATCACCCATCAGTCTACTCTCGATAAAAGTAAAGTGATGGAAGGTGGCATCAACAGTGCTATCAAGCAGCACCTGCTCAGCAACGCCCAGTTTGATTTCTGCCAGGGACACTCAGCTCCTGACCTCATGACAACCTTGGTTCAAACATGGACAAAAGAGCTGAATTCCAGAGGTGAGGCGAGAGTGACAGCCCTTGACATCAAGGCTGCATTTGACTGAGTGTGGCATCAAGAAGCCCTAGCGAAACTGGAATCAATGGGTATCAGGGTCAAACTCTCTGCTGGTTAGAGTCACATCTGGCACACCGGAAGATGATTGTAGTTTTTGGAAGTCAATTACTTCAGCTCCATGGCATTTTTGCAAGAGTTCCCCAGGGTAGAGTTCTACATCCAATCGTCTTCAGATGTTTCATCAATTACCTTCCATCCCTTATAAGGTCAGAAGACCTTATAAGGGATGGAAGGTAATCGATGATTGCACAATGTTCAGCACCATTCGCGACTCCTCAGATAGAACATAGAACATAGAACAATACAGCACAGAACAGGCCCTTTGGCCCACGATGTTGAGCCGAACATTTGTCCTAGCTTAAGCACCCATCCATGTACCTATCCAATTGCCGCTTAAAGGTCACCAAAGATTCTGACTCTACCACTCCCACAGGCAGCGCATTCCATGCCCCCACCACTCTCTGGGTAAAGAACCCACCCCTGACATCTCCCCTATACCTTCCACCCTTCACCTTAAATTTATGTCCCCTTGTAACACTCTGTTGTACCCGGGGAAAAAGTTTCTGATTGTCTACTCTATCTATTCCTCTGATCATCTTATAAACCTCTATCAAGTCACCCCTCATCCTTCACGGTTCCAACGAGAAAAGGCCTAGCACTCTCAACCTATCCTCGTACGACCTATTCTCCATTCCAGGCAACATCCTGGTAAATCTTCTCTGCACCCTCTCCAAAGCTGCCACATCTTTCCTAAAGTGAGGCGACCAGAACTGCACACAGTACTCCAAATGTGGCCTAACCAAAGTCCTGTACAGTTGCAACATCACTTCACGACTCTTGAATTCAATCCCTCTGCTAATGAATGCTAATACACCATAGGCCTTCTTACAAGCTCTATCCACCTGAGTGGCAACTTTCAAAGATCTATGAACATATACGCCAAGATCCCTCTGTTCCTCCACCTCACTAAGAACCCAACCATTAACCCTGTATTCCGCATTCTTATTTGTCTTTCCAAAATGGACAACTTCACACTTGGCAGGGTTGAACTCCATCTGCCACTCCTCAGCCCAGCTCTGCATCATATCTGAGTCCCTTTGTAGCCGACAACAGCCCTCTTCACTATCCACAACTCCACCAATCTTCGTATCATCTGCAAATTTACTGATCCCCTCTTCGACTCCCTCATCCAAGTCATTAATAAAAATTACAAACAGCAGAGGACCCAGAACTGATCCCTGCGGAACTCCACTTGTAACTGGGCTCCAGGCTGAATACTTACCATCTACCACCACTCTCTGACTTCGACCGGTTAGCCAGTTTTCTATCCAATTGGCCAGATTTCCCTCTATCCCATGCCTCCTGACTTTCCGCATAAGCCTACCATGGGGAATCTTATCAAATGCCTTACTAAAATCCATGTATACTACATCCACTGCTCTACCCTCATCCACATGCTTGGTCACCTCCTCAAAGAATTCAATAAGACTTGTAAGGCAAGACCTACCCTTCACAAATCCGTGCTGGCTGTCCCTAATCAAGCAGTGTCTTTCCAGATACTCATAAATCCTATCACTCACTACCCTTTCCATTACTTTGCCTACCACCGAAGTAAGACTAACTGGCCTGTAATTCCCGGGGTTATCCCTATTCCCTTTTTTGAACAGGGGCACAACATTCGCCACTCTCCAGTCCCCTGGTACCACCCCCGTTGACAGTGAAGACGAAAAGATCATTGCCAACGGTACTGCAATTTCCTCTCTTGCTTTCCACATAATCCTAGGATACATCCCGTCAGGCCCGGGGGTCTTGTCTATCCTCAAGTTGTTCAAAATGTCCAACACATCTTCCTTCCTAACAAGTATCTCCTCTAGCTTACCAGTCCGTTTCACACTCTCCTCTTCAACAATATGGTCCCTCTTGTTCGTAAATACTGAAGAAAAGTACTCATTCAAGACCTCTCCTATCTCATCCGATTCAATACACAGTCTCCCACTACTGTCCTTGATCGGACCTACCCTCGTTCTCGTCATTCTCGTGTTTCTCACATACGCATAAAATGCCTTTGGGTTATCCTTGATCCTATCCACCAAAGATTTTTCATGCCCTCTCTTAGCTCTCCTAATCCCTTTCTTCAGGTCCCTTCTGGCTATCCTGTATCCCTCCACTGCTCTGTCTGAACCCTGTTTCCTCAACCTTATGTAAGCCTCCTTCTTCCTCTTTGCAAGACATTCAACCTCCCTCGTCAACCAGGGTTCCCTCACACGACCATTTCTTTCCTGCCTGACAGGTACATACGTATCAAGGACACGTTGTATCTGTTCCTTGAAAAAGTTCCACATTTCCACGACACCCTTCCCTGACAGCCTATGCTCCCAACTTATGCTCCTCAGATCCTGTCTTACAGCATCGTATTTACCCTCCCCCCAATTGTAAAACCTACCCTGTTGCACGCACCTATCTCTCTCCATAACCAAGGTGAAAGTCACAGAATTGTGTTCACCATCACCAAAATTTTCACCCACTAATAAGCCCAACACTTGTTCCGGTTCATTACCGAGTACCAAATCCAATATGGCCTCCCCTCTGGTCGGACAATCTACATACTGAATTAGAAAAGCTTCCTGGACACACTGCGCAAACACCGCCCCAACCAATCTACTTGATCTAAAGAGCTTCCAATCAATATTTGGGAAGTTGAAATCGCCCATGACTACTACCCTGTGGCTTCTGCACCTTTCCAAAATCTGTTTCCCAATCTGTTTCTCCACATCTCTGCTGCTATTGGGGGCCTATAGTAAACACCCAACAAGGTGACTGCACCTTTCCTATTTCTGACTTCAGATATTGAAGCAATTCATGTCAAAATGTAGCCAGACCTGGAAAATATCCAGACTTGGGTTAACAAGTGGCAGCAGCATTTGTTGAGAGTGTGGTACTGGAAAAGCACAGCAGGTCAGGCAACATCTCAACTCTGATCTCCAGCATCTGTCGTCCTCACTTTTTCCACAGCGACATTTGTCCATACTAGTGTCAAGCAATGGCCATCTCCAATAAAAGACATCAGGTTTGATATTCAATTGTGTTACCATCACTGAATCTGCTTTACTCCAAGGCTTTATCAACATCCTGGGGATTACCATTGACCAGGACTGAACTGGACTCACCACATACACACAGTGGCTACAAGAGTAGGTAGTAATTAGGAATACTGCAAGGAGTAACTCACCTCTGACTCCCCAAAGCCTGTCCACCATCAACAAGGCACAAGTCAGGAATGTGATGAAATACTCCCCACTTGCCTGGATGAGTGCAGACCCAACAGGAAGTTTGACACCATCCAGGACAAAGCAGCCTGCTTGATTGGCACCACATTTACAAACATCTATTCCCTCCATCACCGAGACTCAGTAACAGCATTGTGTACTGTTTGCTAGATGCACTGCAGTAATTCACCAAAGATCCTTAGACAGCACCTTCCAAACCCATGACAACTTCCATCTAGAAGGACAAGGGCAGCTGATTCATGGGAGCACCACAATCTTCAAGTTCCCCTGCAAGCCACTCACTACTCTGACTTGGAAATACTGTTCCTTTACTGTCGTTGGTTCAAATTCTTGGACCTTCCTCTCTAAGGGTATTGTAGGTCAATCTGTACCAAATGGACTGCAGCGATTCAAGGAGCCCAGCACCACCATCCCAAGGGCAGCCAGGGACAGGCAATGAATTCTGGTCAGCCAGTGACACCTGCATCCCATAAGTGAGCAAAAACATGTCCTCCTGTGTGACTTAACATGAACGAAGAATATCCAAAATACTACTGGGCTGTAAGATATCATAAGACCATAAGAGATAGGAGCAGAAATTAAACCATTCAGCCCATCGAGTCTTTTCCACAATTGAATCTTGGCTGATAAGTTTCTTTACCCCATTCTCCCACTTTCTCCCCATAACCCTTGAACCCCTTGATACACAAGAACCTTTCTATCTCAGTTTTAAATATACTCAATGACCTGGCATCCACAGCCTTCTGTGGCAGTGAATTCTGTAGATTCACCACTCTCTGGCTGAAAAAGTTTCTCCTCATCTCTTTTCTAAAAGGTCTTCACTTTACTCTAAGGCTGTGCCCTTGAGTCCTAGTCTCTCCTACCAATGGAAACATCTTCCTGGGCGGCACGGTGGCACAGTGGTTAGCACTGCTGCCTCACAGCGCCAGAGACCCGGGTTCAATTCCCGCCTCAGGCGACTGACTGTGTGGAGTTTGCACGTTCTCCCCGTGTCTGCGTGGGTTTCCTCCGGGTGCTCCGGTTTCCTCCCACAGTCACAAATTGGCCATGCTAAATTGCCCGTAGTGTTAGGTAAGGGGTAAATGTAGGCGTATGGGTGGGTTTCGCTTCGGCGGGTCGGTGTGGACTTGTTGGGCCGAAGGGCCTGTTTCCACACTGTAATGTAATCTAATCTACTCTGTCCAGGCCATTCAGTATTCTGTATGCTTAAATTATATCCCCCCTCATGCTTCTAAATTCTATTCAGTATAGTTAGAGTCCTCAAACATTCCTCATATGTTAAGCTTTTAATTCGTTGGACCATTCTTGTGCACCTCCTCTGAACAAGCTCCAAAGCCAGTACATCCTTCCTGAGATATGGAGCCTAAAATGCCCTTTCATCTTGATTTGAATTGAATGCCAGGACAGTGTTGGGGCATCAAATGGCCTCCTACTGTTGCTACATTACCTGGACATAGATGTAATTAGTTGGACCAGCATTTATTAACCATCCCTAAGTATCCTGTGAGAAGATAGTGGTGAGCTGGCTTCTTGAATTGCCACAGTTCATGTGTTGTTGGCAGATACACAATGGCCTTAGAGAGGGAATTTCAGAACTGCACATAGATTGGAGAGGGAACAGAGGGGAGAGATTGATGGATCTGCCTGTAAGGGTCCTTTCTTTGAGACAATTGAACTTTGTGGATTGTGACAAAGGCAGCACTCAGGCCAGAGTCCAGATCCACTTTCATTTGGAGGTCAGTGTGTTTGGGAGGGAGCTCAAGGTGATGATATCACAGTGGAGATGCTTAATAATTGCAATTAAGAGCAGATAAGACAAACAGCCCCTGGTATTTAATCTGCCCCGCTCCTGACCTGGTACAACATTTCTCACCTTTTCAAGTCGAAATAAACATAAACAAAAATAATGTCCTATTGTGCAACAGAATGAAGACAGCAGCTTTGTCCCTTTATCTCCCTTGAAACTGCAGGTCATGGATACTCGCATTATCCTGCATGAGTCCCATCATTACAATGTGATTCTGACAGCTACCATGGTGCAGCTTATGATACCATTAATGGAGATGACTTGACTGCACATATCAAACAGTATCTCTTTTGCTCCGTTACTGAGTCACCCACTGAGCATGTTAAATACTGCTCCAAGGCTTACACAGTGTCATCATTTGTACTGAGTGAAGCAGCACAAAGACCTCAGCTCCCTCCCTCTACCCTGGCATGCTGTGCTGGCCACATGCCATTAATTGAGAGCTATTTACAGGCACCAAAATATAATAAGAGAAATAACACTTGCATCGAAATTACTGCTGGTTGGCTTGACAATGCAAAGAAATGAAAGAAAGTCGTGCATTTATCCAACTTTCTTCATCACATCAGGATATCCTAAAGTTCTTTAGAACCGATGAAATGAGTGAAATAAGGTGCAGTCGATGTTGTACTTTCGGGAACACAGAAGCTAATTTGTGCTCTGCAAAATCCAGTGTGATAAAAACTGGATACTGTCCATTAGTTGTTGAGGGATAAATATTACCCGGGGATAACTTCACTACTCTTCTTCAAAACAGTTGCACCTTTTATATCCATCGGAGAGGACATAGATAGGAACAAATGCAGAAAGTTCTGGAGAAGCTCAGCAGGACTGGCAACATGTGAGGAGAAAGAGCAACAGAATTAATGTTTCAAGTCCAAGACCAGTAGGGATTTGCTTGAAAGTGGAATCACAGGATAGTGAAGAAGACATTTGGTATGCTTGCCTTTATCGGAGAGTGCATTGAGTATGGGAGTTGGGGGGAAGTGAGGACTGCAGATGCTGGAGGAGCAGGAGAATTGATGTTTCGGGCACAAGTCCTTCATCAGGAATCATTCCTGATGAAGGGCTTATACCTGAAATATCAATTCTCCTGTTCCTCAATGCTGCCTGACCTGCTGTTCTTTCGACTATAGGAGTTGGGAGCTCATGTTGTGGCTGTATAAAATACTGCTTGGGTCACTTGTGAAATACTGTGTTCTATTCTGGTGTTCCTGCTACAGGAATGAAATGGCTCAGAAAAGATTTACAAAGATGTTATCAGAGTTGGAGCTACAGGGAGAGGCTGAATAAGCTGGGGTATTCTCCATGGAGCTTCGGAGGCTGAGGGATACCTTATAGAGGTTTATAAAATCAAGACGGGCATGAATAGTGTGAATAGCCATGTTCTTTTTCCCAGGATAGGGAGTCCAAAACTAGAGGGCATAGGTTTAAGGTGAGAGGGGAAAGATCTATAAGAGACCTAAGGGGCAACTTTTTCACACAGAGGGTAGCATGTGTATGGAATGAGCTGCTGGAGTAAGTGGAAGAGGCTGGTACAATTACAATATTAAAAAGATGGGTATATAAATAGGAAGGGTTTCATGGGATCCCTACAGTGTGGAAACAGGTCCTTTGACCCAACAAGTTCACACTGACACTCTGAAGAGTAACCCACTCAGACCCATTCCCGTACATTTACATTAGGTAAAATGTACCTAACAAATGCACCTAACCTGCACATCCCTAAATAGTGTGAGCAGAGGTGTAGGTTTGCTCACTGAGCTGTAGGTTTGATATCCAGATGTTTCATTACTAGGTAACATCATCCGTGGCGACCTCCAAGTGAAGCGAAGCTGTTGTCTCCTGCTTTCTATTTATATGTTTGTCCTGGGTGGGGTTCCTGGGGTTTGTGGTGACGTCATTTCCTGTTCGTTTCCTGAGGGGTTGATATATGGTATCTAGATGTATGTGTTTGTTTATGGCGTTGTGGTTGGAGTGCCAGGCCTTGAGGAATTCTCTGGCATGTCTTTGCTTAGCCTGTCCCAGGATAGATGCGTTGTCCCAGTCGAAATGGTGAGTTTTTTTCCATCCGTGTGTAGGGCTCAGTGAGCAAACCTACACCCTAAACCTCAACCTGAGCTACCAAAACCTTCACAAACCTTGCACTATGAGCAATTTAGCATGGCCAATTCACCTGACCTGCATATTTTTGGACTGTTGGAAGAAACCCACACAGACACAGGGAGAATGTGCAAACTCCACACAAACTGAGGGTGGAATCAAACCTCAATCCATGGCATTGTGGGATAGCAGTAGCAATCACTGAACCACTGTGCTGCACGGTTTAGAGGGATATGGGCTAAATGCTGGCAAATGGGCCTAGGTTAGTTTGGGATATCTGGTTGGCATGGATGAATTGGACCGAAGGGTGACTTTCCATGCTGTACATCTCAATGACTGTTTGACTCAATGTCCTTGGTTTTACAACTCATTTGAAAGGTGGTACTTCTGCAAGAGCTGGACTTAGGGGGTGAGTCTAAATACACTATAGTCATGCTGCAATGTGCTTTTAAGGAAGTGCAAAGTATTGCTATTCTCTCAACAATCTGATCAGAGATGCTATGACTCGCCTCTGGAGCAGGTGGGACTTGAATCTAGGCTTCCTGGCTCAGCGGTGTGGACACTACCATTGTGCCTCAAGATCCCCCTAAAGTGCAAAGTGAAGGAGCCCACTCAGAAGATTTCTTAAGTGTATGATTCAGGTCGTAGAAAACAATTGTGCCCACTAACTAATCGCATACAAACCATTTCTATGTTAATGGATGAATGGTACAAGTGAAGTTCCTTTGCAAACAGGATAGTGGACTGGAAATCCTTCAAGCTGAGGAGGGCTCACCTTTCCCCCACTGTTCCAGAAGAAATAAGATAGTTTACAAGTGCCAACATTAAGCACCAAGACGTTTCATGGAGTCTGTACAATATTAAAGAGTTTGGGATGTTTACCACATAGAAAGAGACTAATTGGCCTTTCACAGCACCTTACTTGTGCTTCTGTTCAGTATCAGTGGAGAGAGAAACAGAGTCAGAAGTCAAGCAACACCAGGTTATATTCATAGAGTCATAAAGATGCACAGCATTGAAACAGACCCTCTGTCCAACTTGCCCATGCTGACCAGATATCCTAAATTAATCGAGTCCCATTTGCCAGCATTTGGCCCATATCCTTCTCAATTGTGCTTGAAAAATATAATAAATTAAACATGAACAGAAGCACAGGCCAATAGATAATAAAAATTATTTCTTTTGACTCAAGGAAACTGATTTTGAACTCAATCGCTTTGACCTGGTTAACTATGTTTAAGGGTAATCGCAGTGTGCCAAAAGGAAATTAAAGCACATCTGTTCTGTCTGAGCAAAAGGAGATTAAAGAAGAGAGATAAACCTATTCATAATCCACTTGCACAAAGACATATGAAACAAGTGTTAACTTTTCAATTTATACCTTTGCTGCTCTGTTTCAGACAAACCTGAACAAGTGGAGAAGCTCTGTTGAGCTGGTAATGACTATTGGATTTGAAGTATTAGTCTTATTTCTCTCTAGTAGCCATGACGTGGATGTGCTGGCATTGGACTGGGGTGGACAAAGTCAGAAGTCACACAACACAGGTTATAGTCCAACAGGTTTATTTGAAATCACAAGCTTAAAAAGTATTTTCGAGGACGATATGGAGAGAAAGGATTTAGAGGGATATGGGTCAAATGCTGACAAAAAGAATTAGATTAATTTAGGATATCTGGTCAGCATGGACAAGTTGGACCTGTTTCCTTGCTGTTTCTGTATGGCTCGATGACTCTATGAATATAGCCTGGTGTTGTGTAACGTCTGACTCTGTCTCTCTCCCTCCATTGACACTGTCAAATCTGTTGAGAATTTCAAGCAAATTTTGTTTTTATTTCACACTTTTAACATCCACAGAGCTTTATTTATCCCAGCGAAGGTTGAGGGC
Source organism: Chiloscyllium plagiosum (assembly GCF_037043375.1). Classification (NCBI taxonomy): domain Eukaryota; kingdom Metazoa; phylum Chordata; class Chondrichthyes; order Orectolobiformes; family Hemiscylliidae; genus Chiloscyllium; species Chiloscyllium plagiosum. The sequence goes on from NW_028270150.1 coordinate 14,547,390, forward strand.
ATGCATACTGTTCATAATATGGAATAGTTATACTGGTTAAACTGCATGAAGCAATTTGAATGCCACTGATCATTCTCACAATATTGGATAAATAATGATTACAGAGGTAAAGCTCTGATGTTTTTTGCACTCTGAATGCATACAGGGATTGTACAAGAAACCTCACCAATCTTGCATTTTCTTTTTCAGTCTGGTCACCAGTCAAGGTAAAACTCCTAAGAGCATAGATCATTGCTATGTTTCATTCCACCTAAGAGCTCTATTATTGTCTGGTTCTGACTGGGATCTTTCAATCCAACAGGCAGCTTCCACTGATAGAGGTACTTTGTTCACAGATAGCCCACAAGCAATAAAGCCATTAGGAGAAGTGATTTAGTTGCTGCTGTCAGGCAGGTCTTCTTGCTGTCTGTGTACTGACATACAGAACTTCACTTGATGTCAGGAAGCCATTAGGCAGTGATCCTTAATGACAGTAATGACATTGCAGACTAATGCCTTTTAGCTTGAATGTAAAGTATTAAGAATGCTATGTTCCCTCAAGTGCCAAGATCCCAGTCAAAAATAGAGTTAAAAGCTGGAATGTTTGGGAAACCTGGTTTGAACTATCGAGTAATTTTTTTTTCAAAAAAAGATCCAGGCAACAGTGAAACTTTAAACATAAAGAATGAAGATTCATGAGATTCTCAAAAGGTGATAAGGTCACTTGTACCTCAGCCATAAAGAAAACTAAGCCTCAGAGGAGATTCTGGTTCTACAAAAATAACAACAGCCAACTTACATTTATATAGCTTCCTTAACATACTTAAAATAGCCTGTGGCTTTGCCATAAAATGCAAGGCGTTAGGAGAGGTGAGCGAAAGCTACTTTAAAGAGATTGGCTTTGAGCAGCATTGTAAACTGGAAAAGAGAGTTAGAGAGGTAAAAACAATGAGGGAGGATATTTCAGAGTTTAGGAATTCAGAAATGTTGGAAGGTTTAGTAAAGAAGGACGTTACAGAGATGGAGATGTTAAAGATCATTGAGACTGAAAGTAGCGCATCAGGTCACACCCCAGTGACTAGAGAATAACAATTGAGACTGACTGGAGTACTGAGGGAGTGCTGCACTGTCAGAGGGTCAGGACTGAGGGAGCGCCGCACTGTCAGAGGGTCAGGGCTGAGGGAATGGGCACTATTGGAGGGTCAGGGCTAAAAGAGTGCTGCACTGTCAGAGGATCAGTACTGAAGGTGTGCTGCACTGTCAGAGGGTCAGGGCTGAGGGATCGCCGCACTGTCAGAGGATCAGTGCTGACGGAGTGTTGCACTGTCAGAGGGTCAGGGCTGAGGGAGTGTTGCACTGTTGGAGGGTCAGGGCTGAGGGAGTGCTGTACTGTCGGAGGGTCAGGGCTGAGGGAGTGCTGCACTGTCAGAGGGTCAGGGCTGAGGGAGTGCTGCACTGACAGAGGGTCAGGGCTGAGGGAGCGCCGCACTGTCAGAGGGTCAGGGCTGAGGGAGTGTTGCACTGTCGGAGGGTCAGGGCTGAGGGAGTGCCACACTGTCGGAGGGTCAGGACTGAGGGAGTGTTGCACTGTCAGAGGGTCAGGGCTGAGGGAGTGTTGCACTGTCGGAGGGTCAGGGCTGAGGGAGCGCCGCACTGTCAGAGGGTCAGGGCTGAGGGAGTGTTGCACTGTCGGAGGGTCAGGGCTGAGGGAGTGCCACACTGTCGGAAGATCAGGGCTTAGGGAGTGTTGCACTGTCAGAGGGTCAGGGCTGAGGGAGTGCTGCACTGACAGAGGGTCAGGGCTCAGGGAGCGACGCACTGTCAGAGGGTCAGGGCTGAGGGAGTGTTGCACTGTCAGAGGGTCAGGGCTGAGGGAGTGTTGCACTGTCGGAGAGTCAGGACTGAGGGAGTGCCGCACTGTCAGAGGGTCAGGGCTGAGGGAGTGTTGCACTGTCAGAGGGTCAGGGCTGAGGGAGTGTTGCACTGTCGGAGGGTCAGGGCTGAGGGAGTGCCACACTGTCGGAAGGTCAGGGCTGAGGGAGTGTTGCACTGTCAGAGGGTCAGGGCTGAGGGAGTGCTGCACTGACAGAGGGTCAGGGCTCAGGGAGCGACGCACTGTCAGAGGGTCAGGGCTGAGGGAGTGCTGCACTGACAGAGGGTCAGGGCTCAGGGAGCGACGCACTGTCAGAGGGTCAGGGCTGAGGGAGTGTTGCACTGACAGAGGGTCAGGGCTCAGGGAGCGACGCACTGTCAGAGGGTCAGGGCTGAGGGAGTGCTGCACTGACAGAGGGTCAGGGCTCAGGGAGCGACGCACTGTCAGAGGGTCAGGGCTGAGGGAGTGCTGCACTGACAGAGGGTCAGGGCTCAGGGAGCGACGCACTGTCAGAGGGTCAGGGCTGAGGGAGTGTTGCACTGTCAGAGGGTCAGGGCTGAGGGAGTGCCACACTGTCGGAGGGTCAGGACTGAGGGAGTGTTGCACTGTCAGAGGGTCAGGGCTGAGGGAGTGTTGCACTGTCGGAGGGTCAGGGCTGAGGGAGCGCCGCACTGTCAGAGGGTCAGGGCTGAGGGAGTGTTGCACTGTCGGAGGGTCAGGGCTGAGGGAGTGCCACACTGTCGGAAGATCAGGGCTGAGGGAGTGTTGCACTGACAGAGGGTCAGGGCTCAGGGAGCGACGCACTGTCAGAGGGTCAGGGCTCAGGGAGTGTTGCACTGTCAGAGGGTCAGGGCTGAGGGAGTGTTGCACTGTCAGAGGGTCAGGGCTGAGGGAGTGTTGCACTGTCGGAGAGTCAGGGTTGAGGGAGTGTTGCACTGTCGGAGAGTCAGGGTTGAGGGAGCGCCGCACTGTCAGAGGGTCAGGGCTGAGGGAGTGTTGCACTGTCAGAGGGTCAGGGCTGAGGGAGTGTTGCACCGTTGGAGGGTCAGGGCTGAGGGAGTGCCACACTGTCAGAGGGTCAGGGCTGAGGGAGTGTTGCACTGTCAGAGGGTCAGGGCTGAGGGAGTGTTGCACTGTCGGAGAGTCAGGGTTGAGGGAGCGCCGCACTGTCAGAGGGTCAGGGCTGAGGGAGTGTTGCACTGTCAGAGGGTCAGGGCTGAGGGAGTGTTGCACTGTCGGAGGGTCAGGGCTGAGGGAGTGCTGCACTGTCGGAGGGTCAGGGCTGAGGGAGTGCTGCACTGTCAGAGGGTCAGGGCTGAGGGAGTGTTGCACTGTCGGAGGGTCAGGGCTGAGGGAGTGCTGCACTGTCAGAGGGTCAGGGCTGAGGGAGTGCTGCACTGTCAGAGGGTCAGGGCTGAGGGAGTGTTGCACTGTCAGAGCGTCAGGGCAGAGGGAGTGCCGCACTGTCGGAGGGTCAGGGCTGAGGGAGTGTCGCACTGTCGGAGGATCAGGGCTGAGGGAGTGTTGCACTGTCAGAGGATCAGGGCTGAGGGAGTGTTGCACTGTCGGAGGGTCAGGGCTGAGGGAGTGTTGCACTGTCAGAGGGTCAGGGCAGAGGAGAGTGTTGCACTGTCAGAGGATCAGGGTTGAGGGAGTGTTGCACTGTCGGAGGGTCAGGGCTGAGGGAGTGTTGCACTTTCAGAAGGTCAGGGCTGAGGGAGTGTTGCACTGTCAGAGGGTCAGGGCAGAGGGAGTGCCGCACTGTCGGAGGGTCAGGGCTGAGGGAGTGTCGCACTGTCGGAGGATCAGGGCTGAGGGAGTCCCGCACTGTCAGAGGGTCAGGGCTGAGGGAGTGTTGCACTGTCAGAGGGTCAGGGCTGAGGGAGCGACGCACTAGCAGAGGATCAGGGCTGAGGCAGCGCCGCACTGTCAGAGGGTCAGGGCTGAGGGAGTGTTGCACTGTCGGAGGGTCAGGGCAGAGGAGAGTGTTGCACTGTCAGAGGATCCGGGTTGAGGGAGTGTTGCACTGTCGGAGGGTCAGGGCTGAGGGAGTGTTGCACTGTCAGCGGGTCAGGGCTGAGGAGAGTGTTGCACTGTCAGAGGGTCAGGGCTGAGGGAGTGTTGCACTGTGGGAGGGTCAGGGCTGAGTGAGTGCTGCACTGTTGGAGGGTCAGGGCTGAGGGAGTCCCGCACTGTCAGAGGGTCAGGGCTGAGGGAGTGTTGCACTGTCAGAGGGTCAGGGCTAAGGTAGCGACGCACTGTCAGAGGGTCAGGGCTGAGGCAGCGCCGCACTGTCAGAGGGTCAGTGCTGAGGGAGTGTTGCACTGTCGGAGGATCAGGGCTGAGGGAGTGCCACACTGTCGGAGGATCAGGGCTGAGGGAGTGTTGCACTGTCAGAGGGTCAGGGCTGAGGGAGTGTTGCACTGTCGGAGGGTCAGGGCTGAGGGAGTGCTGCACTGTCAGAAGGTCAGGGCTGAGGGAGTGCTGCACTGTCAGAGGGTCAGGGCTGAGGGAGTACTGCGCTGTCAGAGAGTCAGGGCTGAGGGAGCGACGCACTTTCAGAGGGTCAGGGCAGAGGGAGTGCTGCACTGTCGGAGGGTCCGGGCTGAGGGAGTGTCGCACTGTTGGAGGGGCAGGGCTGAGGGAGTGTTGCACTGTCAGAGGGTCAGGGCTGAGGGAGTGTGGCACTGTCGGAGGGTCAGGGCTGAGTGAGTATTGCACTGTCAAAGGGACAGGTCTGAGGGAGTGCTGCACTGTCGGAGGATCAGGGCTGAGGGTGTGCCGCACTGTCAGAGGGTCAGGGCTGAGGGAGTGCCTCACTGTTAGAGGGTCAGAACAGAGGGAGTGCCGCACTGTCAGTGGGTCAGGGCTGAAGGAGTGTTGCATTGTCGGATGGTCAGGGCTGAAGTAGTGCTGCACTGTCAGAGGGTCAGGGCTGAGGGATCGCCGCACTGTCAGAGGATCAGTGCTGACGGAGTGTTGCACTGTCAGGGGGTCAGGGCTGAGGGAGTGTTGCACTGTCAGAGGGTCAGGGCTGAGGGAGTGCTGCACTGTCAGAGGGTCAGGGCTGAGGGAGTGCTGCACTGACAGAGGCTCAGGGCTGAGGGAGCGCCGCACTGTCAGAGGGTCAGGGCTGAGGGAGTGTTGCACTGTCGGAGGGTCAGGGCTGAGGGAGTGCCACACTGTCGGAGGGTCAGGGCTGAGGGAGTGTTGCACTGTCAGAGGGTCAGGGCTGAGGGAGTGTTGCACTGTCGGAGGGTCAGGGCTGAGGGAGCGCCGCACTGTCAGAGGGTCAGGGCTGAGGGAGCGCCGCACTGTCAGAGGGTCAGGGCTGAGGGAGTGTTGCACTGTCGGAGGGTCAGGGCTGAGGGAGTGTTGCACTGTCGGAGGGTCAGGGCTGAGGGAGTGCTGCACTGTCGGAGGGTCAGAGCTGAGGGATTGCTGCACTGTCAGAGGGTCAGGGCTGAGGGAGTGTTGCACTGTCAGAGGGTCAGGGCTGAGGGAGTGCTGCACTGACAGAGGGTCAGGGCTCAGGGAGCGACGCACTGTCAGAGGGTCAGGGCTGAGGGAGTGCCGCACTGTCAGAGGGTCAGGGCTGAGGGAGTGCCGCACTGTCAGAGGGTCAGGGCTGAGGGAGTACTGCACTGTCGGAGGGTCAGGGCTGAGGGAGTGTCGCACCGTTGGAGGGTCAGGGCTGAGGGAGTGTTGCACTGTCAGAGGGTCAGGGCTGAGGGAGTGTTGCACTGTCGGAGGGTCAGGGCTGAGGGAGTGTTGCACTGTCGGAGGGTCAGGGCTGAGGGAGTGTTGTATTGTCAGAGGGTCAGGGCTGAGGGAGTGCTGCACTGTTGGAGGGTCAGGGCTAAGGGAGTGTTGCACTGTCGGAGGGTCAGGGCTGAGGGAGCGACGCACTGTCAGAGGGTCAGTGCTGAGGGAGTGTCGTACTGTCAGAGGGTCAGGGCTGAGGGAGAGTTGCACTGTCGGATGGTCAGGGCTGAGGGAGTGCCATACTTTCGGACGATTAGGGCTGAGGGAGGGTTGCACTGTCGGAAGGTCAGGGCTGAGGGAGTGTTGCACTGTCAGAGGGTCAGGGCTGAGGGAGTGTTGCACTGTCCAAGGGACAGGGCTGAGGGAGTGCTGCACTGTCAGTGGGACAGGGCTGAGGAAGTGCCTCACTGTCAGAGGGTCAGGGCTGAGGGAGTGTTGTATTGTCAGAGGGTCAGGGCTGAGGGAGTGTTGCACTGTCAGAGGGTCAGTGCTGAAGGAGTGTTTCACTGACAGAGGGTCAGGGCTCAGGGAGCGACGCACTGTCAGAGGGTCAGGGCTGAGGGAGTGCCACACTGTGTAGGAGGGTCAGGGCTGAGGGACTGCTGCACTGTCGAAGGGTCAGGGATGAGGGAGTGCCACACTGTCGTTGGGTCAGGGCTGAGGGAGTGCCATTCTGTTGGAGGCTCAGGGCTGAGGGAGTGGGCACTGTTGGATGGTCAGGGCTAAAAGAGTGCCACACTGTTAGAGAATCAGTACTGAAGGAGTGCTGCACTGTTGGAGAGTCAGTACAGAGGGTGTACTGCACTGTTAGAAGGTCAGTGCTTAGGGACTGCTGCATTCTCAGAGGAACTGTACTGTGGGAGCTCTGTACTGTCGGAGGGTCAGTACTGAGGGAACTCTGCACTGTCATGGGTCAATATTGAGGGAGTGCCGCACTGTCGGAGAGTCAGTGCTGTGGGAGTGCTGCACTGTCAGAGGAACTGGTAGAGTTTTAGAAGAGACTAGCACACACACTCCAACCACCATCAATCACATTACCAATGAAAACATTATGAAGCTAGTGTACCTGTGCCTCACCACTCACTTCACCTTCAACAACATAATCTACAAACAAACCAACGGCACACCGATGGGATCTCCGCTATCAGGATTCATAGCAGAAGCGATAATGCAAAGACGAGAACAAACAGCCCTACCTACCATCAAACCAAAAATCTGGATCCGCTACATAGATGACACCTTTATCATCACAAAACGAAACAAGATAGAAGAGACATTTAACATCATCAACAACACCCTCACAGGCATAAAGTTCACCGAGGAGGAAGAAACCAACAACAAACTCGCATTCCTGGACGTCACAGTCGAAAGAAAGGACAACGGAGAACTACAAACCTGCGTATACAGAAAACCGACAAACACTGACCAGATACTTAACTACACCAGCAACCATTCCAACACACAAACGAAGCTATGTCAGAACACTATTCCAAAGAGCCACCACACACTGCAGCACAGGCGAACTTCGGAAAACAGAGGAGAACCACCTATACAACGTATTCAAGAAGAACGGATACTCAAAAAATACAGTGCGCAGATTCCTGAAGAACAAACCACGACAAGCAGACCAAACACAGCCAGAAACCCTAACCACCTTACCATACATCAAAGAAGTTTTTGAAATGACAGCCAGACTACTAAAACCCCTCGGAATCCTAGTAGCACACAAACCCATCAACACTCTCAAACAAAAACTAACAAACTTAAAAGACCCAGTACAACCCATGGACAAAACCAACATCATCTACAAAATTCCCTGCAAGGACTGCCACAAACACTACGTAGGACAAACAGGAAGAAAGTTAGCCACCAGTATACACGAACACCAGCTAGCCACAAAAAGACACGACCCTCTCTCCCTCATAGCCCTACATACGGAAGAATAAAACCACTAATTCGACTGGGACAACACATCTATCCTGGAACAGGCTAAGCAAAGACATGCCAGAGAATTCCTAGAGGCCTGGCACTCCAACCACAACGCCATAAACAAACACATAGATTTAGATACCATCTATCAACCCCTCAGAAAACGAACAGGAAATGACATCACCACAAACCCCAGAAATCCTATCCAGGAGAAAGATATAAATAGAAAGATATAAATAAATAGAGACAACAACTTCGCTTCACTTGGAGGTCACCACTGATGATGTTACTTAGCCAGGTAATCAAACATCTGGGTATCAAACCTACAGCTCAGTGAGCAAATCTACACCCCAAAACTGGGAGAACTGGCAACTCCTGTTTGTTGTACAAGTGTTTTTAAAAAAAAAACGAAAAGCCTTTTTCCTGATTATTGCCTCAGGCAATATCTGTCAGCCATTAGCAAAGTCTCTCAACACAGACAAATTAGAACCTCTGCCTTTTACAACCCCTTTTGAAAATAATTATGGACCACATAACCTTGTTAAAGGAGCAGTATCATCACGGACATTACAAACAGTGTAAGTCTTCTTTCTCTCCTTATTACTGGATCTGTTCAAGAAAAGAACCAGCATCATAAGCCCTGACCTGGTAGATATTTTAAGTATCAACTATGTACAGTACAGGACAGAGGATATAATAACATTTGAGTAGCATCAGGATTAAATAAGTTCAAGTATGCAGGAGCGAGATTAACGTTGGAATAAGGAAAGCAAAGAGGAAGCCTAAGGAAAGGATGGTAGACTGCGCTAAAACAAACAGGTAAAACATCCTTCAAACAGATTAATAGTAAAAGATTAGTGAAGGATAGAGTGGGACCCACAAGGAACAAGGTAAAAACAATGACTGCAGATGCTGGAAACCAGATTCTGGATCAGTGGTGCTGGAAGAGCACAGCAAATCAGGCAGCATCCGACAAGCAGAGATGAAAAGGATTTTCAGAGGCCTTTTGGTTATATGGAAATTAATGAGACTTCAGGCCAAAGTGGTCATGCTTCATAAGTGACCAGTATAATGAACGGAGAGTGGTGAGATATTTTAGGTGAACTAGCTGAGCTTAGATGAGACAGAGGGACATAGATAAGCTGCAGAGCTGGGCTGAGTGGTGGCAAATGAAGTTTAATGTGGAAAAGTGCGAGGTGATTCACTTTGGAAGGAGTAACAGGAATGCAGAGTACTGGGCTCATGGTAAGATTCTAGGTGGTGTAGATGAGCAGAGAGATCTCGGTGTTCATGTATCTAGATCTCTGAAAGGTGCCACCCAGGTTGATAAGGTTGTTAAGAAGGCATACGGTGTGTTAACTTTTATTGGTAGAGGGATTGCGTTTCGGAGCAATGAGGTCATGCTGCAGGTGTAGAAAACTCTGGTACAGCCATACTTGGAGCATTGTGTACAGTTCTGGTCACTGCATTGTTGGAAGGATATGGAAGCTTTGGAAAGTGTTCAGAGGAGACTTACGAGGATGTTGCCTGGTATGGAGGGAAGGTCTTATGAGGAAATGCTGAGGGACTTGAGGGTGTTTTAATTAGTGAGAAGAAAGTTGAAAGATGACTTAATGGAGACAAATAAGATAATCAGAGGGTCTGATAGGGTGGACAGGGAGAGCCTTTTTCCTTGGATGGTAATGGCTAGCATGAGGGGACATAGCTTTAAAATGAGGGGTGATAGACATCGGATAGATGTTAGAGGTAGTCTCTTTACTAAGAGAGTAGTAGGGGCCTGGAACTCACTGCCTGCAACAGTAGTAGATTCGCCAACTTTCAGGGAGTTTAAATGGTCTTTGGATAAACATATGGATGAGAATGGAATAGTGTAGGATAGATAGGCTTCAGATTGGTTCCACAGGTCAGCGCAACATCGAGGGTGAAGAACCTGTACTGCACTGTATTGTTGTTTAAAATGAGGACAAAGGTGAATCAAGGAAACTACAGACCTGTCGGCTTGACATCAATAGTGGGAAGACTGATGGACACGATAAATTTTTTTTTTAGATTACTTACAGTGTGGAAACAGGCCCTTTGGCCCAACAAGTCTACACCAACCCTCCGAACAGCAACCCACCCAGACCCATTCCCCAACATTTACCCTTCACCTAACACCCTGGGCAATTTAGCACAGCCAATTCACCTGACCTGCACATTTTTGGACTGGGGAGGAAACCGGATCACCCGGAGGAAACACATACAGACACAGGGGGAATGTGCAAACTCCACACAGACAGTTGCCTAAGGCAGGACTTGAACCCAGGTCTCTGGCACTGTGAGGCAGCAGTGCTAACCACTGTGCCACCATATCTATACAGGATATGATAAACATACAACTCGAGAAAATTTAGTTCACAACAGTCAATGTGGCTCTGTCAAGAGCAGGTCATGTCTGATAAATGTAATTGAATTCTTTGATAAGGTGAGCCAGACAGTGGATGAGGGTAGTGCTGTGAATGTTGAATGTTTGGACTTTCAGAAAGCATTTGATATAGTGCCACATGGCAGGTTGGTTAACAAACTAGAAATGTCTGGGATTGATAGGTCCTTAGCAGCATGGATTAGAAGTGGATTAAAAAAATAGGAAACAGAGGGTAGGCTCTCGATGGGTATTTCTCAGATTGAAGGTGAGTTGAAAGTGGTGTCCCCCAGGAAGCGGTGTTGGGACCCTTACATTTTCTGATTTATATAAATATTTTGCAAATGGGTAAAATCTCTAAATCTGCAGAAGATACAAAGTCAGGGAAAATATTGGATTGTGAGGCTAATGCTGAGTAACTTCAGAGGGACATTGACAAATTGACCAAATGGGCAGACACCTGGCAGATGAATTTCAATGCAGAGAAATGTGAGGGAATACAGTTTGGTACAAGAAACATTTTGAGAAAATACAGATTCAGGGAATAGAGGAGCAGAGAGACTGCAGAATTCATGTGTATAATTCTCTGAAATTGGTCAGGCAATTTGATACAGTTGTTAAGGAAGCTTATCAGATCTTTGGGTTTATGAATAAGGGCATAAAGTATAGAAGCAAGGAATTAATGCCACAACTCTACAAATCATTGGTCAGACCACATTTCAAGTACAAATTACTGGAATGTTAGCAGGAATGAGGGACTATACATGTCAGGAAAGAGTAGAGAAATTGGGCTTATTCTCCTTGGAGCAGAGAAGATTAAGATGTGTCCTGATTGAAGTGTTCAAATTTAGGAACGTTTGACAGAGTAAAGACAGATATTCTGCTTCCATTTGAGCAATGTCAGTAACCGGGGGGGGGGGGGGGGGGGGGGGGGGGGGGGGGTCATGATTTCAAGAATGTCAACAAGAGAGTGAGGACTGAGATGAGGAGAAACGTCTTCACTCAGAGTTGTAAGGATTTGGAATACACTACCAGGGAGAGTGCTGGAATTGAATTATATCGGAGTGTTCAAAAGAGAGCTGGAGATACATTTGAAAGCAATGCATTTATGGGCAGCACAGTGGCACAGTGGTTAGCACTGCTGCCTCACTGAGACCCGGGTTCAATCCCCACCTCAGACAACTGTCTGTGTGGAGTTTGCATAATCTCCCCGTATCTGCATGGGTTTCCTCCCACGTTGCAAAAATGTGCAGGTTAGGTAAATTGGCCATGCTAAATTGCCTGTAGAGTGGGGTGAATGGGTTTGGGTGGGTTGCTCTTTGGAGGGTCGGTGTGGACTTGTTGGGCCGAAGGGCCTGTTTCCACACTGTAAGTAATCTAAATTTCGACGGCTATGGAGATTGGGCTGGACAAGGGGATGTCGTGGGTAGTTCTTTGAAAAAAACCAGCAGAGATGGATCGAATGGCCTCCTCCTGTACTCTAAAATTCAATGATTTTGTAACTAGAATCAGAATCTCTACAGTGTGGAAATAGGCCCTTCAGCCCAACAATTTCACACTAACCCTCCAAAGAGTAACCCACCCAGGCTCATTCCCCTACCTAATGCACATAACCTACACATCCCTGAACACAATGGGTAACTTAGCATGGCCAATTCATCTAACTTGCACATCTTTGGACTGTGGGAGAAATCCCACACAGACAGAGCAAACTGCAAACTTCACACAAACAGTCACCTGAGGCTGGAATCAAACCCAGGTCCCTAGCACTGTAATGCAGCAGTGCTAACCACTGAGCCATCATGCCACCCAAGTTCATCTTGATCAAAACTTACCTCTAGCTCTCATTCAAATAAAACAAAGAACTGCAGAAACTGGAAATCTGAAACAAGAACTGAAATTACTGGAGAAACTCAGCAAGTCTAGCAGCACCTGTACAGACAAAGCAGAATTAATGTTTTGAGTTCAGTGACCCCTCTTCAGAGTTCTGAATCTATACCAAAGACCTGATTGAGAAATGGCCATGCTGTTGGTTAGGCATAAAGGGAAGGGACACATCATAAGGAGCAATTGTTATCAGATGTTAACATAGAACTGGTAAGCACCTGTATAGGGTATACTCTCCCCACTCGATTGATAGACGAATTTCAGAGTGTCTGTTATAAGAAGGATATTATTAAACTGGAGAAGGTTCAGAAAAGATTTACCAAGATGTTGTAGGGAATGGAGGGTTTGAGATAGACTGGAAAGGCTGGGACTTTTTTTCTGGAGCGTAGGAGGTTGAGAGGTGACCTTATAAAGGTTTATAAAGTCATGAGAGACATTGATAAAGTGAATAACAAGGGTCTTTTCCCTCGTGTGGGAGAGCTCAAAACTAGGAGACATATTTTTAAGATGAGAGGAGAAAGATTTAAAAAGGACATGAGGGTCAACTTTTTTACACAGAATGGTTTGTGTGTGAATGAACAGCCAGAAAGTGATGGAGGCAGGTGCAGTTACAACTTTTAAAAGACATTTGGATAAGTTAATGAATAGAAAAGGTTTGGAGGGATGTGGACCAAGCGCAGGCAGGTGTTCTGAAGAAGAGTCATCCAGACTCGAAATGTTAACTTGCTCTCTCTTCATGGATGTGACCTTTGTTATTTTCAGTACAGATTCCAGCATCTGCAGTAATTTGCTCTGAAAGGCAAGTGGGAACAGTTTGGTTTGGGAACATTGTCGACGTGGACTGCTTTGACTGAAAGGTTTGTTTCCATGCTGTATGACTGTATAGCACTGTTTTGGGCAATCTCTATTCTAAATAATAACATTACAATTTACACTGCACCAAACATAATAGCTTTGCTCAGTGTTGGGATTAGCATAAACTCTCATATGCATCTTTAAATAGAAATCTAATTTTAAGTGGTGTGAAATTGGAAAATTTATTAATTACGAAGAAATAAAATTAATCTATGTGGCCCTGGAGGCTTGAAAACAAAATTAGAATTTGACACAAACCTGAGGCATTCAAAACATTGACTTTACATTTTGCTGTAGCAGAAAGTTCATTAATGAGAGATGCCCTTCCATATTTAGGTTTCTCCATACTTTTGTCCAGATCTCCTGATCTGACTAATGTGCTCTGAAGGTCATATTGGACTCCTTGAAGATCTCCACAATCTGACTGCCTGCACATTGTACAGGAGGCTTACATTTTTGATGGATAATTACCTTATGCCTCCGAAAAAGTCTGCCACTCTAAATTTGAGTTGTTGGAGACTTCCAAGGGTTCCAAGCCACTTACCTGTATAGTTATTCAAAACGTTAGAGGATTAAAATCTGTTCTGAGTGACTATAAAGCTAGTGTGCTCTCCCAATCTCTCTAGCTCACTGCTGATTCCTTTTGAATTATCTCATGATAGATCCTTCCCCAACCTGATCAGACACTCCCCAACCCAACCTGTCTATGCCTGAGTTCCCTTCCTGGTGTACCCTAAACCCTTAGCCACCTACCTGGCACCTACCCACTTTGTCAGTTGCCTGCCAACTTACTCATTCATCCACTTATCAATCAGCTCAACCCCTCAACTCACCAGCTTTGTGACCCCCCCCCCACCACCCCCCCTCACCCAGTAATCTGACATCTTTATATTCTCTCCAAGGGTTTGCAATGGGGCTTTCAGATGTGTAAACCCTTCACTTATTGGAATACAATAAATGGCAGAATTGTTACAGCACAGAAGAGACCATTTGGCCAGTCACTTATGTACCTTTCTATCATCTTGCTCCAATCTCCTGCCTTTTCCCTATATCCCTGCTCACCATTTCTATCCAAATAACCACCCAATGCCGCTCGTGAGCGTCTCCATTGAATCTGCCTCCACCACATTCCCAGGCAATGCATTCTAAACCCTAACTGTTTGCTGTGTGGAATGGTTTTTGCTAATGCCCTTTAGGGAAGGAAACTGCCATCCTGACCTGGTTTGTGAGTCCAGATCTACAGCAATGTGGTTGATTCTCAACTGCCCCCTGGGTGAGTAGGAATGAGCAATGAATGCTATCTAGCCAGTGATGCCCTCATCCCATGAATGAACTTTTAAAAAATAGTGTTCAGTGCCAGCTGGGGTATCAGTTAAGTTTAGTGCAGGGTGAAATTGTGGGCAGGATGAGTCCTGAGCAAGGGAAGGAGCAGCATTATGTCAGGCAGGAGATAAAGTGCATCAGGTCTGGCTCTGGGGGAAGAGGAGTGTTCCTGGTGTGGTATCATCCATGGTGTAACCAGGCCAACACAGAAGCCGGTACTAGGTTCAACAGCAGGGGGAGGGGTTGGCAGGTGGGGGTTGGGATTATTTTGGATTGGACTGTAGTTGTCAGGCCAGCCAGGGAGAAGGGTTTTGCCCGGGATGGTGGAGGTGATCATGTTAGTCTGTGGGATTCTGTTCTGGGGAAAGGTTTCTTGTCAGGATCCATGAGAATATCCATGTTAATTAGAGTGGGTGTCAAAGATTGTGTATAGAATGGGAAATGGAGAGAGTTGAGGAAAGGTACAATTAGATTTTGAGATCAAGGTAAAAGAAAAGTATACTTGCATTCAACAGTGAATACATTGACTGTACCATCAATACATCAGGAGAACCAGTGGGCGGCACGGTGGCACAGTGGTTAGCACTGCTGCCTCACAGCGCCAGAGACCCGGGTTCAATTCCCGCCTCAGGCGACTGACTGTGTGGAGTTTGCACGTTCTCCCCATGTCTGCGTGGGTTTCCTCCGGGTGCTCCGGTTTCCTCCCACAGTCCAAAGGTGTGCAGGTCAGGTGAATTGGCCATGTTAAATTGCCTGTAGTATTAGGTAAGGGGTAAATGTAGGGGTATGGGTGGGTTGCGCTTCGGCGGGTCGGTGTGGACTTGTTGGGCCGAAGGGCCTGTTTCCACACTGTAATGTAATCTAATGTAATCTAAAATCTTAATTATTCTGAGCTCTTTATGGAGCACAAGACTTGCACATTGAAACGATGCCAGCTACCAATTGTTGAGTATTCTTGGTGTCACATCAAAGAATGATACAACACAGAGGGAGAATAATGACCATATTCTATGTGTCATTCCTTTGAAAAAAGACTCCAATTAGAGTCACACCCCTGTTCTTTCTCCGTGGTCCTGCAAATGTTTGCCCTTCATATTTATCCAATTCCCTTTTGAAAATCACAACTGTATCTTCGTCCCTCATCCTTTTAGGCAGTCATTCCAGAACAATAACAACTCATTACACATCAAAAGTAATTCTCATCTTGCCTCTGTTTTTTTTTTGCCAATCAACTCAAATCCTGTTGCTGCTGAAACCAGCTTTTGTTTGACTCTGATACAATCCCGCGCACTCTATTCCAGTCACTTACTTTGACTCCCATTGGAATTCACTGTTTTCCAATCTCCTGAATCTGCTTCATTGACTTCCACTTGGTAGTGATGAATTGGGACCCCGCCATGTGAATCTGGCTTGGTGAAGGAGATTCTTGCAATTGTCTGCGATACAGCGAGGACTCTCAATCCGTATGGTCGGGACGGGACAGCTGCCAAGGAAAAAAAAGCCACACAATGTCTGAGCAAACTCTGAGCAGCAAATTCAAATCTGCATCAATTACTAGTTTCTGATCTCTGCAGCATCTTCCACCAAGATTACTTTCTTCATTAGCTTGCTTCAGTAGCAGCAAAGCAGCCAAATTGTCAGGCCTGGCTAAGTGGGTAGTACTCTGAGGCAGAAGTGGTGGGTTCAATCTACTCTCTGGAGTTATGGAACAATATCTAGATTGATATTTGAGTGAACTCAGCTTTGCTGGCGGTGCAGCCTTTCAACAGGGAAGGAAGTGGTCATGTCAGTGCACTAGTAATCCAGATCCTCGACTAATGGCCTTGGGGGCAAGGGTTCAAATCTCACCACAAGAGCAAGGATTCAATTTACAGAATCTTGAACTAAAAATGCAACATTACACTGGCTATGAATCATTGATTGTTACTTGGTTCACCTACTTCCTCCAGGGAATGAAGTTTGCTCTTCATGTGTCAGCAGACCTACTGATGTATTGACTCTTAAACTCTGAATGGCCTGGCAAGGCATTCAATTATTTGCACTTTTTGAAAATGCCTCTGCTACCACCTAAATCCGTTGAAAGAATATAAAGACGTTTCATTTCTCTGGCTGGAGAAAGTGATCTATACCATGGCACTACTTGATGGGTAAGCAAGGGGGGCTTGCTTCCTGACTGATATTTATCCCACAACAGGCATAGCAAAAATAGACTTTTCTTTTGTCCTTTATATCATTGTCACAAGTGGGATCTTGCTGTGCACCAGCTGCCTGATGAAAGCATCTGTAAAACTATAATGCAAAATCGATTATTTGACTGTAGAAAAGAATCACTTGTACACCACGATGATGTGAAAGGTCCGTAAATGAATGCACATTCTTGGTTAGACCTATTGGTTAGTGCATTCTGTATATAACTCAAGTAACCGAATGGGTATTTGAGAAGATTGTCACTGGAGAATGAACTGATGTGTCTGTAGTTGCTGTAAGCCTTTGCTTTATCATCAACAATAGCTTACAGCTTCTTTAATGCAGAAATGTCCCAAGGCAATTTGTAGAAACGTGGTCAGACAAAAATGAATGCCAAACGGACAAAGAAAATGTTAACAATGATGGCTACAATGCTTTTAGTACTGATCCTATATTTATACCTTTGTGTACTGACCCTATATTTATACCTTTGATTCCACAAATGAGAATTACCTTTAACAATTTGATCTCTCAAATCAATGAATGATACAGCATAACCATACAGCTTATCATGCCTGTGACAGCTCCTTGAATTACCTAATTAGCCTCTTCCCCCACTGCTCTTTTCCTACTGTATCATACCCCTTCATTCAATTTCACCGTTCAAAGTTATCATTGAGTCTCCTTAAACCATCCTTTCCTGATCATAAGAAGCCCTTTTGTAATTGTTAAGATGCCTATGAGATTGTCCTTGATTGCCTCAGCTCTAATATGCTTTGTTGTTCTGATCTGACTGTTAGGAAGTTCATTAAATAATGTGTCTTAGATGGTGCCAAGCTGTACTTGCAAGGCCGATAGACGCTAGGAATTACAGAGGGTGGAAACAGATTGCAACACATGTGCCACATGGGTTAGAAACACTGCACTTTTAAAATTACTTCCCCATTTATGCTGTACATTGACCTTCAGCAGTTATTGATGTTGCTGATTTCATTATGATTCCATTACACTTCTTTTCTCACTTTATCCTGAAAGCAAGTTATTAGGATACCAATATCAATTCCCTGTCAAACACATGGCAGTCTTGGTTGATTGGAGTCCACCATCCACAAAAGGCTTCCACGCTTGTTGCCTTTGTGACATGTCCTGTGGACTATCTCGAAGTCAGTGTTGCTGCGTAAAATGACTGCAAAAGCAATTCGCTGCTGAAATCAAACCAGAGATTCTTTAGCTCCTCACCGTCACAAAATACCAACCCCACGGTCATTCCTTGGATCTGAACACTTTATACTCTGTATGAATGGAATCCATCGATATGTTCTGTGAAAATGAGGGGATTACAGCCAAACAACTTTGCATTAGGCTTGTCACTGGTGTCACTGAACCTGAATCTGTTTGGAAGATTTGCAAAGACAACAGGCAAGGAATATTTTGACAATCAGTGAGAATTTTGAGATCCTTTGGAACACTTAATATTCGACCATTATTTGAGAGTAACATGGTTTGAAAAAGTAAGTAGGAAGAAAATGGTTCCTTGTTCAGTTCCTCACTTCTGTGGGCACTTATTCTTCTGATCATTGATCTTATTTGTCCCTGTGGGATCTTGCTGTTCATATATTGCCTGCCACATCTTCTCCATTGCAATAGTAACCTCCCTTCAAAAGTAACTCATTGCTTTAAGGCACTTTCGAATGCATGAAGAAGGGTTACTGGATTCAAAATGTTAACTCTGCTTTCTCCCCACAGATACTGCCATACCTGCTGAGTTTCTTCAGCAATTTCTATACTTGTTTGTTTGAAATCCCTTACAGTTATAAAAAAGTGCTAGTTTGTTTTCATTTCCGTGTCAGGTTGTGAAAAGAGGGAGAAGGGACATAGGAAGAAAAATATTCAACTGAACTGCCCAGTTGTTAATAGAGTGGACTGAGTCACCTTTCCTTTCTTTGGGAAGGATAATGGTGGAGTGGTATTGTTGGTGGGCAAGCGTGGTAATGGCTTGGGGATCTTGGTTCAATTCCTGCCATGATAAATGGTAAAATTTGAATTAAACTTTAAAAAATTTTTGAGATTAAAAGTCAAATGATGATCATTATTGAATGTGATAAAAATTCCATAATTCATTACAGAAAGAAAACTTTCATCCTGAATTCTGTCTGCATGACATTCAACACCAGTTCCACTGATTGGTTATTGACTGTCCTCTGAAAGGCACAGTATGTCACTCAGTTGTATCATAAAATTATAAAGACATAGGAGCAGAAATTAGGCCATTCAGCCCATTGAGTCTGCCCTGCCATTCAATCACAGCTGATAAGGACTGTCATGTGTTGATAAGGTAAGGGTTTTCCACTTCTTTTTTATCATGAGACTGGTAAAAAAAAATCCTTTTTTCTTTCTTCATTTATCAATTATTTGAAAAACAGTATAGCAGAGAAGTATTAGAAATTAATTAACTCATAAGTTTAAATAAATTAACAAAGTAATTAACTATGTAAAGTTGGCTAGGCAGGTGATGTAGCTGTATGCTGCGGGAGCTGGCTGTTCCCACTGTTAACTGCACTGACCACATCTGCAACAAGTGTTGGTTGCTGGAGGAACTCCAGCTCAGAGCTGATGAGCTGGAATCTGAACAGGGAGAGTTACCTGGATGCCTCTTTTCAGGAGGCTGGTGGAGTAAGTAATTCAAATTCAGTTAGTGATCAGGGACAACAGGGTGTGATTGCAAATGAAGCAGTTAGGGGAATCCTGACTTCAGGAATGGAGGAACCTCAGCTCTTGACCTTATCCAACAGGTATGAGATGCTTTCTCCCTGTATGGATAAGGAAAAGGGCTGCGGGGAGGATGAGTCAGCTGACCATGGCACCATGCTGCAGAAGGCCATTCGAGAGAGGGGAGCAAAAAGACAAGTAGTTGTTATAGGGGATTCTATAATTAGGGGGTCATGTAGTATCCTTTACGAGACGGATCAGGAGTCCCGCATAGTGTGTTGCCTGCCAAGTGCCAGGGTACAGGACATCTCTGACTGGCTTGAAAGGATATTGGAGTGGGAGGGGGAGGATCCAGTTGTTGTGATCCATGATGGGACAAACAACATAGCAAGGGTAGGATAGAGAACCTGTTTGGGGATTATCGAGCACTGCGAACGAAATTAAGGAACACCCCTAGATTACTGCCTGAGCCACATGCAAATTGGCTTAGGGACAAGAAAATTAGGGAAGTAAACATGTGGTTAAGGGAGTGCTGTGGTAAAGAGGGGTTTCATTTCATGGGGCATTGGTATCTGTTATGGAACAGAAGGATCTGTACCGATGGGATGGTCTCCACCTCAACCGATCTGAAACCAAAGTTCTAGTGAAAAGGAAAAATAGGGTGTCACTCGGAGTTTAAACTTGTGTGTTGGGTGGAAGGGAAAGGGAAAACAATAGAAAGTATAATGGTAAATGAAAAAGTAAGCAGCAGGTTTGTATGTTTGCAGGAGGGTTTAAGATCAAAGCAATCTATGAAAGAAGTAAAAAGGAAGGTTAACTCAGGAGACATTATTAGAGGTGTTTGAAATCATGAGAGTAAGAAAGCTAGCATAAGAGTACTTTATCTGAATGCTCATATTATTCATAACAAGGTCGGTGAGCTAACGGCACAAATCATCACAAATGAATATGATTTGGTAGCCATTACAGAGACATGGTTACAGGATGGTCACAACTGGGAGTTAAATACCCAGGGGTATCAGACTATTTGGAAGGACACACAGGAAGGTAAGGGAAATTAGAAATTCCACAAAAGAAAAAGTCACTGATAGGCACAGTCTATAGGACAGGTCAGGCAGCATCTGAGGAGCAGGAGATTAGATGTTTCAGGCAAGAGCCCTTCATCAGGAAAGGCTCTTGTCCAAAATGTTAACTCTCTTGCTCCTTGGATGCTGCCTGACCTGCTGTGCTTTCCCAGCACCACACTCTCAACTGTGATCTGCAGCAGCAGCAGCTCTCATTTTCTCCTAGTAGTCTAAAGGACATCAAATAATAACATCACACTGGGGCAGGCAATAAATAAAGAAATAACTAATGCCTGTAAAAAATACTATGGCAATTATCATAGGGGATTTTAATCTCCATGTCAATTAGTCGAACCAGTCAAGGTAGCCTTGAGGTAGTTTTCTTGAACAGCATGTAATGGAACCAACGAGGGAGCAAGCTATCCTAAATACAGCCCTGTGTTATGAGAAAGGAATAATTAATGACCTCACAGTTAGAGATTCTCTTGGAAGGAGTGATCACAGCATGGTTGAATTTAGAATACAGATGGAGATTTTGAAGAGAAAATCCAATAACAGGGTCCTGCACTTAAACAAGGGAGAGTACAATAGAATGAGGGAGGACTTGGCTAAAGTAGACTGGAAACAAAGGTTATGTGGTGGGACAGTTGATGAGCAGTGGAGGACTTTCAAACCAATTTTTCAAAGTGCTTAGCAAAAGTATATCCCAGTGGAAAGAAAGGACTGAAAAAAGGGGGTAATCTGCCATGGTTGTCTAAAGAAATACAGGAGGCTTTCAAAGTGAAAGTGAAGGCGTAAAAAGTGGCTAAAACAGCAGGAAACTGCAAGATTAGGAAAACTTAAGGTCAACAGAAAGCCATAAAAAGAGCTATAAAGAAAAGTAAGATAGAATATGAGAAAGAATTAGCACAGAATATAAAGAGAGATAGCAAAAGTTTCTATGAATATATAAAATGAAAACGAGTGACTGAAGTAAACATTGGTCCTTTAGTGGATGAGATGGGGCAGTTAGTTATAGGATATGATGAAATGGCTGAGACATTGAGCAGGTATTTTGTGTCAGTCTTCACAGTGGAGGACACAAATAACATGCCAGTATGTGACAAAGAGATAAAGGTATGTGAGGACCTGAAAGCAATCGTTATCATGGAAGACGTAGTGTTGGGCAAGCTAATGGAGTTAAGAATAGACAAGTATCCTGGCCCTGATGGAATGCATCCCAGGGTACTAAAAGAGATACGGTGGAAGAAATAGCAAGTGCACTTGTGGTAATTTTCCAAAACTCGCTGGACTCTGGGGCAGTTCCAGAAGATTGGGAAGCAGCAAATATGATGCCACTGTTTAAAAAGGGAATTAGACAAAAGATGGGGAATTTTGGACCAGTGGGGATTATATTGACTGAAATTCAGAAAAATGAGGGGAAATCTTATAGAAACATAAAATTAAAAACAAAATATGTAAGATAGAAGTAGAGAGGATGTTTCCACTGGCAGGTAAAACTAGGATAAGAGGGCATAGCCCTAAAATTAGAGGGAGCAGATTTAGGACTGAATTCAGAAGGAACTTCTTCATCCAGAGAGTTGTTAATCTATGGAATTCCTTACCTAGTGAAGTAGTTGACACGACTTCAGTAAACATTTTTAAAGCTAAGGTAGATTTTGTTTTGAAAAAAAAATTGAATTAAGGGTTACGGTGAGAGGGTGGGTAAGTGGAGCTGAGTCCGTGAAAAGATCAGCCATGATCTTATTGAGTGGCGGAGCAGGCTCGAAGTACCAGACGGCCTACTTCTGCTCCTAGTTCTTATGTTCTTATATGTTTCTCAACTCCATACTCCAGCTTTCTTGCCTTGGACAACTTGATACTCAAGAACCTATCTATCTCCGTCTTAAATATACTCAATGACCTGGCCTCCACAGCCTTCTGTGGCAGTGAATTCCATAGATTCACCACTCTCTGGCTGAAGAAGTTTCTCAAAATGTGGTCTGACCAGAGCCTTATAGAGCCTAAGAAGTACATCCCTGCTTTTATATTCAAGTCCTCTCAAAATAAATGCCATCATTGCATTTGATTTCCTAACTACTGACTCAACCTGCAAGTTTACCTTGAGAGAATCCTGGATTCAAAACTCCCAAATCCCTTTGCACTTCAAACTTCTGAATATTTTTCCCCATTTGGACAATAGTCCATGCCTCTTCTTCCGGCCAAAGTGCATGACCTCACTCTTTCCCAAATTGTACTCCATGTGCCACTTCTTTGCCCACTCTCCTAACCTGTCCAACTCCTTCTGCAGCCTCCCTGCCTTGTCAATACTACCTGTCCCTCCACCAATCTTGGTATCATATGCAAACTTAGCCAGAATGCCTTCAGTACCTTCATCCAGGTCATTAATGTATAAATTGACAAGTTGTGGCCTCAACATTGAGCCTTGCGAACACCACTGTCACTGGCTGCCATCATGAGAAGGACCCTTTTATCCCCAATCTCTGCTTTCTGCCAGACAGCCAAGTTTCTATCTATGCCAGTACCTTTTCTCTAACACCATGGGCCTTTATCTTACTCAATAGCCTCCTGTGCAGCACCTTGTCAAAGGCCTTCTTGATGCCCAGATAGGTAACATCTATTGGCTCTAAAACGGTGCTATTTTCTGTCTCTGTGGATTGTGAAGGAGCAAATATGGCATTTAGTAGAGTGATATGCTCTTCCTGTTGGATATGGGAGTTTAGGGAGAGTTTCCAAGTTACTGATGATTATGTCTGCAGGAAATGAATTTGGCTGCAAATCCTATCAAGTCACATAGATCGGTTGGAGTGGCAGTTAGAGGCAGTGAGGAATTTACAGGAGTTGGGGGTGTGATGGTTGGCAGTTATAGGAAGAGAGAAATGGGTTAATTCCAGGAAAGGTAAGAGAGGTAGGCAGGTAGTGCAGGAGTCTTCTGTGGCTATCGCCATTTCAAACAAGTATGTTGTCTTGGAAAATGTCGGGAGTGATGGACTCTTAGGGGAATGTAGCATGAACAGCCAAGTATCTGGTATCAAAATAGGCTGTAATGTAATGAGGGGCATGTTGGGTTCCAAGTGAACTATTGTGATAGGGGACTCTCTAGTCAGAGTTAGAGACAGACATTTCTGAGGCTCTCCTTGGTCTAACCTGCTCATTACTTGGAACATAAAACATAGAAAATAGAACACAGAACATAAAACAGTACATCACAGTACAGGCCCTTTGAGACTTGATGTTGTGCTGACCTTTTAATCTACTCTAAGATCGGACTAACCTACATACCCTTCATTGTACTATCTTCCATGTGCTTATCCAAGAATCACTTAAATGTCCCTTATACATCTGACTATACTACCACCACTGGCAGTGCATTCTACACACCCACCACTCTCTGAGTAACAAACCTACATCTGACATTGCCCCTAAACATTCCTTCAATTACCATAAAATCATGCCTCTCATGATAGACATTTCCACCATGTGAATAGAAGTCTCTGGCAATCCACTCTATCTCTGCCTCTCATAAACTTGTACACTTCTATCAAGTCACGTCTGATCCTTGTTCATTCCAAAGAGACAAGCCAAAGCTCCCTCAACCTTTCATTATAAGACATGCTCTCCAGTCCAGGCAGTATCCTGGTAAATCTCCTCTGCACCTTCTCTAAAACATCTACATCTTTCCCATAATGAGGCGACCAGAACTGAACACAATTTTCTAACTCTGGATAGCTGCAGCATAACCTTATGGCTCTTAAACTCAATCCTCCCTGCTAATGAAAGCCAACACACCATACAACTTCTTAACAACTCTATCAACAAGGTTTGTGAAGGTTTGTAGCTCAGGTTGAGGTTTAGGGTGTAGGTTTGCTCGCTGAACTGTAGGTTTGATATCCAGACGTTTCATTACCTGGCTAGGTAACATAATCTGTGGCGACCTCCAAGTGAAGCGAAGCTGTTGTCTCCTGCGTTCTATTTATATGTTTGTCCTGGATGGGGTTCCTGGGGTTTGTGGTGATGTCATTTCCTGTTCATTTTTTGAGGGGTTGATAGATGGCATCTAGATCTATGTGTTTGTTTATGGCGTTGTAGTTGGAGTGCCAGGCCTCTAGGAATTCTCTGGCATGTCTTTGCTTAGCCTGTCCCAGGATAGATATGTTGTCCCAGTTGTAATAGTGTTTTTTTTTCATCCGTCTGTAGGGCTACGAGGGAGAGAGGGTCGTGTCTTTTTGTGGCTAGCTGGTGTTCATGTATCCTGGTGGCTAACTTTCTTCCTGTTTGTCCTACGTAGTGTTTGTGGCAGTCCTTGCATGGAATTTTGTAGATGATGTTGGTTTTGTCCACGGGTTGTACTGGGTCTTTTAAGTTTTTTAGTTTTTGTTTGAGAGTGTTGGTGGGTTTGTGTGCTACTAGGATTCTGAGGGGTCTTCGTAGTCTGGCTGTCATTTCTGAAACTTCTTTGATGTATGGTAAGGTGGTTAGGGTTTCCGGCTGTGTTTGGTCTGCTTGTCGTGGTTTGTTCTTCAGGAATCTGCGCACTGTATATTTTTTAATATCCGTTCTTCTTGAATACGTTGTATAGGTGGTTCTCCTCTGTTTTCTGAAGTTCGTCTGTGTTGCAGTGTGTGGTGGCTCGTTGGAATAGTGTTCTGATACAGCTTTGTTTGTGCGTGTTGGGATGGTTGCTGGTGTAGTTAAGTATTCGGTCAGTGTTTGTCGGATTTCTGTATACGCAGGTTTGTAGTTCTCCGTTGTCCGTTCTTTCGACTGTGACGTCCAGGAATGCGAATTTGTTGTTGGTTTCTTCCTCCTTGGTGAACATTATGCCTGTGAGGGTATTGTTGATGATGTTAAATGTCTCTTCTATCTTGTTTTGTTTTGTGATGACAAAGGTGTCATCTACGTAACGGACCCAGATTTTTGGTTTGATGGTTGGTAGGGCTGTTTGTTCTAGTCTTTGCATTCCTGCTTCTGCTATGAATCCTGATAGCGGAGATCCCATGGGTGTGCCGTTGGTTTGTTTGTAGATTATGTTGTTGAAGGTGAAGTGAGTGGTGAGGCACAGGTCCACTAGCTTCATGATATTTTGTTGGTAATGTGATTGATGGTGGTTGGTGTGTGTGTGATGGTCTCTTCTAAAGACAAAGCAATGATCTCATTCGACGTAACAGCACTGTTCACCTCCATCAACTTTGACCTGGCAAAGGAAACACTTACCACACTTTTAGAAGAGACCATCACACACACACCAACCACCATCAATCACATTACCAACGAAAACATCATGAAGTTAGTGGACCTGTGCCTCACCACTCACTTCACCTTCAACAACATAATCTACAAACAAACCAACGGCACACCCATGGGATCTCCACTATCAGGATTCATAGCAGAAGCGATAATGCAAAGACTAGAACAAACAGCCCTACCAACCATCAAACCAAAAATCTGAGTCTGCTACGTAGATGACACCTTTGTCATCACAAAATGAAACAAGATAGAAGAGACATTTAACATCATCAACAACACCCTCACATAAAGTTCACCAAGGAGGAAGAAACCGACAACAAACTCGCATTCCTGGATGCCACAGTTGAAAGAACGGACAACGGAGAACTCCAAACCTGCGTATACAGAAAACTGACAAACACTGACCAAATACTTAACTACACCAGCAACCATCCCAACACGCACAAACGAAGCTGTATCAGAACGCTATTCCAACGAGCCACCAACACTGCAGCACAGATGAACTTCGGAAAACAGAGGAGAACCACCTGTACAACGTATTCAAGAAGAATGGATACTCAAAAAATACAGTGCGCAGATTCCTCAAGAACAAACCACGACAAGCAGACCAAACACAGCCAGAAACCCTAACCACCTTACCATACATCAAAAAAGTTTCAGAAATGACAGCCAGACTACGAAGACCCCTCGGAATCCTAGTACTACACAAACCACCAACACTCTCAAACAAAAGCTAACAAACTTAAAAGGCCCAGTACAACCCATGGACAAAACCAACGTCATCTACAAAATTCCATGCAAGGACTGCCACAAACACTACGTAGGACAAACAGGAAGAAAGTTAGCCACCAGGATCCACAAACACCAGCTAGCCACAAAAAGATACGATCCTCTCTCCCTCGTAGCCCTACACACGGATGAAAAAAAACCACCATTTCAACTGGGACAACACATCTATCTTGGGTCAGGCTAAGCAAAGACATGCCAGAGAATTCCTAGAGGCCTGGCACTCCAACCACAACGCCATAAACAAACACATAGATCTAGATGCCATCTATCAGCCCCTCAAAAAACGAACAGGAAATGACATCACCACAAACCCCAGGAACCCCATCCATGACAAACATATAAATAGAAAGTAGGAGACAATAACTTCGCTTCCCTTGGAGGTCGCCACTGATGATGTTACCTAGCCAGGTAATGAAACATCTGGATATCAAACCTACAGCTCAGCGAGCAAACCTACACCCTAAACTTGATCAACTTGGGTGGCAACTTAGAAGATCTATGGACATGGATCCCAAGCTTTCTATGTTCCTCCACACTCACAAGAATCCTGCCTTTAACCCTGTATTCTGCATTCAAGTTCGACCTTCCAAAGTGAATGACTTCACACTTTTCGAGGTTGGTCTCTATCTGCCACTTATCAGCCCAGTTCTGTATCTTGTCAATGTCCTGTTGCAATCTCCAACAGCCCTCCACACTATCCATAGCTCCACCAACCTTCATGTCATTAGCAAACTTACTAACTTACTCTTCTACTTCCTCATCCAAGTCAATTATAAAAATCACAAAGAACAGTAGTCCAAAAACGAATCCCTGAAGAACACTACTGATCACCGAGCTCCAGACCATACACTTTCTATGCACCACCATCCTCTGTTTTACATAAGCCAGCCAATTCTATATCCAGACAGTCACATTTCCCAGTTTCCCATGATTCCTTACTTTCTGAATGACCCTACCACGGGGAACATTATCAAACACCTTGCTAAAATCCATGTACACTACATCCACTGCTCTACCTTTATCAATATGTTTTGTCACATCCTCAAAGAATTCAATAAGATTTGTGAGGCACGACCTGCCCCTCACAAAGCCATGCTGACTATTTCTAATCAAACTGTAGTTTTCCAAGTAATCATAAATCCTGTATCTCAGAATACTCTCCAATAATTTTCCCACCACTGATGGAAGACTCACTGGTCTGTAATTCCCAGGATTGTCCCTATTCCCTTTCTTGAACAAGGGAATAACATTCGCCACCCTTCATTCATCTGCTATTACTCGAGTGGACAGTGAGGATGCAAAGATCATTGCTAAAGGCACAGCAATCTCTTCCATCACTTCATGTACAAACCTAGGATTTATCCCGTCTGGCCCAGGGGACGTATCTATCCTTACATTTTTCAAATTTCCAGCACATTCTCCTTCCTAACATCAACTTGTTTGAGCATGTCAGTCTGTTTCACACTGCCCTTGGAAATGTCAAGGTCCCACTCAGTAGTGAATAATGAAGCAAAATATTCATTAAGACCCTCCTCTACCTCCTCCGACTCGAGGCATAAGTTCCCTCCACTATCCCTGATCGGCCCTCCCCTCACTGTAGCCATTCTCTTGTTCCTCACATAAATGCAGAATGCCTTTAGGTTTTCCTTAATCTTACACACTAAAGAGTCATAGAGTCATAGAGAGGTACAGCATGGAAACAGACCCTTCGGTATAACACGTCCATGCCGACCAGATATCCCATCCCAATCTAGTCCCACCTGCCAGCACCCGGCCCATTTTCCTCCAAACCCTTCCTATTCATATGCCCATCCAAATGCTTCTTAAATGTTGCAATTGTACCAGCCTCCATTACATCCTCTGGCAGCTCATTCCATACACATACCACCCTCTGCGTGAAAAAGTTGCCCCTTAGGTCTCTTTTATATCTTTGCCCTCTCACCCTAAACCTATACCCTCTAGTTCTGGATTCCCCGACCCCAGGGAAAAGACTTTGTCTATTTATCCTATCCATGCCCCTCATAATTTTATAAGCCTTTATTAGGTCACCCTTCAGCCTCCGACGCTCCAGGGAAAACAGCCCCAGCCTGTTCAGCGTCTCCCTGTAGCTCAGATCCTCCAACCCTGGCAACATCCTTGTAAATCTTTTCTGAACTCTTTCAAGTTTCACAACATCTTTCCGATAGGAAGGAGACCAGAATTGCACGCAATATTCCAATAGTGGCCTAACCAATGTCCTGTACAGCCGCAACATGACCTCCCAACTCCTGTACTCAATACTCTGACCAATAAAGGAAAGCATACCAAACGCCTTCTTCACTATCCTATCTACCTCTGACTCCACTTTCAAGGAGCTATGAACCTGCACTCCAAGGTCTCTTTGTTCAGCAACACTCCCTAGGACCTTACCATTAAGTGTATAAGTCCTGCTAAGATTTGCTTTCCCAAAATGCAGCACCTCGCATTTATCTGAATTAAACCCCATCTGCCTCTTCTTAGCCCATTGACCCATCTGATCAATATCCGGCTGTAATCTGAGGTAACTCTCTTCGCTGTCCACTACACCTCCAATTTTGGTGTCATCTGCAAACTTACTAACTGTACCTTTTATGCTCACATCCAAATCATTTATGTAAATTACAAGAAATCGTGGACCCAGCACCGATCCTTGTGGCACTCCACTGGTAACAGGACTCCAGTCTGAAAAACAACCCGCTACCACCACCCTCTGTCTTCTACCTTTGAGACAGTTCTGTATCCAAATGGCTAGTTTGCCCTGTATTCCGTGAGATCTAACCTTGCTCACCAGTCTCCCATGGGGAACCTTGTCGAACGCCTTACTGAAGTCCATTTAAATCACATCTACTGCTCTGCCCTCATCAATCTTCTTTATTACTTCTTCAAAAAACTCAATCAAGTTTGTGAGACATGATTTCCCACGCACAAAGCCATGTTGACTATCCCGAATTAGTCCTTGCCTTTTCAAATGCATGTACATCCTGTCCCTCAGGATTCCCTCCAAAAACTTGCCCATCGCCAAGGTCAGGCTCATTGGTCTATAGTTCCCTGGCTTGTCCTTACCGCCCTTCTTAAACAGTGGCACCACGATTGCCAACCTCCAGTCTTCCGTCACCTCACCTGTGACTATCGATGATACAAATATCTCAGCAAGAGGCCCAGCAATCACTTCTCTCGCTTCCCATAGAGTTCTTGGGTACACCTGATTTCCTGGGGATTTATCCACTTTTAACTGTTTCAAGACATCCAGCACTTCTTCCTCTGTAATCTGGACATTTTGCAAGATGTCACCATCTATTTCCCTACAGTCTATATCTTCTATATCCTTTTCCACAGTAAATACTAATGCAAAATATTCATTTAGTATCTTCCCCCATTTTCTGTGGCTCCACACAAAGGCTGCCTTGCTGATCTTTGAGGCGCCCTATTCTCTCCCTAGTTACCCTTTTGTCCTTAATATATTTGTAAAAACTCTTTGGATTCTCCTTAATTCTATTTGCCAAAGCTATCTCATGTCCCCATTTTGCCCTCCTGATTTCCCTCTTAAGTATACTCCTACTTTCCATATACTCTTCTAAGGATTCACTCGATCCTAACATATGCCTCCTTCTTTTTCTTAACCAAACCCTCAATTTCTTTAGTCATCCAGCATTCCCTATACCTACCAGCCTTTCCTTTCACCCTGACAGGAATATACTTTCTCTGGATTCTTGTTATCTCATTTCTGAAGGCGTCCCATTTTTCAGCCGTCCCTTTACCTGCGAACATCTGCCCCCAAACAACTTTCAAAAGTTCTTACCTAATACCGTCAAAATTGGCCTTTCTTCAATTTAGGACTTCAACTTTTAGATCTGGTCTATTTTTTTCCATCACGATTTTAAAACGAATAGAATTATGGTCGTTGGCCCCAAAGTGCTCCCCCACTGACACCTCAGTCATCTGCCCTGCCTTATTTCCAAAGAGTAGGTCAAGTTTTGCACCTTCTCTAGTAGGTACATCCACATATTGAATCAGAAAATTGTCTTGTACACACTTAAGAAAGTCCTCTCCATCTAAACCTTTAACACTATGGCAGTCCCAGTCGATGTTTGGAAAGTTAAAATCCCCAACCATAACTACTCTATTATTCTTACAGATAGCTGAGATCTCCTTACAAGTTTGTTTCTCAATTTCCCTCTGACTATTGGGGGGTCTATAATACAATCCCAATAAGGTGATTATCCCTTTCTTACTTCTCAGTTCCACCCAAATAACTTCCCTGGATGTATTTCCGGGAATATCCTCCCTCAGCACAGCTGTAATGGTATCCCTTATCAAAAATGCCACTCCCCCTCCTCGTTTGCCTCCCTTTCTTTCCTTCCTGTAGCATTTGTATCCTGGAACATTAATCTGCCAGTCCTGCCCATCCCTGAGCCATGTTTCTGTAATTGCTATGATATCCCAGTCCCATGTTCCTAACCATGCCCTGAGTTCATCTGCCTTCCCTGTTAGGCCCCTTGCATTGAAATAAATGCAGTTTAATTTATAAGTCCTACCTTGTCCCTGCCTGCGCTGACTGTTTG
The DNA here is from genome assembly GCF_037043375.1 of Chiloscyllium plagiosum. Taxonomy (NCBI): domain Eukaryota; kingdom Metazoa; phylum Chordata; class Chondrichthyes; order Orectolobiformes; family Hemiscylliidae; genus Chiloscyllium; species Chiloscyllium plagiosum. The sequence goes on from NW_028270150.1 coordinate 14,577,978, forward strand.
ACTCACTTCTGTTCTCAGCTGTACCCGTCTCAGATTGATCTCTTTCCTCACTATCTCCCTGGGTCCCATCTCCCTGGGGGGGTCTCCCTGGGTCCCACCCCCCCCACCTTACGAGTTTAAATCCTCCCAAGCAGTTCTAGCAAATTTCCCTGCCAGTATATTAGTCCCCTTCCAATTTAGGTGCAATCCGTCCTCCTTGTACAGGTCACTTCGACCCCAAAAGAGATTCCAATGATCCAAAAATGTGAATCCTTCTCCCATACACCAGCTCCTCAGCCATGCATTCATCTGCTCTATCCTCCTATTCCTGCCCTCACTGGCTCGCAGCACTGGGAGTGCTACCAGATATTACTACCCTTGAGGACCTCCTTTTTAAATTTCTGCCTAACTCTCTGTAATCTCCCTTCAGATTCTCAACATTTTCTCTTCCAATGTCGTTGGTTCCAATGTGGACAATGACCTCCTGCTGGCCCATCTCCCCCATGAGAACATTCTGCACCCTCTCTGAGACATCCTTGATCCTGTAACCAGGAAAACAACACACCATTCTGCTTTTTCTCTGCTGGCCACAGAAACGTCTGTCTGTACCTCAGACTACAGAATCCCCTAACACAATTGATCTCTTGGAAACCGATGTACCCTTCATTGCATTAGAGCCAGTCTCAATACCAGAAACTTGTCTGTTTGTGCTACGTTCCCCTGAGAAACCATCACCCCCTACATTTTCCAAAACAGCATACCTGTTTGAAATGGGTATATCCACAAAAGACTCCTGCCCTAGGTGCCGACCTCTCTCACCCTTCCTGGAGTTCACTCATCTACGTGACTGTATCTGAGACTTTCCCCCCTTCCTATAACTGCCATCCATCACATACTGTTTCTGTTGCAAATTCCTCATCGCTTCTATCTGTCCCTCCAACCGATCCACTCGATCTGACAAGTTTCGCATCCAACAGCATTTGTGGCAGATATAATCCGCATTAACCCTTAAACTCTCTTTAAACTCCCACATCTGACAAGAAGTATATATCACTGCAAAGGCCATTTTTGCTCCTTCACAATCTACAGACCCAGAAAATAACACTGTCTTATTCCTCTACAAACACTGCTCCACATTAAATTAATAGCTATGGCTTATATTTTAAGTTAAATCAAGAGACATCTCCAAAAACAGATAATCAAGAAAGAACCCACTCTACTCACTACTGCAGCCTTTCTCTTGGACAGACTTAAAATAATTAACTTATCTGATTCTGTGCTGTGAACTTCACCCAACAGTTCCTCCAAGATTAGTTGTGAATTTCACTGTTTGTTAATTTTCCCAGATGCACTCCGATGTCCAGCAATACATGAATTCAAACAGGCAGTATCTGTGCAGGTTCTCTCTCTCTCTCTCTCTCTCTCTCTCTTCTGCACTGTCCTCATCATGTGCTTCCTTTGTCTGCTCTTCTCCCTTTTAAACTGCTGTTGTTTTGACTTTTTTTTCCAAAGTTCCAAAACAATGCAACAGCTTATAAAACAGTAATTGCTGCTCCTGGAATTCGAGGAAGTCACCTCCAACACCTAAAATACCTCAAAAAAAGGAGCAGCTCTTGCAGCCAGAAGTTTTTCCTGTCCTCCATCTTGGATTACCCAGCTTTATCATGCCCCCTTTTGACTCTCCTAAGTCCATTCTTCAGTTACTTCCTGGCTACCTTGTAACCCTCTAAAGTCCTGCCTGGTCCTTATCGCTTTAACCTTAAGTAAGCTTCCTTCTTCCTCTAAACTAGATGCTCCACGTCCCTTGTCACCCAAGATTCTTTCAATCTACCATCCCTTCCTTGCCTCAGTGGGACAAACCTGCCAGCACTATCAGCAAATGCTCCCTAAATAACCTCCACATTTCTGCTGTGCATTTCCCTGAGAACATTTGTTCCCAATTTCAGTGCCCCAGTTCCAGCCTAATAGCATTGTAATTTCCCCTCCCCCAATTAAATGCTTTCCCATACCGTCTGCTCCTATCTTTCTCCATGAGTATAGTAAAGGCCTGGGAGTTATGATCACGATCACCGAACTGCTCTCCCACTGAGAAATCTGACACCTGGTCTGGTTCATTGCCAAGCACCAAATCCAATATGGCCTCCTCTCTAGTCAGCCAATCTACAAGTTGCATCAGGAACCCTTCCTGGAAACACCTGACAAAAACTGCTCCATCCAATTTATTTCAATTAACGAAGTTCCAAAAAAAATTAGGGAAATTAAAGGCACCCTCGACAACAAATCTGTTACTTCTGCACCTTTCCAAAATCTGCCTCCCAATCTGCTCTTCCGTGTCTCTGTTGATATTGGGGACCTTTAGAAAACTCCCAATTCAGTGACTGCTCCTGTCCTGTTTCTGACTTCCACTCATACTGACTTAGTAGACAAACCCTCCTCGATGATCTCCCTTTTGCAGCTCTGATACTATCCCTGATTAGCAATGTCTCTCCTCTGCCTCTTTTGACTCGCCCACTATTCCTTTTGAAACATCTAAACCCTGGAACATCCAATAACCATTCCTCCCCCTATGATATCCAAGTCTCTGTCACGGCCATAAAGAATTCTAACAGATTTGTCAGGCATGACCTCCCCTTCTTGAAACCATGCTGACTTTGCCCTATTTTACCATACATTTCCAAGAATTCAGAAACTTCATCCTTCACAATGGATTCCAGGATGTTACCCACAACCGAGGTTATGCTAATCAGTCTGTAATTTTCCATCTTTTGCCTAACTCCCTTTTTAAACAGGGGTTTATGATTTTCCAGTTCTCTCGGACCCACCCTGATTCTAACGATTCCTGAAAGATCACCACTAACGCCTCCCTGATCTCTTCAGCTATCTCCCTTAGAACTCTGGTGTGTAGTCCATCTGGTCCAGGTTATGTATCCACCTTCAGGCCAATCAGTTTATCTAGCATCTTCTCCTTGGTGATGGCCACCAACTCAGCTCTGCCCCCTCACTCTGTTGATTTTTTGGGATATTATTCATGTCTTCCACTATGAAGACTGATGTGAAGTAATTTAACAGTTCCTCAGACATTTCCTTGTTCCCCACTCCTATCTCTCCAGCTTCATTTTCTAGCGACCCAATGTCCATTTTTGCCTCTATTTTGCCTTTTATATATCTAAAGGAACTCTTACAGTCTTCCTTCAGATTACTGAGAGAAAGTGAGGGCTGCAGATGCTGGAGATCAGAGCTGAAAATGTGTTGCTGGAAAAGCGCAGCAGGTCAGGCAGCATCCAAGGAACAGGAGAATCGACGTTTCGGGCATAAGAAGGGCTTATGCCCGAAACGTCGATTCTCCTGTTCCTTGGATGCTGCCTGACCGGCTGCGCTTTTCCAGCAACACATTTTCAGCTCCTTCAGATTACTGGCTAGCTTACCCTCATATTTAAACTTCTCCCTTCTTATTTCTTTTTTTTCTGCCCTCTGTTGGTCTTTGTAAGTTTCCCAATCCTCTGGTTCCCCAATGTTCTTCGCTACTTAGTATTCTTTCTCTTTTGTTTTTATTCTGTCCCTGACTTCCCCAGTCAGCCATGGTTGCCTCATCTTCCCTGGACCATGCTTCTTATTCCTCGGGATGAATCAATGTTGTGTCTCCTGAATTATTCCCAGAAACTCCTGCCATTGCTGTTCCACTATCTTTCCTGCTAGACTCCTCTCCCAGTCAATTCTGCCCAGCTCCTCCCTCATGACTCTGTAGTTGCCTTTATTCAGCTGTAATGCTATTACGTCTGATTCTATCTTCTTCCTCTCAAATTGCAGAGTAAATTCAAGCATACTTTGATCACTGCCTCCTATGGGTTCTTTCACCTTAAGCTCCCTTATCAAGTTTGCCTCATTGCACAACACTTAATCCAGTATTGCCTGTTCCCTAGTGGGCTCCACTACAAGCTGCTCCAAAAAACCATCTTGTAGACATTCCACAAATTCCTTTTCTTGCAATCCACTACCAAACTGATTTTCCCAGTCCACCTGCATACTGAAATCCCCCATGATTACCATTTCAACATTTAGAAAGCCACAAAAAAGGAGTCAGCTGGCGTTGACCAAAGCACAGCTCCAAAATCGTATAAACATTGGAAAAGTTGACCATTCAAATAATCGTCATCCTGACAGAATCATATCTGACACACAAAGTCCCAGAAATCACCATCGTTATTCTTATAGGACAGACTCAGCAGAGGAGGTGGCACAATGGTATACAGGTGGGAGATAATTGTCCAGTGAGTCCTTAATATTGAAATCTTACAGTGTCAGGTCAAACATCAGCAAGAAAATCTCTTGGTGATTATTAGGTAAAGGCCGTCAATGCAAGTGTTCCTCAGGATTGTGTCTGAAGCCCAATCATCATCAATTGTTTTATCAATTACACTCTTTTCAGCATTAGGTCAGAGTGGAAATGTTGCTGATGATTGCACGTTTCAGACCATATTACTCCTGAGATACTTAAACAACTCACATTTATACACAGAAGAACATCGACAATTTCCTGATTTGATTGACAAGATGAAAGTAGCATTTTTGCCACACAAGTATCAGATAATAAACTTCTCCAACAAGGAAGACTCTAATCATCACTCTTTGACGGCTTCACCATCACTGAATCCCCAGGTATTGATACATTTGGAGTTTACATTGACCAGAAACTGAACTGAACTAGAAATAAAAAGGAAGATTGCAAGATTTGTTTTAGATATCTCATAGGTAAGAGAGAAAGAAGAGTAGACATTGTACCACTTGGAAAAGATGCTGGAGAAGTAGTAATGAGGAACAAAGAGATGGTGGAGGAACTAAATCGGTGTTTTGCATCAGTTTTCACAGTGGAAGACACCAACAGCACACCAGAACATCAAGGGAGTCAGAGGGCAGAGGTGAGTGTCGTGGCCATCACCAAGGGGAAAGTGCTGGGAAGCTAAAAGGTCTTAAGGTGGATAAATAAATCTGAATCAGATGATGTAGACCCCTGAGTTCTGAGAGACTTGGCTGAGGAGATTGTGGAGGCATTGGTGGTGAGATTTCATGAATTCCTGGACTCAGGGGGAGGTCCTAGAGGACTGGAAAATGGAAACGGTAACAACCCTACACCCCTATTTAAGAAGGGAAGGAGACAGAAGACAGGAACTATAGGCCAGTCAGCCTGACCTTTGTCATTGGCAAAATTTTAGAGTCCATTATTAAGAATAAGATTGCGGAATTCTTGGAACTGCCTGGTAAAGTAGGATTGAGTCAGCATGGCTTGTCAAGGAGACATTATGCCTGACAAATCTGTTGGAATTTCTTGAGGAGGTAACAAACATTTGAGACAAAGAAGAGTCAGTAGATGTGATCTATTTAGATTTCCAGAAGGCCTTTGACAAGGTGCCACACAGGAGGCTGCTAAATAAGCCTGTGGTGTTAGGGGCAAGGTACTAGCACGGATAGAGGATTGGCTGACTGACCGAAAGCAGAGAGTGGGCATAAAGGGGTTGTTTTCAGGATCGCAGTCAGTGACTAGTGGAGTTCAGCAGGGGTCAGTGTTGGGACCACAACTATTCACGTTATGCATTAATAGTCTCTACGAAGTAACTGAGGGTGTTCTTGCTAACTTTTCAGATGACATAGAAAAATGTCGAAGGGCAGCTAGTGTTGAGGAAGCAGAGTGGCTTCAGAAGGACTTGGACAGGCCAGGAGAGTGGGCAAAGTAGAGATAAATGGAATACAATGTGGAAAAATGTGAGGTTATGCACTTTTCATGGAGAATAGGGGCATAGACTATTTTGTCAATGGAGAAAGGCTTTGGATGTATGAAGCACAAAGGGATGTGGATTCCAAGTTCAGGATTGTCTTTAGGTTAACATTCAGGTTCAGTTGGCAGTTAGGAAGGCAAATACAGTGTTGGCATTCATTCCAAAAAGGCAAGAATACAAAGGCAGGGATGAACTAATGAGGTTCTGGTCAGACAACATTTAGAATATTCTGAGTAATTTTGGGCCACATATGTAAGGAAGGATGTGCTGGCCTTGGAAGGGTTCAAAGGAGGTTGACAGGAATGGTCCTGAGAATGAATGGCTTGTTATACAACATGCAGTTGAGGTCTCTGATGCTACACTCAATGGAGTTGAGAAGGAAGAGGAGGATCTGTTTGAAACTTACAGAATACTGAGAGGCCTGGACAGAATGGACATGGAGAAGATCTTTCCACTATTAGAAAATTCTAGGACACAAGGGTACAGACTCAATGTGAAGGGATGACCCTTTCGAACTGAGATGTGGAGAAATGTCTTCAGCCAAAGGGTAGTTACTCTGTGGAACTTATTGCCACAGATTGCTGTGGAGACCAAGCCATTGAGAATATAGAAAGAGATAGACAGAGAGACAGGTTCTTGATTATTAAGGGAATCACAGATTATGGGGGAGAAGGCAGGAGAATAGGGTTGAGAATATATCAGCCATGGCAGTACAGACTCAGTGAACTGAAAGGCTTATTTCTGTTCCTTTATCTTATGGTCAGAGTGTCTTGTATGAATTTTGTGATTGCAAGAGTAGATCAGAGGCTAATAATTCCCCAGTGAGTAAATCACTTCCTCACTTCCTAATGCCTGTTCTCCATCGATGAGGCACAGTCAGCAGTCTGATGGAATACTCCCCACTTACCTGGATGGGTGCAACTCCAACAATGCACAAGAAGCTTGGCACCATCCAGGTCAAGCTATCTCTTTGATTGGCATCACATCCATAATCATTCATTCTCTCCAAAATCGATCCTCAGTAACAGCAGTGTTCACTATCTACAAGATGTGCTGCTGAAATTCACCAAAGATCCTTCAACAACATCTTCAAAACCAACAATCATGACCATTGATTCAGACAAGGGCAAGAAATACCGTACATGGGAAGGAGTTCCCCTCCAGCTCACTCACCATCTTGACTTGAAAATATATCACAGTTCCTGCACTGTCACCGGGAGCAAAATCCTGGAATTCCCTCCCTGATGACATTGTGAGTGTACTTACGCCAAATGTTGAGCAATTGTTGAAGAAGGCATCTCATCTCACCACCACCTTCTCAAGGACAAACAGGGACAAGCAATTAATGCTGGTCAAGTTAGCCATGATTACAAAATCCCCACAGTGTGGGAGGAGGCCTTTGAGTACACAACAACCCTCCAAGGCTCACCCCATCCCTGCTTCTCCCATGGCTAATCCACGTAGACTGGACACCCCAGACACTTTGGGCAATTTAAGCATGGCCAATTCACTTAGTCTGCACATGTTTGGACTGTGAGAGGAAACAGGAGCACTCAGAGTAAACCCACATGGGAAAGAACGTGCAAACTCCACACAGACAGTCACCCAAGACTGGAATTTAACCCATGTCCCTGGCACTGTGAGACAGCAGTGCCATCCCTTGAGAGAATAAAAAAAGTCCTGTCCAACATTTGTTCTAAGTTAAAAATCACACAACAACAGGTTATAGTCCAACAGGTTTATTTGGAAGCACTGGCTCTCGGAGCACTGCACCTTCATCAGGTGATTTTTTTAACTTTGTACACCCCAGTCCAACACTGGCATCTACAAATCATAACATTTGTTCTGCACTCATTGTCATACATCAGCTCTCAGTCCAGCAACATCATGATTTTAAAATTCTTCCCCCCATTCTAAATCATTCCATAGCTTTGCTCATCCCTGCCTCAACTCCTCGGACAGGGTCATAGACAAGAATAGCATGAAAACAGACCATCAGTCCAACCCGTCCATGCCGAACAGATATCCCAACCCAATCTAGTCCCACCTGCCAGCACCTGGCCCATATCCCTCCAAACACTTCCTATTCATACACCCATCAAATGCTTCTTAAATGTTACAATTGTACCAGCCTCCACCACTTCCTCTGGCAGCTCATTCCATACACGTACCACCCTCTGTGTGAAAAAGTTGTCCCTTAGGTCTCTTTTATATCTTTGCCCTCACCCTAAACCTATGCCCTCTAGTTCTGGACTCCCTGACCCCAGGGAAAATACTTTGCCTATTTACCATATCCATGCCCCTCATAATTTTTAAAACCTCTCAGGTCACCCCTCAGCCTCTGACACTCCAGGGAAAACAGCCCCAGCCTGTTCAGCCTTTCCCTCTAGCTCAAATCCTCCAACCCTGGCAACATCCTTGTAAATCTTTTCTGAACCCTTTCAGGTTTCACAACATCTTTCCAATAGGAAGGCCTAACCAATGTCCTGTACAGCCGCAACATGATCTTCCAACTATATACTCAATACGCTGACCAATAAAGGAAAGCATACCAAATGCCTTTTTCATTATCCTATCTACCTGCGACTCCACTTTCAAGGAGCTATGAACCTGCACTCCAACGTCTTTTTGTTCAGCAACACTCCCTAGGACCTTACCATTAAGTGTATAAGTCCTGCTAAGATTTGCTTTCCCAAAATGCAGCACCTCGTATTTATCTGAATTAAACTCCATCTGCTACTTCTCAGCCTATTGGCCCATCTGATCAAGATCATGTTGTAATCTGAGGTAACCCTCTTTGCTGTCTACTACACCTCCAATTTTGGTGTCATCTGCAAACTTACTAACTGTACCTTTTATGCTCACATCCAAATCATTTATGTAAATTACAAGAAATAGTGGACCCAGCACTGATCCTTGTGGCAGTCCACTGGTCACAACCCTCCATCACCACCCTCTGTCTTCTACCTTTGAGCCAGTTCTGTATCCAAATGGCTAGTTCTCCCTGTATTCCGTGAGATCTAACCATGCTCACCAGTCTCCCATGGGGAACCTTGTCAAACACCTTACTGAAGTCAATATAGATCACATCTACTGCCCTGCCCTCATCAATCCTCTTTGTTACTTCCTCAAAAAACTCAATGAAGTTTGTGAGACATGATTTCCCAGATACTGGTGATTTTCTACTTCTGGCTCATTCGGCAACCTTCATGCTTTGCTCCATTATTGGTGTCTTATAGTTTTAGTTAATGAGGCAGTAAGCTCTGAATTCCTCTCAGTTCAGCTCCTGCTGTGGTTTTTCTCTCAGTGGTTCTGTGGAGACTGAAGCAGAGTTAACATTTCAGGTCTCATGTGACTCGTCTTCAAGTGTCTTCTTCTTCTGAATACATATGTCCTTGTGAATCACATCTGCTCTTGAGAATCATCTGTAGATAGCTTTACTACATTAAAGATTCTCTAAGTGCACTGTTTGTGGTATTGAGGATGGACAATTTCTGCAAAGGACAGGCAATTCACTCTGACAGGATATTGAGCAGATCACATTGAACGTCATACCCAGTCCGGTCATTCCATCATTCAAACAGTGACATTTGAGTGGAATTAAAATAATGGGTTCTGAGATGGTGGGTAAATCCAAAGCATGATCTGCTAAGTCTATCACACACACAGCAGATATGCTTACAGATTCATTTCTCAATACCATTGCTTTCTAAATGAACAAGAAATAAATATACAGTTGAAAGGACAGAACGATCTTGTTTCTTATTTGCAACATTCTTTTTTGAAAGCAGTGAGTTCACTTCTGTTGTAACAGAATGGGATACATCAGCCACACTTTGCCCGAGGAGTCAATTCACTTGTGCTCTTATTAAGCATATGTATTGACTTTGTTTGAAGTGCAGAAAGGTCACAAAACAAGGTGCGCCCAATACTATGATGGATACATATCATAAAGGACAGCGAGGGGGAAGATTTTCCTTTGCAGTGAGATCAGGAGAATTTTCCTGATCAGTGTATTTTCAGCCTCAGAGCTCGTTTGACTCTGTGATTTGTGAATGAAATGAGTCATCGTCCTTTCTCTTCTGAGGTAGTCTATTGGAATAAGGATGATGTGCTTCCACTCCAGTCCAATGGGTTCTGAGATGGTTGGTAAATCCAAAGCATGATCTGCTAAGTCTATCACATGCACAGCAAATGTGCTTGAAGGGTTGGGTAAATGAGGTGTTTAGGATTTTAATAAAGGGAAAAAAAAGGTAAAAACTCAACAGGTTTGGCAGCATCAGAGTTAACATTTCGAGCCCAACATAACTTCTCTTCAGAAGAGTTGTGAAGAAGAGTAATTTGGGACTTGAAACATTAACTCTGTTTCTCTTTCTACAGATGCTGCCAAGTTTCTCCTGCACTCTCTGTTTTGATTCCAGAATTCAAGCAGCGCTTTATTTTTAGTTTGAGATGTTTGGAGATTCCTGCCTTTCCTCCAATGCCTTGTCTTCGTCCCTGTGTCTTTCCTGACAAAATCTCTCAATGGGTCAGCTGACTTTCTGAGTGAAACAATGGTGTCTCCAACCAATGGCCATTGATATGAAGTGAACGACAGAACAGCTGACAATGACAGGAGGGGCAGCTTTCATAAGCAGCAAGCGATTGGCATCTGGAGGATACTGTCATTGATTCTGGTGGAAACATATTCAATCCTGACTTTTCAAAGGGAATTGGATAAGCACACTCAGTGGTTAGTACTGCTGTCTCACAGCACCAGGGACACAGGTTCGATTCCAGCATTGGGCGACTGGCCGTGTGGAGTTTGCACATGCTCTCTGTGAATGCATGGGTCTCCTCTGTGTGCTCTTATTTCCTCCCATGGTCATAAGATGTGCAGGTTAGGTGAGCTGGTCATACAAAATTGCCCCGTAGTGTGCAGGATGTGCAGGCTAGATGGATTAGCTATGGGAAATGTGGGGCTACAGGGATAGGCCTGGCTGGGATGCTCCTCAGAGGATTGGTGCAGACTCGATTGGCTGAATGGCCTGTTTCCACACTGTGGCAATTCTAAGAACACACAAAAAGGAAATATTTGTAAGTCAGTGGGGCTGAGGGAGGGGGAATCTGGAAAGAGGGACTGACAGATTGCAGACAGCTGGCGCAGATATAATTGAATGAATGCCCTTCTTGCTATGTTGTAATTATTTGATCATTCAGTGGTTTTCAGCTCCTGACCTCCACAGCAGGGAGAATCGTGTTATAAGACAGCCAGCCCCTCATCGCTTGGTCCATCAGACTGATGAATATAGGGTCAAGTAAATGTCTGGGATTTCACGACATGGGTGAACAGCTTCTAGTTCAGATCATCAACGGTAATTTAGATCACCGGTGTCCGGGCAATTCATCCATGTTTTTCGATGGCATGTCAAGTGCACAAATCTGTACAGTGTAAACCCAGTGCTATCTAATCACTCAGAAAAATGGACTGAAGGTTTCTTTCGGTATGCTTTGAGCCAGACAAAATACCTGCAAAGCATAAAAGTAGCAACTCAGGGGAATTTGCAAGATGTTTGATTTTAGTGGTTGATATTTAGTGGTTGATTTAGTGGTTGTTTTGGCATTTGGGAGGTCCTGCAGTGCAAGGATTATCATTGAGTTAGACACTGCAGGTTCAAGTCCCACTCCAAGATGTTATGGCCAAGGGAGGTGTGTTCATAATGTGGTGAAACAGATTGAATATCAACCAGTATATCCATCCAACATAGACCAATGGTAGGCAGTAAGAGAGATTCCTGGTTAAGCAAATGATGGAAAGAAATTGGAGTGTCTACCAAACATTTGCCAATACATGAGGAGGTGCTGACCTAATGGCTTTATCACTGGGCTCTTAATCCAGAGACTGAGCTAATGTTCTGGAAACCTAGGTTGGAATCTTACGAAGGTAGGTGGTGGAATTTGACCTCAATAAAATTAGGTAGGCATGAGTCAATTGTCAGGAAAAACCTCTCAGGTTCACTAATATCCTTTAGGGAAGGAAATCTGCCATCCTTACCAGGTCTGGCCTACATGTGATTCCAGAACCACAGCAACGTGGTTGACTCTTAACTGCCTTCAAGATAATTAGAGATGGCCAAGAAATGTTGGTCTTGCCAGTGTCATCCACATCAAATGAATTTTTAAAAAAAGTTTAGGTATAAACTCTTTAGAGTTTAGAATTATGAGAGCAGACCTAATTGAGGTCTATAAGTTGCTGAAGGGGTTTGACAAAGTAGATGGAGAGAGAATGTTCCCTCTTGTGGGGCAAGCTAGAATGAGAGATTATAGTCTTGGGATAAGGGATAGCAGATTTAATACAGAGATGAAGAGAAATTATTTCTCTTGTGAATCTCCAGAATTCACTCCCCCAGAGTGTGGTGGATGTTGAGACTTTTAATAACTTTAAGGAAGAGATAGACAGGTTTTTAATTAGCAATGAGTTGAATGGCTATGGAGTGCAGACAGGAATGTGGAATTGAGGCTGAGAAAAGATCAGTCATGATCGTGTTAAATGACGGAGTAGGCTCGAGGGACTGAATGGCCTCCTCCTGCTCCTAGTTCTCATAATCTTATCCCGTTCAGCCTTTGCCCTTGTACATAACTGTTGACCATCTCCTCCTTTATTAGTTCTAGATTTGACTATTCTAATGTTGGACATCAATCATCCTCACACTTCATCACATCCGAAATGATAGTCTAACTCCAACATCACACCAAGTCCCATTTAGTCATCATGTGACTGAGTTACATTACTAAACAATATCTTCATTTTAAAATTGTGAGATTACCTACAGCATGGAAACAGGCCCTTTGGCCCAACCAGTCCACACCAACCCTCTGAAGAGTAGCGCACCCAGATCCATTTTCCTCTGACTAATGCACCTAACATTATGGGCAATTTAGCATGACCAATTCACCTGACTTGCACATCTCTGCATTGTGAGAGGGAACACACACAGACACAGGGAGAACGTGCAAACTCCACACAGACAGTCGCCCAAAACTGGAATCGAATCTTGGTCCCTGATGCTGTGAGGCAACAGTCCTAACTGCTGAGCCACCGTGTCATAATTTCCTCTATGTGAAATCTCTGCATGCCCTCACCCTCCTCATCTCTGAAATCTATTCCAGACACACAACCCTGCAAGGTATCAGTGCTCATGTGATTCTCATCTCTCAGCAATTGCTGATTGGAATTGCTGACCCATGTGTGACTATGCCTTCAGATGTCCCAACTCTACACTCTGGAATTCCCATGCCACACATCTTTCTCCCCTTTCCATCTTTAAGACATTTGTGCAGCCCATCACATTAAGCAAGGTTTTTTTGTCTCCTCACCTACAATCTCCTTGTGTGGCTCAGGATAAAAGTTAGTTTTGGATTCCCTAATTGTGGAAACAGGCCCTTTGGCCCAACAAGTCCACACCAACCCTCTGAAGCGTAACCCACCCAGACCCATTCCCCTCTGAATCATGCACCTAAACGCTATGGGCAATTTAGAACGGCCAATTCCCCTAACCTGCACAGCTTTGGATTATGGGGGGAAACCGGAGCACCCGGAGGAAATCCATGCAAACACGGGGAGAATGTGCAAACTCCACACAGACAGTTGCCCAAGGATGGAATCGAACCTGGGTCCCTGGCGCTGTGAGATAGCAGTGCTAACCACTGACCCACCGTGCCACCATTTTGTTTGATAATACTCCAATGAAGCACTTTGGGAGGTTCCACCGCATTAAAAGTGCTAATGAAGTGCAATTACTTCACAGTGTTGTTGTTGAGAGGATGATTATTAGCCCACTGGTTTTCTCCACCAAACTCAGAGCTGTTGCTCGTTTCTCCATTTGTCGATTGCCTGGCATACGATTTGAACTCGGAACGTTTTCAAAGATATTCACAGAAGGGCTTGTCTTGTCACAACTTACCAAATTGCTTAACATCCTGCCAATCATTCCATCATTAAATCACTTTAGAATGAAAACAGCATCAAAAGCAACAATTTCAGAGATGGCTCAGTGGTTAGCACTGCTGCTTCACAGCACCAGGTAACTGGGTTTGAGTCCAGCCTCAGGCGACTGTTTGTATGGAGTTTGCACATTCTCCCCGTGTCTGTGTGGGTTTCCTTCGGGTACTCCGGTTTCCTCCCACAGTCCAAAGACATGCAGGTTAAGTGAATTGGCCATGCTAAATTGCCCATAGTGTTCAGCGATGTGTAGATTAGGTGCATTTGTCGGGAGGAAATGTAGGTATGAGGGTAGGAGAAAGAGTCGGGGAGGGATACTCTTTGGAAGATCAGTGTGGATTTGTTGGGCCAAATGGCCTGTTTCCATAATGTAGGGATTCTATGATTTGATGCAATAAAGTCATTTCAGAGATGGCTCAGTGGTTAGCACTGCTGCCTCACAGCACCAAGGACTGGGGTTCAATTCTAGCCTCAGGTGCCAGACTGTGTGGAGTTTGCACATTCTCCATGTGTCTGTGTGGGTTTGCTCAAATGTCCTCCCACAGTCCAAAGATATGCAGGTTCGGTGGATTGGCTCTGCTCAATAAAGGGGTATGGGAATAGGGTAGGGGTGTGGGCCTGGCTGAGATGCTCTTCCTAGATGAGGGTAGGTGTGGACTCGATGGGCCAAATGGCATGGTTGCACACTGTTGCGATTCTATGATTTCACATGTTGCAGTCACACAGGGTTCTCTGCTAAAACTACCTGGCTGTTTCATATTCGGCATTCTTTCCCTGTGGACCTCCAAATTATTTCCTTTTCAATATATATATCCAGCTCCCTTTGTGAATCGCTATTGAATTCAGTCTTGCCAGCCTCCATCCTTGCCTGCAGTGTATTCCAGATGAGTACAAATTTCTGCATAATAAATTTTCAGCATGGTGCATCTGATTCATTTTTTTGAAAATCAGTTTAAACATGGGTCCTTCTGTTACTTATTACTTACTCGACTACAGTCAATCATGTTGGAAGATCTCTGTCAAAAACTGCACTTCACCTTCTCTGCTCAAAGGAGAAGAAGCTGAGGTGCTCCACATGACTGCAGTTCGAGCACTATTTGAATGACATTCTTCGTTGTACATACACCAGCCCCACCAAGTACAAAATGGTGCAACTGAACATGTCAAAGCATTTCTACTACCTGATCGTAGTTGATTGGTAGAGATATGTTGTTTTGTTGGATTGGGTGAAAGGAGGTGAGGGCGATTCATAAATAGCTGGCAGCTGGAAAAATAAAATGTAGTATGTTCTGAAAAACAGGGGTTGAAACCGCTTTAGTTAGCTCGAGGAACCGTGTCAGAAAAGCCTCAAGAATAAGAGGCACAAAATTGACATCAGGCACTGACTTGCACGATGGACATCAGTGTCTCAGATCTCATGAAATGCTGTGCCAATTTCAAATATCTGTTGTCAAAGGCAATTCAAACTGTGCTTGAGAGATTGATGCTGGAAATGTGTTGCTGGAAAAGCGCAGCAGGTCAGGCAGCATCCAGGGAACAGGAGAATCGACGTTTCGGGCATAAGCCCTTCTTCGGGCTTATGCCCGAAACGTCGATTCTCCTGTTCCCTGGATGCTGCCTGACCTACTGCGCTTTTCCAGCAACACATTTCCAGCTCTGATCTCCAGCATCTGCAGACCTCACTTTCTCCTTGAGAGATTGATGTCATGTTGAATCTCTACAGTAACATGGTCCGGTTATCACCTTGTGATGCAAGTTTGAGGGCATTTGTGTGTTTTGTTTCCTAAATAGAAACTCATTCAAAATAAACTTGATATATACAAACTTGAGAAATAGGAACTGAAGTGGACCATTTGGCCCCTCAAGCCTGCTTCCTCAACTTCACTTTCACATGTTATCCCCAGATTCCTTAATTGCTTTTGTGTCTAAAAGTCTATCAAGCTCTGCTTTGAATAGACTCAATCATGGAACATTCTGGGCAGAGAATTCCAAAGATTTACAAACCTATGAGTGAAGAAATTTTGCCTCTCAACAGTCCCAAGTCCATATTGTGTGACTGAGATTCTATGTTTTAGATATCTAGCCAGGGAAATATTTTCTCAGCATTTACTTTGTCAAGCCCTTTAAGATTGTTTGTTGTGTTTCAATTGAATCACCTCCCTCTCTTTTTTTCGTTTGAGGGCATATGTGCCTTGTCTACTCAATCTTGCCCCATTGGAGAATCCCTCAGAATGAGTTCTCAGAAACTGAAGCAGTCCATGCCCATATCCAGCTAGACCTGGACAATAACCAGGTTTGGAATGAAAAGTGAGAAATAACAAAGGTAAGGCAATGACTACCTCACACAAGAAAATCTAAACATACCCCTTTTGACAATCAAGGGCATGACCATCCCTGAATCCCCAAGGATGATGACGTCAGCTTGTATGAGGGGGCATAACTACAAATTGAGGGATGATAGATTTAAGACAGATGTCAGAGGCAGGTTCTTTACTCAGAGAGTGGTAAGGGCGTGGAATGCCCTACCTGCCAATGTAGTTAACTCAGCCACATTAGGGAGATTTAAACAATCCTTGGATAAGCACATGGATGATGATGGGATAGTGTAGGGGGATGAGCTGAGAATAGTTCACAGGTCGGCGCAACATCGAGGGCCTGTTCTGCGCTGCATTGTTCTATGTTCTATGTTCTAATATTAACAGTCTGGGAGATCACTATCGACCATAAATAGACCTGGATTAGCCATAACAATACATAGCTGGAAGAGCAGGTCAGGGGCTAGGAATCCTGCAACAACTCATCTCCTGACTCCCCAAAGCTAACCACTATCTACAAAGCACAAATCAGGAATGTTACTCCCCACTTGTCCAGAGGAGTGCAGTGTCAACAATACTCAAGAAATTTAGATTAGATTACTTACAGTAGTGGAAACAGGCCCTTCGGCCCAACAAGTCCACACTGCCCCGCCGAAGCGCAACCCACCCATACCCCTACATCTACCCCTTACCTAACACTACGGGCAATTTAGCATGGCCAATTCACCCTGACCTGCACATCTTTGGACTGTGGGAGGAAACCGGAGCACCCGGAGGAAACCCACGCAGACACGGGGAGAATGTGCAAACTCCACACAATCAGTCGCCTGAGGCAGGAATTGAACCCAGGTCTCTGGCGCTGTGAGGCAGCAGTGCTAACCACTGTGCCACCGTGCCGCCCACGAATTTGACACCATTCAGGACACAGCAGCCCAATTGATTGGCACCATACTTACAATTTGTGTTGAGTAACTTTCATATTGATTCCCCAATTCCTGCTGTCCATCATCTAGAAGGCACAAGTTAAGGGTTCAATCACATACTCTCCATTTACTTTGATGGGTGCAGTTTCAGCAGGACTCAAGTAACTCAAGTCCAGAAATAGTGGTTTGGCCATGCTAAATTACCCATAGTCTTCAGGGACATGGAGATTTGGTGCATTAGTCATGGAAAATGCAGTGTTACAGGGATAGGGTAGGGGTATGAGTCTGTGTGGGATGCTCTTCAGAGGGTCTGTGTGGATTCGTTGGGCTGAACTGGAGGGATTCTATACAAAAAGCAATTATAATGTTGATAAGTCAGTTCAATCTGGGACAAAGCAATCCACTTGACTGCCATCCCAAGCACTAACTTCAGTAATTACTCCTTTCACCAAAGACACACAGTAGCAGCAGGGTGTACAATCCACAAGAAGTCCCTCCGAGCTTCTCTGACATCACCTTCCAAACCACCCCCTCTACCACCAAGAAGAACAAGGGAAGCAGACGTATGCATTAATCACTCACTTGCAAGTCCCCCCCCTCCAGCTTCCACAACATCCTGACTAGAAATTAAATCATTGTTCCATCACTGACATTGGAACTCCCTTCCTAAGAGGGTTGTGGGTTTACCTACAGCACATGGACTGCAGCAGTTCAAGAAGGCAGCTCGTCACCACTTTCTCAAGGACATCAGCAATGGATAGTAAAGCCAGCAACACCAATGACCCATGAATGAACATAAAAAAGTATCTAACTCAGGAACCATTCAGGGTGAGAACCAGAGCAATAGGTCAGCATGTGGGATGATTGAGGAGAAGACTGACATTAAACCAAATAAGTCTAACAAGAAGAACAGACAGGTCAGGTTTACATTTTATAATCCCTACAGTGTGGAAACAGGCCAGTCAACCCAACAAGTCCACACCGGCTCTCCAAAGAGCATCCCACTCAGACTCACCAAGTTCCTGAAACCCCATATTTCCCATGGCTAATCCACCTAACTTAAACATCCCTGGACACTACGGGCAATTTAGTGCAGCCAATCCACCTAACCTTGATAGACAATTACCTAACCTGCACATTTTTGGACTGTGGGAGGAAACCCACACAGATATAGGGAGAATGTGCAAACTCCACACTGACAGTCATCTAAGGCTGAGGATTGAACTCAGCTCCTTAGCACTGTGAGGCAACAGCACTAACCACAGAGCCACCATGAACACAGCAGGACTGGTGGTGGTCTGAAGTGTACTTATTTTACTGCAAGGAGCATAACAGGCAAGGCAGACAAGCATAGAGCCTGGATTAGTATATGGAACTATGATGTTATAGCCATTACAGAAATTTGGTTGAGAGAAAGGCAGGACTGGCAGCTCAATGTTCCCATGTTTAGTTGTTTCAGGTGATAGAGAGGGCTGCAAATGGGTGGGAGAGTTGTATTATTGATTAAAGAGAATGTCACGAATGCACTAAGAGAGGACATCATGGAGGGGTCATTTAGCGAGGTCATATGGGTAGAATGTAAGAATAAGAAAAGTGAAATCACTATCACTATGGGCCTTCTAATAGCCATTGGCAGACAGTGGACCAGATATGTAAGCAGACCATGAAAAGATGTAATAACAACAGGGTTTTGGTAGTGGATGGTTTTACTTCCCCAATATTGACTGGGATTCCCTTTGTGTGAGAGATTTAGGTAGGGCAGACATTATTAGGTGTATCCAGGAGGGTTTCTTGAAACAATATGTAGATAGTCTAACTAGTGAAGAGGAGAAAGTGAGGTCTGCAGATGCTGGAGATCAGAGCTGAAAATGTGTTGCTGGAAAAGCGCAGCAGGTCAGGCAGCATCCAGGGAACAGGAGAATTGACGTTTCGGGCATAAGCCCTTCTTCAGGAATCCTGTTCCCTGGATGCTGCCTGACCTGCTGCGCTTTTCCAGTAACTAGTGAAGAGGCCATACTAAACCTTATATTGGGGAATGAGTCTGGCCAGGTGACAGAAGTTTCAGTAGGGGAGCATTTTAGGAGCAGTGATCATAGTTTTGTAAGTTTAAGATAGTTACGGATAAGGGTAAGACTAGTCCTTGGGTGAAAGTGCTAAATTGGAGGAAGGCTAATTAAAACAATATCATGGAGAAATTACTGGGGACAGCTACTTGCAGGTAAATCCACATTTGAACTGTGGGAATCTTTGAATGGTCAGATGATCAGAGTTCATGACCAGCATGTTCTTATGAACATGAAAGTTAAGGATGGCAAGATTCAGGAATGCTGAATGACAACAGAAACTGAAAATTTAGTCAAAAAGAAAAGGGACGCACATGAACGGTTTAGGAAACTGAACTCAACCAAGGGAGGAATTAAAGACAGTAGAAAATAACTTGTTTATGTATATTAGGAGTAGGAGGGTAACTAGGGAAAGGGTTGGTCCACTTAACGATAAAGGAGAGAATTTATGTTTGGAGCCAGACGAAGTGGGTGAGGTTCTTAATGAGTATTTTGCATTGGTATTCACCAAGGAGAAGGACATGAATGGTGATAAGATTAGTGAGGGATATATTGAAATTCAAGGCACGTCAATAGCAAGAAGGAAGAGTTATTCAGTTTTTTGAAAAACATAAAGGTAAATACGTCCCCTGATGGGATCCAGAATAATTAAAGAGGCAAGGGAGGGAGATTGCTGGGGTCTTGACAGAGATCTTTGTACCCTCTTTAGCCACAGGCAGAGGCCAAGAAGACTGGAGAAGAACTAATGTTCCTTTGTTCAAGACAGGCAATAGGGATAATACAGGAAATTACAGGCCAGTCAGCCTTACATCTGTGGTAGGGAAATTATTGAAAAGCTTCTGAGGAATGGGAATTACTTGCATTTGGATAAGAATGGACTTATTAGAGATAGTCTAACAAGAAAAAAATAGGGTCTGGGCTAACTTCGCAACATATTTTGAGCAGATTTGGTCTGGTCCATAATACAATTAAGATATTTTTCCCCTGAACTCCAAAGCTCTGATTAATAGGTAAGGCTAATACCTATGAAGCCACAGCTGGCTGTGATGCACTTGGTTCAGTTTTCCAGTTTGATTGGATTTACTGCTTTGATGGTGTAAGCTTCACTTCAAAGTCTTGTTGTTATATTGAGTATCGCAGCCTGGTTTGATCACCTTCTGTTTGTCTCTCTAACCTGGATCTGCACTATTGGGAAAATCGGTGTTTTACTTTTAAAAACACACATTGCAGTTCACTTATCTTTGTCTATTTAAACTGTTTGGTTGCAAGACAGGACAGAATCACATCTAACTAACCTCAAGCGTGCCATAGCAGTAAAACACTGAGAATTGACAAGACACTTGTTGAGGGACTTGGATCACTATCACAAGAGAAAGCCTGCCTGGGGAGGCAGGACTGCTGGTATGACTGTTGGACTATTAATCCAAAGACCGAGGTAATGTTCCTGGGAAGCTGGGTTCAATTCCAGGCATATCAGATTGTAGAATTTGAAGTGTAATGATGGAATACAACCTATTAGAGCCGAAACAGGAGGAAACTGTGCTCCTTACCAGGACTGCCCTATTTGTGACTCCAGATGCAGAGCATTGAGTTTGACTCTTAACTGTCCTCTGCGCAATTAGGGATGGTCAATAAATATTGGCTTGGACAATGATACCCATATCCTGTGAATGAATTTGAATAGAAACCTGGAGCTATCCTGGGTCACAACTCAGTTGGCATTGAAACCTGATTGACAGCTTATCCCCTTCACTATTTCACTTCTCCCTGGCAACACCTGTGGATAGGATCCAGACTAACACTCTCAACAGTGTACAAATTGAGTCAGAATTCCTGTCTAAATGGCTGCAATCTTCCAGCTCCAGTTTTAATTATTTCAAACTGCCTGTAACTTTTCCACAGCATTTTGCATATTTTATCCATGAAGAACTTAGAGTCATAGACTCATACAGCACAGAATCAGACCTACAGTCCAGATAATAATCTAGTTCCATTTGCCAGCACTTGGCCCATATCCCTCTAATCCCTTCCTATTTATATCCCCATTCAGATGCCTTTTAAATGTTGCAATTGTACCAGCCTCCTCTGGCAGCTCATTCTTTCCGTACACCACTCTTTAGGTCCCTTTTATATCTTTACCCTCTCACCTTCAACCTATGCCCTCTAGTTTTGGACTCCACTACCTTGGGAAAAAGACCTTGGCTATTGACCCTATCCATGCCCCTCATGATTTTATAAATCTCTAAAAGGTCACCACTCAGCCTCCAATGCTGCAGGGTAAAACAGCCACAGCCTATTCAATCTCTCCCTATAGCCCAAATCCTCCAACCGTGGCAGCCTCCTTGTAAATCTTTTCTGAACCCTTTCAAGTTTAACAACATCTTTCTGAAAGCAAGATGATCAGAATTGAATGAAGTTTTCCAAATGTTGCCTCACCAATTGATCGAGTTCAGGTTCATCAGAAGAGCAAACCATTTCTTTTTGGCTAATCGCTGTCTCTTCTTAGATGAAGCAATGTAACAAAAAATATGGAAGGGGCTGGGTACAGTGAGAAACTTGGGAGAGACGTAATGTTAAGGATGAATATGAACTTGGAACATTAATCTCCGCCATCTTTGGGAAACACTGTAAGATCTCATGACAATTAAGAAACAGTTCTCTTCATTTGTTTCATGGAAAAAAAAGGTGTCTTTTTTTAAAGAATCCCTGTAGCATGGAAACAAGACATTCAGCCCATCAAGCCCACATCAACTCTCCAAGTAGCATCCCAGCCGGAGTCACCCCCTACTCTACCCCTATAACCCTGCATTTCCCAGGGCTAATCCACCGAATCTACACATCACTGGACACTATGAGTAATTTGGGTGAAAATGAGGACTGCAGATGCTGGAAATCAGAGTCAAGAGAGTGGTGCTGGGAAAACACAGCAGGCCAGGCAGCATCTGAGGAGCAGGAAAATCGACATTTCGGGCAAAAGCCCTTCATCACAATGATGATTTTCCTGCTCCTCAGATGCTGTGCTTTTCTAACACCACACTTTCAACTATGGGCAATTCAGCATGGCCAATCCACCTAAACTGTACCTCATTGGATTGTGGGAGGAAACCCATGCAGACATGGGGAGAATACGCAAAATCCACACAGCCGGAGGCTGGAACTGAACCTGAATATCTGGCGCCATGAAGCAGCAGTATTAACCACTTAGCCACCATGCCACCCCATGACCAGTGTATAGTTTGTGATCACTGTGCCCTATATGAAAAGATTCCTGTCATACCTACCAGACTCTGTCCTTGGTCTACCAGGGCACCACTCTCATTTCTAATACTATTTACACCTTTGACATGAGACTTAAGAAATTCTTCAAAACTGCAAATTACGTTATCTGATCAATACTAATCATAACGTAAAATAAATCAAAGTAAAAACAAGTCCAACGTTTTAAAAAAATGGTTTCAGGCAGGCAGGTGCACAATAAAAAGAATTAGATCCACACTCTAGTGTAAAGCAAATCAATGATTTACCAATCACCATTTCTAGCCTCTTTTTGTTCTTTTCACCTTGGTTCGTAAAGCCAAGGTTTCTGCAGAATTTCCCTCACTTCCTAAGATTCTATACACCTTTCCCTTCACATCCTTCCTCAAGTGTAAAGTGTTGCATTTCAGATGCAATTTGATTGGTCAAAATACTTGACTTTAGAATAGGGAGGGGGGAGAAAGAGGTGGGGGTGTGGCACTTCTAATCAGAGAGGGTATCACAGCTACAGAAGTTACCATTTTCGAGGAGGGTCTACCTACTGAGTCAGTATGGGTGGAAATTAGGAACAAGTAAGGGAGCAGTCACCTCATTAGGGGTTTACTGCAGGCCCCCCAATAGCAGCAGGGAGATTGAAGAAAGCATAGGTTGGCAGATTTTGGAAAAGTGTGAATGTAGTAGGGTAGTTGTAATGGGTGACTTTAACTTTCCCAATATTGATTGGAACCTCCTTCGAGCAGATGGTTTGGAAGAAGCTGTTTTTGTAAGGTGTGTTCAGGAGGGTTTCCTAACTCAGTACGTTGACAGGCCAACGAAGGGAGAGGCCATTTTGGATTTGGTGCTCGGCAATGAGCCAGGGCAGGTGTCAGATCTTGCGGTGGGAGAGCATTTTGGGGATAGTGACCACAACTGCCTCACATTCTACATAGCTATGGAGAAGGAGAGAAGCAGGCACAATGGGAGGATATTTAATTGGGGAAAAGGAAACTATGATACTATCAGACATGAGTTGGGAAGCATGGACTGGGAGCAATTGTTCCATGGAAAGGGCACTATAGACATGTGGAGACTGTTTCAGGAACAGTTGTTGCAAGTGATGCACAAATGTGTTCTTCTAAGACAGGCAAGAAGGGGTAAGATAAAGGAACCTTGGATGACGAGAGCGGAGGGGCTTCTTGTCAAAAGAAAGAAGGCAGCTTACGTAAAGTGGAGGAAACAAGGGTCTTGCTCAGCTCTAGAGGATTACAGGCAAGCGAGGAAGGAGCTCAAAAATGGTCTGAGGAGAGCCAGGAAGGGACACGAAAAAGGTTGGCAGGAAGGATTAGGGAGAATCCAAAGGCATTTTACACATATGTGAGGAATAAGAGAATGATCAAAGAAAGAATAGGGCCGATCAGGGATAGCATAGGGAGCTTGTGTCTAGAGTCTGAGGAGGTAGGGGAAGCCCTAAATGAGTTTTTTGCTTCTGTCTTTACTAAAGAAAAGGACCTTGTAGTGAATGAAACCATTGAGGAGCAGGTAAGCATGCTGGAACAGATAGAGATTGAGGAAGCTGATGTGTTGAAAATTTTGACAAACATTAAGATTGACAAGTCGCCAGGGCCAGACCAGATTTGTCCTTGGTTGCTTTGGGAAACGAGAAATTTGATTGCTTTGCCGCTTGCAAAGATCTTTGCATCCTCTCTCTCCACTGGAGTCGTACCTGAGGACTGGAGGGAGGCAAATTTAATTCCTCTCTTCAAGAAAGGAAATAGGGAAATCTCCGGCAATTACAGACCAGTCAGTCTCACGTCTGTCATCTGCAAGGTGTTAGAAAGGATTTAGAGGGGTAGGATTTATGACCATCTGGAACAGCATGGCTTGATTAAAGGCAGTCAGCACAGCTTTGTGAGGGGCAGGTCATGCCTCATAAATCTTATTGAATTCTTTGAGGATATTACTAGACAAGTTGATGAAGGTCGAGCGGTGGATGTTGTGTATATGGACTTCAGTAAGGCATTTGATAAGGTTCCCCATGGTAGGCTCATTCAGAAGGTCAGGAGGAATGGGATACAGGGACATTTAGCTGTCTGGATACAGAATTGGCTGGCTGACAGAAGACAGCGAGTGGTAGTGGAAGGAAAATATTCTGCCTGGAAGTCAGTGGTGAGTGGTGTTCCACAGGGCTCTGTCCTTGGGCCTCTACTGTTTGTAATTTTTATTAATGACTTGGATGAGGAGATTGAAGGATAGGTTAGCAAGTTTGCAGATGACACAAAGGTTGGAGGTGTCGTTGACAGTATAGACGACTGTTGTAGGCTGCAGCGTGACATTGACAGGATGAAGAGATGTACTGAGAGGTGGCAGATGGAGTTCAACCTGGATAAATGCGAGGTGATGCATTTTGGAAGGTCAAACTTGAAAGCTGAGTACAGGATTAAAGACGGATTCTTGGCAGTGTGGAGGAACAGAGGGATCTTGGTGTGCAGGTAAATAAATCCCTTAAAATTGCAACCCAGGTGGACTGGGTTGTTAAGAAAGCATATGGTGTTTTGGCTTTCATTAACAAGAGGATTGAGTTTAAGAGCCGTGAGATCTTGTTGCAGCTCGATAAAACTTTGGTTAGACCGCACTTGGAATACTGCGTCCAGTTCTGGTCACCCTATTATAGGAAAGATGTGGATGCTTTGGAGAGAGTTCAGAGGAGGTTTACCAGGATGCTGCCTGGAATGGAGGGCTTATCTTACGAAGAGAGGTTGACTGAGCTCGGACATTTTTCATTAGAAAAAAGAAGGAAGAGAGGGGACCTAACTGAGGTGTACAAGATAATGAGAGGCATAGATAGAGTTGATAGCCAGAAACTTTTTCCAAGGGCAGAAATTGTTAACACGTGGGGTCATAGTTTTAAGCTGTTTGGTGGAAAGTATAGAGGGGATGTCAGAGGCGGGTTCTTTACGCAGAGAGTTGTGAGAGCATGGAATGCATTGCCAGTTGTGGAAGCGAGGTCATTGGGGACATTTAAGAGACTACTGGACATGCATATGGTCACAGAAATTTGAGAGTTCGTACATTAGGTTTACTTCAAACGAGGATCAATGGTCGTCACAACATCGTGGGCTGATGGGCCTGTTCTGTGCTGTACTGTTCTATGTTCTATGTTCTTTAAGCAAAACACATTTTAATTTTACACTACAGTTAAAATGCAAACAAAAAGAGACATGGCTTAACTGTAACTCTATCAAAATGCTTAACAAAATAATATGTATATTAACTACTACTAATTAACTGTTTCAATATAGTAACATCCTCGAAACACACCCTTGGCAAAGGCAAATTCAGTAAATCAGATTGCCTCACATGCAATTCTAGCAGCAGGAAGAGAACCCCAGCGTTTAGCTGTCACAGCAAGAGGAATAAGAGCTTCCACACCCAGCTTCAAAATTCCAGCAACTGTTACTAAAAGCTAAAACTAAACATACTGGCTCAGTGGGAGATTGACCCCACCCATTCAGGCTGCTTCTATTGTTCCAACTTTAAAAAGAACCCAAAGAAAGCTGTTCAGTTTATTGGCTTTGAGAAAACTGTTCTACTACTCTATCTTAACCTTTCTTCATGAAAAAGAACAGGACAAAATACATCTCTTAATGCAATGGTATTGGCACAATTGGCACCCAAGATTTACAGGGAACATCTTTCCACAAGTCTATTTTCCTTCTTAATTATTATATTGTTATTGAGCTGATTATATATATCTTTGCATCTACTACTGCTCCAGTGCTACAATACACATTCTATCAAAACTGTTTCTTGTCAACTCTCTCCCAATTATTCTTTGTCACAAAGCATGTCAAAGTACTGACAGCACAGATACAGGCCATGCAGCCAAAGATGTATGTGTCAGTATGTGCGCTCCACATGAATCTTCTGCCATTCTTCCTTAACTAACTCTAACTGCATATTCCTGATTCTTTCTCTCATCATGTAATTAGGTTGGAGAGCTTATGCTCGTAATGTTGACTCTCCTGCTCCTTGGACGCTGCCTGACAGGCTGTGCTTCTGCAGCACCACACTTTTCGACTCTGATCTTCAGCATCTGCAGTACTCACTTTCTCCTATGTAATTAGGTAGCATCACTTCAAATGCATCCATTGCAAATCAATTACTCCTTGTGGTAGTCACGTTCCATATTCTAAGTAATCTCCTGTTAAATTAATTTGTCCTGAATTCCTTATTGGATTAATTCATGATAACTAATAGTTCTCCTCCTTCGGTCTCATCCACAAGTGGAAACTTCTTTTCAACACTTTCCACATCAACCTTTGCAAAGTCTTGAAGACCTCGATTAGGCCACCATTTGGTCTTTTCATTTCGAAACGAAATAATTCTTCCCTGATCATTCTGCTTTGATTCACAAAAACTCTCGGATCTGGTCTAACTCAAGTTAGAATTTTCATACCAAAGTAAACGCAAAATATTGCAAAAATCTGAAATGAAACAGAAAGTGCTGGATAAACTCAACAGATCTGCCAGTACGTGTGGAGAGAGAAACAGTTAACAATTTGAGCCAAATATGACGCGATATCAGAATTTTTTGCAATTTCTTCCATCATCATTGGAATATGCAGACTGGGATTAGTGACAGCTACTCTAGAAATGGTTTCAAAAAAAATTCAATACAGGTTTCTCAAAACATAATTACATCCCTCTTGTTATAGAAACTACATAACCTTCAACTCACCCTGAATAAAGCTAAAGGAGAAGAACTAATTTCTTATTAAAAAGAAGGTACAAAAGAGAAAATTACTTTTTGATCCATGGCCACAATGGCAAGAGTCAGTCTTTGACAGGAGTTACAATGCTGAGACTCTCTCTCTAAATAATAAACACGGCTGCCTCTCTAAAATTAGTTCATGCTTGCTTCACCATGGATTTATTAACAATAGTGCTCCATTGAACATTCCTCCTTTCTATTATGGAATCAGAGAATGGCTTGTAGGTCACTGTTAGCCCTCTTGGCTTGGTTCTGTTCTGCCTCCACACTGCAGAAACACATTAAGCAGATTGATGGACCAAGATGTAATTATGGCATCCTATAAATCTTAGCCCACAGGGTTTGGAAAAACCATTGAGTCCACTTGCATTAAGGAACTTGCTAAGGACATTGCACTAGTTTAACCACTGAGAGACACAAGTCTTCCGGCAACTTTTGTTTTTTTATTGAAAAGAAGCCCAGAGCTTGTCTCAGTCCAAGTGCTGCTGATACACACAAAACTTCCAAGTCCGAGGTATCACCTTGAATATCGATTTACTTCAGAGCCTAATTTGTTAAGGTACACTCAGATTTTGCTTTTAAAGAAAGGAAGAGACTTCTTCCCTTGGGGAAAGTAAGCAAGATTGAAATCCATGCAAGGGACAAATAGAAAAGGACCTTGTCTTTGCTTCTCTTCTCTCACAACCTCAGGACATCCTAAGTGATGTATTTCGAATTGCAATCAGTGTTCAGTGTACAAAATGCGACAACTAATTTGCAAACAGCAAATAGCCATGTAATGATCACCAGACAATCTGTAACGATGTGAGCTCAGGGATAAACATTTGCTCAAACTGTGGGAAACAGACCTGTCTCTCTCTCTCTCTCTCTCCTTCCGATGCAGTGTTGTCTGACATCCAGCTGAGAGGACAGACAAGTTAGCAAATAAACACATCATCAGAAAGGCAACACTCTGACAGTGTTGCACTCCAATTGATACTGCATTAATGGGTCTATTAGCCTAAGTATTGCGATCAAATCTCTCTGCTCATGGTCTTATTTCACAGGGTCTTCTGACTCAGAGGTAAATTTGCTAACCACTCCAGTAATTTCACACAAAAGAGGGATCTGTGTCGTACTAAAACATCTCAAGTCACACTTTGAATCCAATTCAGAGTCACAGTTGAGGGCAAAAAAATGTCACACGAATTATGTAATGGTGAATTCAGATTTGAATTTAGCCACAAACCATGTCTTTGTCACTAAATGGTAACAGATTTTTGGCTGATTGATTTCCTTCTATGCTATGGGAGAAAGTGAGGACTGCAGATGCTGGAGATCAGAGACAAGAGTGTGGTGCTGGAAAAGCACAGCAGGTCAGGCAGCATCCGAGGAGCAGGAGAATCGACGTTTCGAGGATAAGCCCTTCATCAGGAAAAGATGCTATGCTATGCTATGTTATGACCATGTTGTGATTCTAAGATAAAATGTTACTAATGGAAGAAGTGACTCTTTCAGATTTAGATTGGATTAGATTAGATTACTTTACAGTGTGGAAACAGGCCCTTCGGCCCAACAAGTCCACACCGACCCGCCGAAGCGCACCCACCCAGACCCATTCCCCTAATGTGGAGGTAAAATAAATTTTTGAAAAACACAAAGGACTGCAGATGCTGGAAATCTGGAATAAAAAGCAGAAACTGCTGGATGAACTTCGCAGGTCCAGCAGTATCTGTGGAGAGAAACAGAGTTGACATATCAGGTCCAGTGGCCCAGTTCTGAAGAAGTGTCACTGGACTTGATACATTAGCTGTGCTTTCTCTCAACAGATATGCCAAATTTGTTGAGTTTCTCCAACAATTTCTGCATTTCTTTTGTAATGTGGAGATGGAGAGGATATCAAAAGTGAATCTGTCTCCACTGACCCTTGAAACAATGACATTTTATTGATTGACAGATGTTTTGTGGGACAGTCGAAAATTGTGACGTTGGAAAAAGGCAACAGGTCAGGCAGCATCCGAGGAGCAGGAGAATCGACGTTTCAGGGCATGAGCCCTTCATCAGGAGGAGAGGCCAGGTTTAGGCAACCTTTTCTACTTGGGTGTATCCCCTGAGAATCACTGGAAGGGAGGGACACTCCTGACGGTCTTGATGATCAGGGAGTCCAGAACCCAGGGGTTGTAATCTAAGGATCCAGGTCGGCCATTTAGAACTGAGATGAAGAAAAGATACTTCACCCAGAGTGTGGTGAGCCTGTGGAATTCTCTGCAAAAAGAAAGTGGTGAGGCCAAGGCATTGAATTGTTTTGGGAAGGGGCTCGACATATTTCTTCAGGGTCCCAGTCTCAGCGAATCATCATAGCACATCGCTGAGTCACTTAGAATACAGTTCGACACTCCCCTCTTGCATTTTGCAGAGCACTAGCACATATTTTTCATTTCAGTTCTGCTACCAGGCCATTTTGTGGGCAGTGGCAAATCCCAAGCTCATTGACTGAAACAACCTACCCCTCCCAGCTCCTTACGCACTCTCTGAACCCTCAATCAAATTGTGCCTAGTTGGATGCTCAGATGTCTTGCCTTTCTGTACTCTTTCATATCATTCTACATCATAGTACTTCTGTGTTGCCTGGCTATTTAGCACAGAAATAAAGGTAGACAGTTTGATATGAGTCAGTCAAGGAGATGGTGATGTTGCTGTATGGCATAAGCCTGAATTAATCTCACACCTACAGCATAACAGCTTATGCAACAAAAGAACTGTAGATGCATCAACCAATGGCCATAACTCAAAGTCTAAGTGGGTTAGTCCTTAATCACATCACAGACGACTGTCATCAGTCAGAGAGCACTGGCTCTGTTAATGAACAGTTAGGCAACGTCCAGTGTCATTCCTGATGAAGAGCTTAGGCCCAAAACATTGATTCTCCTGCTCCTCGGATGCTGCCTGACTTGCTGTGTTTTTTCAGTACCACACTCTCGACTCTGATCTCCAGCAACTGCAGTCCTTACTTTCTCCCAATGTCCAAACTCACCCCAGGGGCTTGCACATGGTCAGTCAGCCACTTGTGGCATGGTCTGGTTTAGAAATTCCTTATCATTGCAGTCCAGGGAGTGGGTCACTGTTGCTCTCAGAAGTCGCTTTCAACCAGTCCGGGGTTTCCCAGTAAGTCTGTCAAGCAGCTGCACAGAAATGAGTCAGCGGCCCAGTCACTCATCAGTCAGCACTGCCTGGCCATGTTGGTTGAGAGGGGTGGGGACTTGCTCAATAAAAGTCAAGGGTGACTTATTTTGGAACACTGCTGTGCTAGCCAATCTGGAGGACTTATCTGTCAGGATTTGAGGCAGCATATTGGGTTGCTAGGGGGTCAGTAACTGACAGAGTGCAACTGTACATACAAGGGTGGGAGATGATAGTGAGTTGGAGAATATTGGTTACCGTAGGAGGTGATATCAATGGTGAAAACTGCCCTGGCTTTAATGGGAGAGCAGTACACCATGACGGTTGGCATGGTGAAAATGCAAGCCAAAGATGGGAGGCGAAGCATTAAATGAAAGACTTGAGAGGCGGTGAAGGAGGAAATGAGGGGATGCTCAGTACTGATGGGATGGACAGGAAGTGTAACGAAGAAAAGAACTTGGAGGTTCTTGGTGCAGGGGATGTTGACTATTAGGCTAAGCCTGAGACTCACTCTGCCAAGTGTAAGCTGATGTAACCTTCCATCTTCTTTCAAGTCATAAATGCGCAATGGAAATGGAAAATGGCAACAATCACACTTGGTGCGAGCAGAGTAAGTGGTTTATTTTTTCAGTCAGAGTACATGATATTTGAGGCCCTTTAAGAGGCGTTTGCATTTATTGGAGGTTGTAAAGTACAGGTTGAATACATCTGTAATCATGGAATCCTGCATGGGAAATGCAGGCAGCAACCAACAATGTAGCTCCCCGATCCCAATCACAAGCAACCTTGACCATGTCATTGGTAATTACAGACAAGTCATCTCCTTGAAGCAGAAATAGTTAGAGGCAATATTAAACATGGCACTGGCAGGCCACAATTCACAAAGACAATCCAAGAACTCATAGATTGCAAAAAGGCATGGGCCCGATTCCCTCTCACTTTGAACCGTAATTATTTGTCAACATGATCCTTTATGCAACACTGCCTTTCATGGGGGATATGTGTGGTGCAGGTGGGTATCAGTAATTCCATCACACTTGCCACCTCCTGGTGGAATTAAGTTTGAAATTGAAAGCTAGTCTCAGTAATGGTGATCACAAATGAATCATTCATTGTTATAGAAAACCATCAGTTTCTGTAATGCCCAAAAGGGAAGGAAATTTGCCATCCTTACCCAGTCTGGCCTATGTATGATCCCAGATTCACAATATCATGGTTGACTTTCAACTGCCCTCTGAAAGCCACTCAGTTCAAGGATAACCAAGGATGGGCAACAAATGCTGACTTTGGTATTTATACCCACAATCCCATGAAAGAATAAAGAAAAAGAAGCTTCTCAAAATTTGGTCAAGTTTTAGCTTTGTTCTCAGCATTTTATCTTTTTTCATACAAATCATTTACACCAAGTTCACATCTCAATCACTCCATTATCCCATTAGCACTCTGTTTTCTCTTTCTGCTTATGGTGGGATTGAAATTGCCAGAGCATTCATCTGTGACTTTGAATTACGAATATAATTAAATAACCATATCCTACTGCTTCCTGTTAAAGTTCAAAAATCAAATGACACCAGGTTATAGTCTAACAGGTTTATTTGAAATTGCAAACTTTTAGTGTTCAGTTCCAAAAGCTTGTACTTTCCAAATAAACCTGTTGGACTATACCCTAGAGTCATTTGATTTTTGACCTTGTCCACCCCAGTCCAACTCTTGCATCTCCTCCTAAAGGAAGAGAGGAAGTACAGAAATCCATAACTGCATGACTTTCCTTACAACTGCAATGTGCGAATGATGAAAAACAAGGAAAATTGCAACTCATGGCAATTGTTAAGCAAATCTGACAGGGTTGCATCTTTCAAAATTTTTATCCGTGGCTGGCACACATTTTCTTTCATCAGCTCCCATTATCAAAATCAATGTTTGTTGAACAGAGCAAAAGTGATTCTGTGAAACACTTCCACTTACCAGCTTGAACAAGGGTGAATTCCTGAGACCTGGTTCCTATCTGGTTACTGGCTGTGCAGTTGTAGCTGCCAAAGTCACTGTCCACAGCTGGAGTAATCTGCAAACAGAGAAACAGAAATCATGGCATTGGTATTCTTTCTGATAACCTACTGGATTGTTAGAACTGGTCCATTGATTATAATGCCTCTCTCACCATGGCATATATGCTCAGTTGATGATCAGAATTTAAAATCACAACATGAAATCATTGTGCCTCCAATCTCCCGCACATTGAATTTTTGATTTGTTTTTTTAATTTGCTGCTAGTGCTCTCCCCTGAACACAATGGCTTTGATCAGACTGGAAAACAAATAGCAAGTTAATAACCTGCACTTCTACTATTGTACAAATCGCCCATAGGCATGGCATGAATTGTAGTTGTGTAGTCCTTGTTGATGAATTTATGTCACCCTTCCTATTACTTCATACCAACAACATTTTCCTTTGAGTCTCCCAGTTATTCTGAACAATATTTTGGATATGCATCTTAGTTATCCATTCAAAATGACACACATGGTCCAGTCATTCAGGACTCCTTTATCAATATGGTCAAAAATTGCATGACACAACTTTATCCATCCCAATCCAATATCAGCACCTCCAAATCGTATTAATCAACATAATAATTGTAAAATATATGCCTATGACAAAGTATGAACAATTCCGACTATTGAATCTCATTCTCTCACAGAATGAACAGTTGTTGGAGATTTTAAAAGGGAATAATATTTTACTTTGTTTAATATCACATCTCCTTTAGGTTTTGTTTCTTTCTCCTTCTCTTCATCTCATATTTCTTCCCTCTCTTCATATTTCCTTTCCTGGGCCTGATTTTCTAATGCATCTTTCTTCTCTTTTGTTTCTCTTTCACAATCCTTGTACCTCAATGGTGAAAGGGAGCCATTGGTGGTCACAGAATCACAGAGATGTACAGCACAGAAACAGACCCTTCGGACCAACTTGTCCTTGCCAATTGGATATTAATCTAGTCCCAGTATTTGGCCCATATCCCTCTAAACCCATATACACAAGCAGATGCCTTTTAAATGTTGTAGTTGTAGCAGCCTCCATCACCTCTTCTGGCAGCTCATTCCATACACACATCGTCCTTTGTCTAAAAAAGTTCTCATTCAGGCCTTTTTTCAATCTTTCCCCTCTCACCTTAAACTGATGCCCCCTTGTTGTGGATTCCCCTACTTTCGGGAAAAAAACCATGACTCTTTGCCCCATAACACTGTTGCCTCACAGCACCAGGGACCCAGGTTCGATTCCAGCCTCGGGCGACTGTCTGTGTGGAGTTTGCACATTCTCCTCGTGTCTGCGTGGGTTTCCTCCGGGTGCTCTGGTTTCCTCCCTCAGTCCAAAGGTGAGCCGGTCAGGTGAATTGGCCATGCTAAATTGCCCATATTGTTAGGTGCATTAGTCAGAGGGGAATGGGTCTGTGGGTTACTCTTCGGAGGGTCGGTGTGGACTGGTTTGGCTGAAGGGCCTATTTCCACACTGCAGGGAATCTAATCTAATCTATACCTCTCATGACTTTATCAATCTTTATAAGGTCACCCCTCAGCCTCCAAAGTGGTATGGAAAATAGGTCCTGCCAGAACTGAGGAACAACAGACTAAAAATATTAACTCTGATTTCTCTGCACAGATGCATCAGACCTGCTGAGCTTTTCCAGCAACTTCTGATTGACAGCATACACAGTTCTTTCAGTTTTTTTTTAAATGCCCTGTTCGCCTCACCATAGCATTCTTCTAGAAAACGGCAGCAACTGAACTGAAAGGTTCAGGAAATGCCCAGCTACAGCGTATATTGCAAAATGACCCACTCAAATAAGATCTAACCCATTGACTTTCACTTCCAGTATGATTCCATGGACACAACTAGTATTAAGCCAACATGCTATTGATTGTAGATAGCCCTGGCTACTAAACATTAAGATGCTAATCAATGTGATGGAACAGTACAATCAAGCATGATCACACTGTGGTAAATCAATGCAAAATACAGCAGGTTTCAAAAGCTGAAATAAAAACAGGGAGAAACTCAGCAGGTCTCGCAGTATCTGTTGAGAGAGAAACAAAATTAATGTTTCAGGTCTGATATGACTCTTCTTCAGAATTGAAAAGGACTGGAAAATCATGGTTTTCATGCTTTAGTTAGTGGGCCAGGCAGAGTGATTGGAGTAGATGGTAACGTACCCAAGATAAAGACAAAGAGAGCGCTAATTGTAATAAAATAGAAAAAGAAATTTGAGTGATAGATATGAGAAGGAGCAAATGGTTTGGCTTTGCTGAGAATTAAGTCAATACAATACATTAGATGGTGATTGTAGTCAATATTGAGGACAGAATCTCTGAAGCTGTTGAACTCAATGTTGAGTGCTAGAGGCTATAAAGTATCCGAGCAGAAAATGTCATTCATTCACTACATTCAGCATCACTGAGAGACTGCAGCAGGCCCAGGATTGAAATGTTAGTGTGAGAGAAAAGTGGTTTGTTGAAATGGCAAGAAACTGGAAAGTTGGGGGATTTCTTACAGACAGAGCAGAGGTGTTCTACAAAGCAATCACCCAGTCTACATTTGGCCTTGTCAATGTGAACAGTGAATGCAGTGACATAGATTAAAAGAAATACAAGCAAACTAATGCTACACATGGAAGGGGTGTTTGGAACCCTGGATGACGGGGCAGAAAAAGTTGCAATTATTAGATCTTCTACAATTGTGTGGGAAGATGTTGTGGCACTCCAAAGGAGTCTGAGGACCTGTTGAAAGTGATGGAAGAGTGAACATGCAGATCACAGAGGGAATGGTTCCTGTGGAATGCTGACAATGGAGGGAGAAGGAAATGTGTTGAGTTGTAGAGCTAGAAATTGCAGAAATCGACAAGGATGATCCTTTGAATGCAGTGAAGAGAATGATGGAAAAGGACAATAGAAGCCCTAACGTTGCCCTGGGAGAGAGGTCAAGGGGTCAGAAATCCAGGAGATGGATTTGACACAGCTGAAGTCCTGGCTGAACATAATGGAAGGGTGTCATTGGTTGAGTATAAAAACAGAGGGACCTCAATGGACATTGTCAGCGCTGGAACAGATGAAACAGACACCAAAGGACTATGGGAGAATGGAATGCAGTCCTTGTGGGAAGCCAGGTGTAAGAATGCATAGTCAAGGAGGTGGAGTCAGTGGGTTTGTAATGGATATTGGCTAATAGCCTATCCCCAGAAATGGAAACAGGGAAGTCAAGGAAAGGGAATTGAAGAGCCAGAGAAGGTGAGAGAAGAGAAATTGATGACTTTTAATAATCCTAGAGTTATGATCTCAAGCTTGTGTATAAAGCAGTTAGTAATAGGTAGGAAAAAAACCCAGCCTTTTAGCATTGTGATTATGTAAATACAACTATAAAAACTCTGTATGACTCAAGTTACCCATCCTATCTGAATATATTCCTGATGTTTTTATTGTACAATCTCACTCTTCCAACCTTATCTTGCTGCCTCATTTCTAATATTTTTATAATGAGTGAACAAACATGCTGAAAGAAAATTGAAAAAGGCTTTTTATTGCAGCAATACCTAGGGGTTTAATCTTTAACAAGCCTGGCCATCTGGGAGAGTTGGCCACTCTGAAAGTAATCACTGTACAGCTTTTTTCTGTGCCTTTGCAATTTTAGCATTTTTTACATAACCAAAAGAACATAGTTTCATAATATAAATTGATTTTTTTTGCATAAAATTGGTTTCTCAATTATTCCTTAATCTGAATCTAGCACAGTGAGAATTGAACTTTTTCACTTCCTATTTCTTCACTCATGTAAATGTAATTGCGACATCTTAAAATCTGCATTCAATCTACAAAGCAACTACCTGGAAGGTGCCTGATGAAGACAATCATGAGATGCTTCGTCCCTTAATGATTCTGCACCAGAATGTTGCTGCTGACACTGGGTGCAAATTGCTTTTCCACAGCATTGAATTCATCAATTTGAAAACCAGAGAAAAAATAACTTACTGAATAAAACAATTTAATGTATGTTTAGCTCTCACTTTTGCAGTACTTATATGATTGTGAGTTGACCCAGAGAATAGCGTCTTTTCCTCTTGGAGGTCTTTTGCTTTGAAGATACTGTGGATAATAAGTAGTCTTAAGGATCCCAAACATCGTTCCAAACTCTACAAATCAGAAGATCTCTTTTTTTAACAACACAAGCTTGCATGGCTGAAGCTTTAAAAATGGCTCTGTCATTTTGCAGCACAGTTTGATGGCTTTGTTTTTAAAGAACGTTTTGCTATTCAAAATCTTGGTTTGCTTTCTCTCTCAGCATAATGCTTCAGCTCTTAGCTTGCACTCTACTGGTTAAGTGGCCCATATCTCAGGCTCATTTTACGGTTGGTTCAATTAAAAAAGCATAGCACTTTGACTGTTCTGTTTTTACTTTGTTAATACTTCCATGGTGACAGCACCTCAGAACTTGTTTCTCTTGTCTCCCTCTGAATTTACCTCCTTTGCCATATCCTCCTTGTTGAAGTCAACACACACCACATCACACTTTCTGCTTAAACATATTCTTTCCTCATCACTTAAAACCATAGTATCCCCCTCTTAAGCAATCTTCATTTTCTGCCACACCTTTAAAGTCCAACCATGTCACTTTACAGTGGTTTTGTATTCTATCTGCTGGGTTGTTGCTAAACTATGTGATGCAACAGCAGCTAATTACTCAATTACAGTATATCTACAACATGAAAGTAATGCAAAACTAATTTCCAAGAGAGATGCCATAACTGCAATGATATAACTGGTGCGAAATCATAAACAGGCTGGAGCCCTATTCTCTGCTAGAAAGGGGACCTCATTGTGGTGTTGATGTCATGATGTAAACTTACAAGGTACATGCTAAGAATTAGAGGCCACAAATGTAAGATTGTCATGAGTATCTAACCAGGAATTCAGGGGAAAGTGGGAATGGTGAGACTGGGAATCTTTCCCCATGGTGAGCCATCAATTGTCTCCATTAGCGGCAATCCACCCTCCCAGATTGATGGTTATCCAGTTCTTTGTCTGTCCAACTGCTCTTCTCTCTCTTTGTGCTCTATTCCCACCTTTCATTTAATCTTTACCCCCTCCCTCAAACCTATCTTCTGCATAAAAAGCACCTTTTCTCCTCGCTAAAATCAGTTCCGAGAAAGGGTCACTGAACCCGAAATGTTAACTCTGATTTTTCTCCGCAGGTACTGTCAGTCTGGCTGAGCTTTTCTGGCAATTTCTGTTTTGTTTCCACATGGTGAAATGGAGATATGATCCATACCTGCATGTAAAAGAAACTGAGATAAGTAGCAGAGGGAAGTTTTGATAAA